>NW_027316500.1:7612163-7620972 GCF_026437365.1 Eucyclogobius newberryi | reverse complement strand
AGTAGGCGTAATAAAAGGACAATTGGGGCGCGTTAGCGCCCCCTCCTCTTGCGGCGTGGCGGCGGTGTGGAGGCGGCGTGGCGAGGGCCGATCATTGCCGCTTGCGGCTATATTTTATATTGTTTTTGTCTACATAATTAGCTGCCGCATTCTTATTTGCACACATTAGACTAAAGCAAATCAACATTTTCTTAGTGTTTGCTTTTCAAATTATACTTAATAAAACATTTTTACCTAAATGATTAACCTGTCTGAGTGTATTCATATTAAGGGGAAATCTGAATCTTATCTGGATGAAGTTTGTTGAGTTCTTTTTAAGAGATGTTCTCCTTTTACTTTGGTGAAGGCGTTTTTATATTCTGCTTTTCATCGTGACATTTCACTGAAGCAAACGGCTGAGTGTCATTTAGTGTTAACGTGACATTTCAGAACCAAACATGTTTTACTCTTGAGTCTTTGTTTTTCAAATAATAAACTACAAAAAGTACAGGGGATGTGGGCGGGGATAGGGGTGAGTGTAAACAGGAATTTTCTAAGCACACAGGATTAACTCAAACAAATAAAAAATACAACTTTGAGTAAACTAATGATGAGGAAACACCATTGTAACAAGATTAAAAGCTTGTCAAGTTAATTTAGCATTTTATGTCCCCTTTGAAAGTGACAAATTCCCATTTTTTAGTTAGGGTTTTATCAGGAAGAGTATTTGGTGTATAAATAAATAAAAAAATGTTGTATATCTCAATGTATGGCTCCCAGACTTATGTGCCCTGAACATCTGACCATCATTTCTACAATATCAAAGAGTGAATATATACTAAAATCTACATGACCAGGCCTTGCAACAGACCCGCAGACTGTAGCTCAAATCTCTGCAATGCGGTAAACTGCTTTCATCAGCTCAGACGGTTCAAGTTCAGGACTGAGATGGGCTCTAAACGAATCTAAAATGTTGAAAACTGAAAGCTCCCCGTCTAAAAACATGTTTCATATTTTTGCTTGTGTGTGTGTGTGTGTGTGTGTGTGTGTGTGTCTCGCTGCAGGGAGATTGCCTTCACCAGACAGCTGCAGAAACAGTCCCCCAAGCTCTGCTACTACTACCTGGGCTTCTACATCCACTCCTGCCCCAAGATGCGCTACAAGGTAAGCGCCATCCTCTTTATAAGATATGCACATAATATTTGGACGGTCCCGAATCTATCTCATCATCAGGTATGTCTAAACCATTAAAGGAGACATGCTATGCTTTTTTTTTTTTTTTTTTTAATGTACTTAGTATCGTAAGTAGATCATCATTTTAGAATTTGTTCATGATAAACCAAAATATTGATCTAAAACAGCTAAATAATAGAAACAGGTTCATTAACTTCCTATTCAAGACTTCTCAACTGATAAGCCCTGCCTCTTCATAGTGACGTTTCCCTGTAACAAGCAGCTTCATAGTGACGTTTCACTGTAACAAGCAGGATTTACATTTTTAGTGGTCACGTGACATTTTAGAACCCTATATGTATCATTTAGAGTCTTTGTTTTTCAAATAATCACAGCTAAGTACAGGGGTGTGGGCGGGGATAGGAGGTAGGTGAAAACGGGCACTTTCTGAACACTCGAGCCTCATTTGCTGGGCAATACAGGATTAACTCTAACATGCAAGAGTAAATTAAGGACGCATACTATGTCTGTAAAAAGAAAGACCATAAAGAAGACGATAAAATGTGTGTTTTTGAAGGCAACAGTGCAAGTTAGTGTCATGAGGTTTAAGGCATAAAGGGTTCGAAGTGAAGAATAGTTTGTCTATATTTTGCCCTAAACCCAGACTGTGACATAACAAGAGTGAGAGGAGAAACCGGAGACGAGGCTGCAGAAGACATTAGAGGTTGAGGGAGAGGTCACTGCTTTGACAGCCACTGCAACTCACAAATACAACTAGTTTCAGAATGAATGTGCGACATGTACAGCTCTGAGCTTAAGCGTCGCGGAATAGAGGTCGAAACAAAGATTATGAAGAATTAAAAGTGCATGAAAAGTCAAATAGAGGAGTCCAGAAAGCGTAGACATCTGCCAAAGCTGTGAACATAATCGTTTGGACCAGGACTTTTCACATTAATCCTTTTGCAGTGGTGAAAAATAAATGTACTGTACTTTGATGTGGATATTTCTACTTTACATTTTTGAACTGGAATGAAATGTAAACGTCTTCTTTCTTAAGGTTTTAGACTTGCTGAAATTGCTGATAGATGCAGATTCTTTATTCGTTTTTTAGCACATTTATGGTGACATATTACTTACATTTTTTAGTTCTAATTCACAGCTTTGCACAAACAAAATCAGGCAATATAAATTACCAGGACAATTATGTCTGATGACCATTTATTATTTGTCGAGACCAGAATGTGATCCTCAAAATCTGAGCTGAATTATTCTGAAAGTACATTTTTACTTTTTTCTTTTTTTTAACTATTTCTTTAATATATTTTTGGCATTACTTTCAAATGTTCATCCACAACTTCAAATTCTAGTTTAGGTGTAAATGCTCTTTGTATTTGACCCATAAACCCTCAAAATATCTCAAAATGGTGAATTTAGTAATGTAATGTAATGTGCAGTAAATTACTACTTCTGATGATCATTTGAATCCAAACAAAAACTATGTATTTATTTAGTGATTGTCCTGATCTTTGCTGAAGTTTTTATAATAAATGAATTTCCATAATCATCAAAATGCCACCCATTCATTTACAAACACTAGCGCCGCTCTTCAAAGCCCATTAGTTCAGCAGAGAACCCTCTTTCTTCCCCTCTTTGTCTCAATCATGTATTAATTCCTCTTTTTCGGCGTTAAATAAAACGTTCCCATCGATCTCCCGCAGTTGTCGGGAACGTCTTGTGGAGGCTTATGGCTGCGTGCCACTTCTCCTCTTCATCCCTTTACATCTTGTTTCGGGGAAAGCCTTCTCATTGTTCCTCTGCCCAGTTTTCTGCATATGGGCCTGCTTATGTCTGCGTGTTTTTGAATTTAGATCTCACTGTTTGTCTGGGAGCCCTGTTACCCCAGCTCTCGCCCCCCTGTGTGATGGCATGTACCTCCCCCCCACCCACAACCCATATCTCTCCTCCTCGTGTGCGCGTCCTTTCCCCTTCTCTCTCTCTTTTTAACACTCATGGAGGAGCTCTGAACAAGGGTGAGGAGGTTGCCCGGTTCCCACCTTTTCGCACACTGCCGAGAGCTTTTCAGTGTCTTCCCTCATTTGCATATTGAGTTGTGGAGTTCATTAATGCGCGGGCATACTGTGTTATTGTGGCGTCCCTCTCGGCCCCTCCGCGCGGCTGGTATTGTGCGCCACCGAACCACCTTCTGGAGCCGAGGTGGAAGGCGTGTTTTCCGCCGAGACCTAAACAGCAGCACTTCACACACTCCGCTGGACTCCACTCCGACTCCACTCGGCGTCCCACTGCTCACTCTGCTTATCCTGGGCACAACAACGTACGCGCTGTTGCACTTTTAATGACTTTGAAGTAGAAACACGGCATTTTACACACAAAAAAGTAGTCACAATACTGCCACCAAAGTGTAAACTCTTACTGCACATACTGAGGATTTGCTGTATCTTGATTAAATGTCCCAAGCTGACATTGATGATTTAAAACGATTAAGTTTTGATTTGATTAAAATGAGTATAACTGCACGTCATACTACGAAGTAAACACTGCACTTTAACCCACTGTGTCTCAGGTTTACAACTTTACATTTCCAGTCTTGACCTGTGTTAAGCTCTCTGCTGTTTAAAGAAACAATTTGAACAATCAAGTTTTTAAAAATCCATTGCAATGAAAATAATACAATCAATGATAATGTTTGAGTTTGAGTCCAAAACTTGAAATTTTTTCAGAAGTAAATACTCTATTCAATGAGACCCAAAACCATAAAGCCAGAAGCTGCTCTCCATTTTGAGCACTTGATTACTGATGTCACAACTCTTTAACGGTATCTTAAAGAGAAGTGAATTCATCCTTCCTAAAGTTTTACTGTATCTACACAGCAATATAATATCTAAAACTATCATTGTTCACAAGACGTTTTACATATCTGACAGACAATAATTTATGTATGATAGATGTATTCTGCGTATTCTTGTCCATTTAACACAGACCTTTATGGGCCTGGAAATGTTTGTTTGTGATTTGACGAGTTTCCTCTCTGGAATTTTAGCCCATTGTTGGTACTGTAGTCTCTTATCCTCAGGAGCAATACTCCTGCATTGTTTGTGAAACAGACACCAGGTGCATTGTGGGGCGTTTTCTGTAGACACTGGATTTTTTTGAAAAAGATGCTGTAAGGTAAGACTTTCTTGAGCCTCCACCTGAGACGCCCCATTGTCTGTTTAGCCTCTTAAAAGTTGTTTAGATTCATCTTTTGCAGCTCGTGTTTGGATAAGCACTTTCTGTCATGCAATGCATTCATTCTATGGGCAGGTTACGCACATCAAATATAATGGAAGATTTACATTCCTTTAATTCAGAAGTGAAAACAAATCATGAACAAATCAGACTCAGCATACATAGAATGGAATATTGTACACATTTTATGCACAAGAGGTCACATTCTAGTTTATTCTTTTTGCCAGTGCGAAGCTGAGGGATTTATTGGGAAGGACATCTGGCATAAAATCTCTCCTAGAGCATTATGAACATCTCCACATATCCACACACAGGCTAGGGCTGAAACAAGTTTAATGTAAGAATTGCAACAAATTGAGACAATCATCAACTAATTTAGTAATCATAACCATTATCTGGACTATGTATGACTTAAAAACATTTCATGTGCCAAGAGAAAAGGTTTTACGATGTAAACAAAGCAAAATCACATCAAAAAGTGATTTTGGTTTCTTTCTCTATTAAAGGACTTTTTACCGCTTGAGTGCCTCAATATTTCTGCCTTTTTGCCCACATGACTATCTTTTGGGGCATCCTTTGGCTTTGTTTGCAAGTAATGTTTTTTCTATGCTTGATGAGCACCTGACTGTGATTTATTTGTAGACCCGAGGCAGCACTCGCTCTGTTTTTCATTGCATACATTTAGTGTCTGATGTAAAACCTATTTTTTTCTTCAAGTTTGCTCGATCAAGATGTCCCCAAGCGGCATTACTTGAGCATTACTTCAATTTGGTTCACAGGAATTTTGAGGCAACTACGGTAATCTATAATTAATAATAACAAACATAATTAATTGACTGAATAGCCTAATGATCTACAGTCGCAGCCCTAACACGGGCTGTCAGAAGAAAGATGCTTTTATAATGTTTTTAATAGTATAATATAAATGTATAACCATGTCTGGAGCTTTTCACTACTGTACCTACAAATATTCCAACAACAATAATCAAATGAACCTGCCACTTCCCCAGTTCACTTCACCCCATGTGCCACAGAAAGTACCATTAAGAGCCCAGTCAGTCTTGTTGAGTGTGCAAAACGTCTTTAAATGCCCCGGAAAACTTGGAATCCATCCAGGATCAGAGGGTTTTGGCCTGGTCAGACGCTCTCCTTTGTTCTCGAGCGGGACGTCCCACAGAGCCCCACTGGTTTGGCTGGTGGGCCGAGGGTCTGAGGGGCGAGACGTGACATCCTGCCCCGGCCTCTTTTGGCTGTGGTCTTGAGGTTCTGGCTGAGTGTGATCTGGAGCTGCAGAAGGAGCAGAAGGTGAAGCTGTCGGACGCTAAATGAGCTCAAAGGTCTCTGCCCTCTGTCCCTCTGGCCGTCACCTCGCCTCACCCCGTGTCACCCCCTGTCACCCTTTGTCACCCACTTTCTAATCCTGTCAGTGGCTCGTATCTGAGGATTAAAGCTGGATTCCGTGTCATACAGACCCAGAGACACCAAGAGCTGAACTGATGACTTCTTATACTGGTGCTGCGTCTTCAGTGTACTATGTGTTCTTAGTTATAAAACTGTGCTTAAAACGAGCCTTATTGGTACAAATATCTACATCTTGACACTGAACAAGATTATATTAAATTGCTACAAGTGCAAAGTTGCTTCAAGCATAAGGTCCTCTAATACTATGTTCTTGTTTTTTAGATAACATTTTCACAGATATTAATTTAAGCTTAGTTAATGCTCCATCAATGTTATTAATCTAGTTTTTATTATTGTAATGGATCATTGACTTTAATTGACAGTCATTGTTTTTTTTGTCAGTAAGGTTTAAAAAAAAGCGTGTTATTTTGTGTGTGACGTTGCTCCAAACCAAGAGTGATGTGTGCACCTCAGTTTCAATCACGTCGAAGTACATTTTTATCATTAAACATTCAATATTGTGTCCCTCGAGGGTCGAACATCTTCGTTATATGATACAGCAGGAAAATGCAGCATTATTCATTATTGTCAGTACTTTTATCTGTACTTGTAAAATTCCATTTGCAAACAGGTCACTCTCCATGGCTTTTAGAGAAATCAAACATTTGCTGTTACTATAATTGACTATACATTTTGCAATTCAAAACTGAATATTATGTTTTGGGAAGTTGTAATAATACCGTGAATGCAAAGTAGGGCTGATATAGGGAAATGATTGTTATATGGCTGTTATGTACAATGTCGACAGTATTGCAATATTTTAATAATTTTTGACAAAATATCAAACTAAGTTATAAGAAAACAAATGTGCTTATGCTTTAATGCGTTAGTCAAACTGTTGAAATAAATCAAGCCACTTTAGACAGCATTTAAATCAGCAGATGGAGGATCTCAGTGTTGCAATATATTTAATTTGTTGCAATATTTATTATAGTGTTATATTGCAATATCGATACTGTTGCGATATATTGTGCAACCTTAATGCAAGCTCACACTGCCCTCTAATATTACAGCTGTGTGCATCTGTTATCAGTAACCATAGGGAAGATAATTGCTGATGTTTTGGTACATTTCTGCACATTTCTTCAGTCTGCGGTGCTCTTTGATGTCCTCGCCGCTGCACCAGCCTTCAGTGCCCGGGCTTAACCAATCAAGTGCGTTTCAAGTGTTCCCCATAGACACACACAGCCGGCCTGTGCAGCGCAGGCCATAGCAATGAGAGGGTCACATGAAGTGGTCCTCACCGTTGTTATTATTGTGAAAGAATGTCTCACTCCGAGCCCAGGAAACCATTAAAATTTCCAACAGGACGGAGCAAAGGAACAGGAGCAGAATGCAGAGACAGACGGAGCGAAATGGGAGTGACAAAGTGTGCGCCAAATGAGAAAAGGAGGGAAGATCAAAAGGATTATTCCGTTTTCCCGGTGGTACTTTGTGACTTTTAAAGCGTGATTTAGAGGCAGCTGCACCTCCGCTCGCTTTCATCCCGACTCCTCCCACATTTCAAACGACAAACAGTGTCACAGGGGCCCGTCCACTTTACACATGAGCAGAGCGACTCAAACCGATTAATTCATCAGGTGTCGCTCAATTCCAATACTAAGGAAAAGGCTCGATACTCGATACTTGTTTCGTTATCACCATGATTATAGTAATACACATAATTTTCAACATGAAACAAAAGAGAAAGACCGTTCTAAAACTGTTCAGGAAATATTTAAGTGTTTTTGTCTGTATCGAATCGATCTTTTCATTGATGAGATATACATAGGCATTTCAAGATGATTACTATATCAACTTCAATAAATGATGCATGGAGCAATCATTTTTGCAGTTTTTCCACACTACAATAAGGTTTTAGCTGTAGGCAGTTGAATAAATACCTATTATGACTCATTATAGATATAAACTAACTACCGTATTTTCCGGACTATAAGTCGCACCAGCCGAAAAATGCATAATAGAGAAGAAAAAACATACATAAGTTGCACTGGAGTATGAAATAAGGTTGCAAGTGTGAAAATAACAAATAATATCACATAAGTCGCTCCGGAGTATAAGTATATAAGTATAAACATAAGTATAAGTTGCACCAAAACAATGAAAAAGGTTGTGACTTATAGTCCGGAAAGTACGGTATTTACATGTTTCATTCTGCAATTTATTCATGGCAGCTCATGTTTTTAACAATATTTGACATATATTTTTGGAGACTAATCCTGCTTTAGGCTCATAAATTAGTTTCTGTGTTGTCGTGTATCGTTTATATTTTCTTCAGCAGTCAGTGTATCGCACTTCAGAATAGAACTTGACAGGTCTAGCTATACAAATATCGAATATGTGGTAAAATACAAGGTCCCACTGTTCATTCTTGTGACGGGTTGGATAGAATTTAGATTTTTTTGTTTTGTCTCTCTAAGCCTCTTTGTTTTAAATAACCCTGACAAACTGACATGTCCATTTAAATCCCTGTACAAACCTTAAAATATTGTCGATAATACTGCAGTAGAACATTTGCTTGTTGTTCACCTGTTTTTGAACCTGTATGTACGTTAATCTTAAAATTAATTGATCCAAATTGGCAAAATGATTGAAATGAACATCTGATTGTGCAATTATCCGATCGTGTACGATTTAGCGAAGCGGCCCGGTGTGAACAGTTGACAAGCAGCTTAATTAGCAGCGGCCCTTAGGCTCCCGTCACCTGTTCTGCTTCTGACTTTAATTCGACGTGACAGAGCACCGTCCTCGGGCGTGTGCTGAACCCACGCACACCTGCACAATGGGACCTTTGTGAAAACCAAACTTATCCATTTGATTTCATAAGCAAACGCATTAGCTCATCTTTTTGAATCATGGCTGCGTCAAAAAAAAATGTAGTAATATATTCAGAGATATGGTGTTGCAGGTTGTGGCATGCAGAAAACTCTTAAGGGCAATCAGAAGTGCA
>NW_027316500.1:7054663-7607163 GCF_026437365.1 Eucyclogobius newberryi | reverse complement strand
CCACCTAAGGCTTGACCTGATGAATACTGCACAAAGGTCAAACACTTTGGTATGGCCTTCATATAATAGTGTTTTATTTTATGTGCCTTAGACCTTTTCTCTTTGTTTTTGCAATCCACATTTTTAGTGGACCCTTGAACTGCACCTGATTTTTTTTTTTACATCACAGACCACTTTTGTTTTACCCCTGAAACACTCACTGTTCTCTGAATAGAACGTATTCAATTCAGTAGATTCACTTTATTTAGTTTGTGAGTCTGTGCCCTCCAGACTAAATGTATGGGGCGAGGGGTGCGCGGAGGTCAAAAGGCTGAGAATGAGTTTAGATTTGGGTGTCAGACTGAGCTGATCCAGAGCCCTCTAGCTGCCAGCGTGAGGTGTTTGCCTTGCCATTACCTCCTCACTATTTATTTTCAAACCTGCCCCAGCTGCGCCGCACCGTCTCAAAATGTCCGCTTCACTCTTTTGGCGGGGGGAATGTGTTGAGATAAGTGCATACAAGCAGCCTGCTCTAAGAGGGTTATTCAAAGTGAAAATTGTCAGGTTTGGAAGGACCTTAATACATGTGTGATTTAAATGGACTCTGCCATCACATTTTGAAAAGCTTTCAAACAAGAATCCATTACTGGCAACGCTTTATGCAAACTTAAACTACCTTTACTTTGTGGATGAATACTGTGGACTTTGGTTGAGGTTAATGCATCATAGAAAACAATCTCCTTGGCTTTTTCTTTCCAGTGCTGCTTTTGCAAATGGTTTGAACTCAACCAGGGAAAGTACATGAGCATAAAAATAAGTCATAACAATCCCACAATACATGAAAACAATGTGTACCTCCATGATCCAAGTGGCCCAGTTTTTCTATAATTCTCTAAGGTATTTTTCCTCAAGTTTTATAACAAACGTGGTCCACTGTTCACCACCAGCTCTGTTTGATGGGACTTTACCACATTTTCTTGCATCAAACGTCTTGGAAACTCCCATCTCCCATTTTTACCAGATTTTTTCAATATTATATAAAAACACAACTGATCCTTGCGGCTTTATCTGGGATTGTAAAGCCTCAGATTTGCGTCTTACTTCGCTGATATGGCTGGGTTAGCTGTGGTCTATAGTCAGACCGGCGGAACGGCCGCGCCAGCCCCATAAACCCAGATAGAGAGATAAAAGTGGCCAGTCTGCGCACTCTGTGGATGCCCATAAAAGTGCTGCCACTGCTTCTCAGACCGCCGACGAAACACGATCCTGTAAAAATATTTTCTTCTCATTAACCTGTCATCCGTGGGCCGTGACGCGGGGCCCGGGCTGAAGCTGTAAGGAGTGAGAGGGTGTCGTCTGAGGCCCAAAAGGGAGCGTTTGTCGTCTTTATTTGCTACTCTCCCTGGTATTATATGGAGGAAGGTGTAAGGCTACGGCTGGATGGCGTCTTTAGACATCAGTGTAAAGATTGTATGTTGGTATCCACACACACGCAGATGCACGCACGCTTCTTTTGTACCGAATCACCAAAGCAAGTGCCTATGTTTGTGAATCCTGTTCATTAACAATGACAATAAACTTTTTCTGATTCTGATTCCGATTCTTTGTAGATTCCAAAACATTGTTATGAACCTTGGTGTCCCTTTTGGTGTTTGCAAACAACAGGATGAAGATCTGAAGATGACATAATTCTTTGGTCACGTTAAAGCAAATAGATAACACTAAATTGCTCCTTGTAAAACAGGATAAAAAGATAAAATAGCTAAAATAGATGTCTGACGTTTTATGTTTCAAGATGTTAATCCTACATATAAATAACTTGCCAAACAATTCAGCCGCCTCAGACCCAAAGTAGGGATATTTCTGTTATTGTTACGTCCCTAGACCAAAGTATCTGAGATTTGATCAGTAAAGTTCACTAATGGGACCTCTATGAATAGCTTGAAGACATAATTTAATGTTTTATTGCCAATTTTGTGTGTGTATGTTCAGATGGTATCCGTCAATTGCCTCATGTCCTTTAGTAAATTAACTTTGTCAAATACATTCATTTTTGGGTACAAAATATAAAACATATGTGGTCTAAAATATATTTATTTTCACTTTTCTTTTTGTAATGAGCTGACAGACTCCATAGTCCTCCGTTTTAAAACGCGGTGGTTTACACTTGTCTTTCACTTGCTCTGACCGTATTTGGTGGCTACGTTGGCTGGTTGTATTTGCACAGTCGCATGTGTGCTTGTCTTGTTTACGGGCGTCCTTCAGCACCCTTGGGCCCCCGCGCCCCTCTCATCTGGGCTGGGGGAGTGTTTCAGCAGACTGGGGGGGATGCATTGTGAGCTGGTTGTTGGGACAGAGTGCGGATGTAGGGATCAGACTTTGTGTTTATTGGTGTTTGGCCTCCATTGACGAAGTCTGGCCCCGGGGTCAGAGCACTAGCCTGGGTCAGGACGGGTTAGGTTTGCTTGGGTCTGGGTCACACTGGGCTTCTTTGTGCACCCCAAGAGTTCGGAACGGTCGTAGATTAAACTCACAGACTAATATACTGAGGAGAAGGGACAAACCTGACTGTGTGACCGCATCTGTGTCTCCGGGTCAAACGTCCATGTGTTCTGCCCAAAGTGCTTCATAGTGAATTATTTATGCATTATTCAAGTGTGGTCCAGGAAGTAGAATTCATGTAGCAGTACAAACGGATATCTATGGGTTTCATGGGGATGACGATTTTACACTTTTAAACATGGAGCTGAAACCCAGGAATACTGTATATGAATTAATATAATTATAAACACCTACTGCATGTTATTACATAATAATAAAAAGAATCATCTTCTAACCTTCAATATTAATTTATAGCAATGTAACAATTCTTGAAAGATTCTGAGTTGGATTGTTTGGATTCAAGCAGTGGTGGGAGGAGTAGCCAAACAATGTCTATATATATCTGATTTAATGACATTGAAGTTAATGTGGAACAGCAAAGAGAAGGGAAAAACGTGATATAATGTAGTATTTTCAAAGAATTGACATCAAAAAGAAAAGTTTTATTCAAACACTACTCACTAAAGTTGTCCACTTCTACTGACAAGTGACGGGAAAGCAGCTACTGTATATTCTTGTACACTTTTCAGGGCACTTACGTAGAAAAACCTTCGTCTTAGCTTTAAATGCCACAATAGTGTGTTTGAATTCCCCTCCGCAAACGCATCTCTTTGTTTTTGCGAGTTATATTTGGATGACATACTTTAGCCCCAGACACACGTGACCTCATCCAGTCACTTACATCAGAGCTGGAGCCGAGTGGTCTCCCAGTGAAGGCGGTGTCCACTCCACTCGTGTTAATGTACAACTCATGCTCACCCTGCTGTTTACACATGTGTGGCTGTGCTGATAGCGTCAACACAATGGACCTAGTGAGAATCAGAGGTAGGACGTGACAAGACACTTAAGGCATTTTCACACATAACACTGTGAAAACCTGTAATCTAACCCTCCCTAGTCAGAAGAACCACCCAGTCACCCTCGCTCATGTTCACACAGCAACACTGGCTGAAAGTGGGTCCAACTGGATTTAACATGTGTTTGTGTGGAGCATTTTAAATATGTAATTAAGTTTTTCCTTCACCCTACTTCTATTGAGCACTGTGAACCATGCACATAAAACTGTTTTTGGAGCTTCTGTGTGTAGTAATTTATCTTGTTGATCAGTTTAATTTGTCCAAGTCTGAGAAAGAATTATTTTTTTCCCCCTAACAAAAGCAATATTGTACATGTATAGGTTTCTGGTCTGACTAAAAGTACTTTCTGACTCTGACTAAAAGTACTTTCTCCAAAACAGAACTGAAAAAGGTTCCTATAGAGCAAACACCCTACTGTTAAAATGTGTTTTTTTTGTATCAGCGGTTAGCAGCTAGTGGTGTATTATTGACGAGCTGTTGTATTAGTACTATTTGCTGTAGTTAGTTACTTTATTGTCCCCATGGGGAAATCTGTCTTTACATGTGTACATTTGAAAAGGAATGCCATTTCACAGAAAAAGACACGCATCAAAACCCGCGGACATAGCGACATATAGAGGAAGAGGGAATGGTTTGTTATGCCATTACTAGAGGTACTGTGACAGAGGCATTTGCATTTTGTTTAGTCTCCAAAATCTGAAACTTGTATTGTTTTGAAGTATCGGTCATTTAGATTTGAGTAGCCGTGCATATGCCTGTGTTCCACCGCTGCTTTCCCGTCCACACTCCAGACACTGGTACAGACTCCAGGATCTGTAGTGCAGATGAAAACTCAACAGGAGATGTGGGCAGGAAATCAGGAACACATGTCGCTGTAAAACTGTGCACAGAACTCAAGACACACAGACACTCCACGCCTCCTCAGAAGTCCTCCATCCTGGTCCTTTTCTGCACCAGGTCTGAAAGCAGATCTGTTTGAACCATGACATTACGATGTGGCTTTAAAACAACATCTGATCTAAGCTCCAAAACCTTCCCTCAATGCAGGCTTTGGTTAGAGAAAAGTTTCCTCTGTTATACTCTTTAGTTATGAGTCTATAGGAATGTTTTATAGCAGTGGTAATAATAAAAAACATGAAATGCACAGACTGAAATTCAAATTTTGGATATTTTCAATAGAGGGCACCAACGATTGGCTAATTGTGACTAGCCGAATTAAAAAAAATATTGTATTCTGATCATCATAATTGTTATCTGTTCTACACAGACTCTGAAACTTAAGACAAAAGACCTAAGACAGTAGCATTATTAAATAAAAATGTCACTGATTTCCATCAATAATAAACTTAATTCAAAAATATTTTCTCGCTAATCTGTTAGCCTCAGGGAATGGTGGTAAAAATATATTAGGTTAAAAAATTATTATGGACTTGTAAAAGTTTAAGGTGTCCATGAATGGTAGACTTGTACTTAAAATATAAAGTCTCAAACTATACAACACACTACAAAAACAATGCAAGTTATAATAATGATAAAGATTAGAGTCCAATCATTCAGTCATTCATTCAATTTTTTTGTTTTAATCCATATTGCTTTTGGTTCAGGACTAAGATCTGAAAGAAAAAGGTGTTGATATTCCTGTTAGAGCGGTCACTAAAAAGTCACAGTACAATTTTGAATGTTTTTTTATATCTATTCCCTGATTGAAGCTTTGCTCAGCACATACCTGAGTCTGTACTTTCTGATCCAAGAGAGAGTCAGACTGGAGGCTGGAAAGGTTTTGGTTTTCACAAGGATTCCTCTGCTACTGGCTTCATGTGTTTGATTAATTGCTTTTCATATAAATCACAGGTTTGAGCCTTGGGCACCGTTCCTGTCTGTTATATCTGTGTGAGAAGCTGAACCGGAGCAGAAGACGGGCTCATAATGAAAGTGAATAACAAGGTGACAGTTATATGTTTTGAGATGAGAAGTGTGTAGAGATTTTACCACAGAGTCTGACAGATGGGCACCTGCGATCTGTATCAGAACCCCTGTGTGGGCCAAAGGACAAAGGGCCTGTCGCACATCACCCACAGGTTCAGCTTCTGTACTCTGGGAGGCGCTATAGAGCTCCACTGGTAACAGAGTCTGTCTAAAATATATATATATATATATATATATATATATATATATATATATATATATATATATATATATATATATTGTCGGGCTTCTACTACTGCTGTATGTTGTCCTTGTGGTGTTTTTTATTTGATGGTGAAACAAAGATGAATCCCCTCCTCATATAAAAAGTAACTAGCAACATGGAAACAAAGAAATGTCTATTATTTTCTGTCTTATACAGTAAATTAGAATTATCATTATGGTATTGATTATCAAGCCTAAATATTGAAATCCAGTTTAAAAAATATAGTACTGTCACAACACAACTAGTACACCTTTCAGTTGTAACTTGGAAAGAAACATGAGTTGCAGTTAAAGGGTTAGTAGTTTTTGTAGTAGTAAAGTAATAGCAGTTGGATTAGTTGCTGTAGTACCTGTGATGATCGCGGCAGAGGTTTAAAGGAGCACTTGCATTAGTACAGCTTAATACCTGTAATGTAAACCTAAAGTACTTGCAGTAGCACTAGCATTTGTAGCTTTCGTAGCATCAGCAGTTTGTGGTGAAACCCCTGGTCGGCCTCCGCGGAGACGCATGAGGCTCGCAGGGCTCATAGATCTGAGCGGCTGCAGCTGGTGTCAAACACTGAGGAGACGTGTTTATCTGTTAGCCTCATTATTGAGATGGTGTCATTGTTTGCAACATTTAGTCAAATGAGGTAATAACACTTTCAACTGCTTCTTGTCACACTTTGTAAAGGGTAAGCACATTAAAGGCTAACGGTCCTGGTGGTTACGGCTCACTACGAACGCATGGTAAAACGTTGACTTGAATGGAAAATGTAAATGTATTTATATTTTGTTATTATAAGCAGCCAAAAATGCTTTAGATTTCATTGTTCAATGGTAATGTCTTGCTATTGGGTTCATTAACCGTTATTTGCCGATATCTTAGTGAAGTTTAAACATTAAACGGGCTCAGGAAAAAGATTTATTGCGTCATCAGTGAACAAAATAGAAACTTCAGTTGCAACATACAACAATAAATACTAAATATAGCCGCAAGCGGCAATGATCGGCCCTCGCCACGCCGCCGCCACACCGCCGCCTCACCGCCGCAAGAGGAGGGGGCGCTAACGCGCCCCAATTGTCCTTTTATTACGCCTACTGCTGAATCTGTGACGCTGTCACATCTTCTCCCCTTTGTTTTACCATCAAAAAGCAATTTTATTTTGAATTCTTGGCAAAATGTGCGGCTTTGCCGCACAGACACCGTGACTCTTTGAATAAAAATGTGGATAACTTTAGATGGTCCACACCTGAAGATAAGTCTCACCAAATTTCAGGTTAATAGGGAGGGGTTCGTGAAAGTATAAAGTGTAAACATGTTCTGCCGATTTCACCATTGGAATAATGTGGGAGGTTTTGGTCATCGCTACGGCAAAGCCGTAACAATTATGACATGGGTCTCATTGACTTTTTTGATGGGGATGCCAAAATTGAGTTGTGTGTCAAATTTCATATAATTTCGCAAAATTAAACATTTAACCTCCATATAAAATCTGTAGGGGGTGCTGTGGCGCCAAATTAATTTATTTCACTTCAAGTAGGTTTAGGGCAAAGAGTTTAACAACTGATTCTAATTTGACGCAATTCGGACTTTATCTGCGCAAACGGCAGAAATGTTAAATATGGGAGATTTCTGAAATTCTTGCTACAGTTTGCGGCTTCGCCGCACAGAGACTGTGACAGGGTCAATGTAATTTGAATAACTTTTGATGTCCCACTCCTCAGTAGCATTTTCACCAAATTTCAGCTTTTTAGAGCCAACGCCCTGGGAGGAGTTCGTAAAAGTACGACATTTGGAAACTCCAGAGTCCTGCTTAGCCATTTTTGAACCAATATGGCCGATATTTGGTTGGTCCCGAGAAGAAAGAAAGAAAGAAGAAGAAGAAGAATGTTTCCCATTTTTCAAATATCATAAACTATACATTTTCGGAAAGCGCTCGCGCTTTCCTACCTCATGGTGTGGGTCACTGACGGGTACTTTCGTTAATTTTGAGTGGGCTCCGCCCACTTTGTGTTTTTGGCCCTCTATACAGTAATAATGTTCAATTTTTGCATTATATGCTTATATGCACGGAACATGCAAGAGATGGGGAACGTATTTGTGAGCTACTTAGCGCAAATGAGTGCTTTATATGGGGATGTAAATGTAAAGTGAACTTTTGCACGGGCTTCGCCCGTTTACAACGGTAATGTTCCATTTTCCTACTACTAATTAGTATGCACGGGGCGTGCGTGAGTGAAGGAGTGCGTTAGTGAGTGTTTGGAAGTGGGCGAGCGCTTCGCGCTCGATTTCGTGCGCACTTTCGCAGCCGTGCTTCGCACGGCCTTACGAGATTAATAGGCCTCTCGCCAGCTTGTGGCGCTCGGGCCTAACAATACGTAGATAAGATCTGATTTATGTACGACAACTTGTCTCATAGTTGAAGATAGTTCGACTTCAACCACGTATCCAAGTAGAACGAGCATAAGAAGAAGCAATGTATTTTATTAAAATTCAACTTTTACTTTTTCACTTTTATGTTTATTCAGCCTTGTAGCAACTCAACAGATAAGGGCACACTTTTCAAACAGTCCTCCTTGTATTAAACCCTTGTCTTTTTAGCGACTTCCTCTATTCTCCGTTTCCTCTTGTTCAAAGTCTCCCACACAAAACGATCCATCACCATCCTCGTCTCCTTTTACCTCGCTGCTGCTCGGGCCGATACGGAGGTGGTGTCGATGACTGACGGGGAGTGAGTGGGAGAACAGCAGAGACGGAGAGAATAAAACATGTTCAAACTACAGTAAAGACGCAGGTCAGAGAGGGAAGGTACAAAATGAGGTGCAGATGAGTAGCAGTGCAGTTTTGAACACGTGTGAGGGTTAAAGGGAAATGTTTACCAGGACAGAGAAATCAAGAGCTTTGACATTTTTGATATCTTCATCGTATTTTTATTTTTTAGGTTGACAGGTTTTTGAATAGAATGTTATCGCTCATTTGCAGAGGTTGTTCATGGTGGAAAATGTGCCAAAGTAGTCTAGGATCTAATTCATAAAAGGTAACATGGAATTCTTACAAAAAATGTTGCACAAACAAAACACAATCTTCCATTAAGCTTCTCAAACTTGCTCGTTTCTTGTCTCTCGAAGCTCAGATCTCGCCTCTGTCTTTCAGAGACAAAACTTGGAGCAATTTAGTATGTGTACGTATAAATAAGACCCCTGGAAACCAAGACGTTTTGACTTCCATCCAATTGTCATTTTCAATCTAAAGCAATTGGTTGGAGCTGCTGCATTTATTCTCCTGAGCTTAAATTGGCCCTGCCCCAAAGCGATGAGTTATAACTGGAACGTTCCATGCCTTTTTTTTTTACTAGCCTAATCGTTTCACTCTTATCGTTTGAGGGCTGGCCACCCCTCCCTCCGAGCTGTCACGTACATCATTAACATTTACCTGGTTTGATTTCTTATGACGCTATTGTAGACTGATGGAAGGTTGTCCCTCACACCACTATAAGTAGAAAGTTGCTTTAGAAACACAATAGCACATACATTAAATTCACAATTGATGATGATGTGATATTCAGTGTTATATTAGTGCCACAGAGAGGAACAAAAAGCGCATCACAGGGATAACTCTGTTTCACCCCGAGGAGCTGCACAAGAAGAGCGGTGTGAGGAGGGCACAGCAAATCATGGCAGACATTCACAATCCTCGCCATGGTCTGTTCGAGCGGTTGCCCTCAGGAAAGCGGCTTCGCTCTCTCAAGGCAAAAACTGAGATTTAGTAATTGTTTGTACCCTCGGGCCATACGCCTCTAACCTTTACAGCAAGATGAATTCTCGCAATTTCTCTGAGGTCACAAACTCTTGAGAATCCATCTTGTTAGGCTCCCGCTGATTCGTTTATACTCCGCACCAGTGGGTTAATCGACCAATTTCGTGGCATTTGGGGCCCACAGGAACCAATCACAGAGCAGCATTATGGTTTGAACATAAGTCAAATCAACCTGAACCTAAAACATGGTGACGCTGACGGCCATTCTTCTTCATTCATTCTTCAGCCTGTTTAGGAGAACCACGGAATATTTTATTTTTCAAAACGTGCGCCCAATGTCGCTTTGTACGTTTGTTGATGAGAAAGAGGACTGTGCTTTTCTGAATACTGGATTTACGCTGACATATTTTTTTTTAACATTCTAATGGCTTTTGGCAGGAGCCTTTCCAGATTGATTCATGAGAAGAACTCAATTCAGAGTGAGACTCAGATGAATCTGGGGTGAGCCAGGTTAATAGGGATCATGAAGACTTTTTCTAGCAAGACAATTCACTAACATTGTAAGTGACAAATAAATGTGCCTATCATAGAGGGCAGAGGACCGTATACCTATATCTCTTATTGTACCGTATAGGTTTTTTTCATAAGACATTTAGAAAGTAGAAAGTATCAAAGTAATGTCCCAATATTTGACTAGATTTGATACAATTTTTACCCATCACCTTCAGTTAAATATGATAAACTCATTGAATGTACTTTTAATCCATTCTACTGGACAAGTGGTTACATAAATGCACATATCCTACATCACTTAATATCCCATCTGTTCCTCCTCAATTGAAGCTTAACCTGAACTTTTTTTTTTGCTAAAATGCAAATGTGCAGTTTCAAACATGGCTCTAATTGACAGACTTTATATGAAAAGGTGATGATGCAGGATTATGAGCAAGCTAAGGCAGGAATCCACAAAGTCAAAGAAGTTGGATTGTAGAAGCAGAGAAGTTTCACCCTGGAGAGAATAAAGTATAGTGTAAAGTGTTGAAATGAGCAGACAGTGAGACGCTCCATTTTCACTTTCACTAAAGCGTGCCTTCTCTGTCTGCTCCGTCCAGAACCCAGACCGCTAACAACTACGTACCTTTGTAATCGTCATTCTTTTTTGGCCTGTTTTATTCTTTTCATGCCGAGGATTGAGGAAACGTGCCATTTTCTATGCTCACTGTGTGTTTGAACCTCCACACTCGAAGTCAGCATGTGTCATTGTGGATTTGAGTCACAAAATTAGGAATCCACATTGAAGACTCTGAGCCCAAAACACATAATTTTCTGGCTTCTCTAGAAACATTACGGTTCCCACATCAGGCACAGCAGTCTGGCCAAAGATTAGACTTTAAAACTGTAAATTGCATTTTGGACGGATAAATTACATGTGAAAATATTTGCTTGTATCTGTTATAGTAATAAGACTTGAATATAAAATCTGGTAAATTAGCTGCATTTTATTTTAGTTGTCTGCTAGTGAGCGATTATTTTTATTCTACATTGAGACCGAATACATTTTGAACCAAATAATGTTGATATATAGTGACTGAAGTCTTCTAGATAGAGAAAATGTATGAATAAAGTGTATTATTGATGAAAATCTGAAATTATTTATTCTTTTTTGACATCTTTATTTGCACCGTCTTTGTTATAAAATGATTTATATAACAGGAGGAGTTTGTAGTCCATATAACAATTACGATTATCAAAATGTAACTACGATTAATTTTTATTGACTACTCGTGATCATTCGATTATTTGTTGCAGCAATAAAAGTCTTGAAAAGTGTTTGGATATTTCCTTTTTGCCCACACTGTAGGGACAAATGCAATATCTTTTAGTTTTTAGTAGTAATCAGTTTTAAATAAGAAAAAATACTTTACAATAATTGAAGGTAACAAACAATGTCACTCTATTTTTATTTATTTTTTAATTTAAAACTAACCAACAAACAAAAGCTTTATAGGGAATAATTTAAGATTTTTGCATCTTGTGTATGACAATTAAAAACTGCACCGTCCTTGGCATTTCACACCTGCTTACTCTAAATGTTCTCCTAAATAAAGGTGCATTTTCAGTAAGTAACACAAGTCTTCTCCTCACGTTCACCTCCTGAACAGGTGTGCGCTGCATATACCGCTTAGGCCTGCCCCAGTGTTGAAGGAGCGTATAGAGGTGAGGCCGAGTGTGAGAGCGTCATCCCCAGTGCGCTGACAGTCTCGGGACAGAAGTTTGTCGGGACGTCCCTCTTCTGCATCGATCCGCTTCCAGACACTTGCGCTACATTCCTGCGTCTCTCATCTGTTAGCAGCAGCACTTAGAACGTGTCACTATCCTCCGCTTTTCCACACATTTCCTCTTTCCGTCCAACAACTTGTGCAGCGAATGTCCCGTCACGCATGGAGGGATTTCTATAGTCCTGATTTTAAAAGGTGTTTTTTTTTTCAAAGCTTAAAAGTTCATTTGAAAGGCATTCTCTGACTATTATGTAAGAACAGGCAGCATACTTTCCATAATGGTACTGACAGATGAGCTATAATCCCAGGTATATATATTTTTGGGGCTTTTAAACATGTTATAACATTGTTCCCTCGCCAAAACCTCTCAAATTGCATCATTACAAATGCGTGCCTGCATTACCAAGTTGGAGCAAGCTAGTTTTTCTTTATTTCCCTGTTGTAATCCCTCTCCTGCCAATAGATGGACTTCTAACACAATTCCAGGTGTGGGAATGCCTGATAAAGTATTGCTTTTCAGTACACATTTCTGAAGTTCTGAAACAGGAAATGCCAAAGCAGATGTACACATGTTTAAAGAGTTCAATAACAAAACAATTAATGCATAATATAAGCCCTATAAGACAGCAGTTTTGTGTGAATCGGAAACACCAGTACAGTACCAAATGTCTTTTGTAAGTGGAATGATTTTCAAGAACAAACCGTTAGCTATAATTGCTATTAGCTTCTAAGCCAAAATATGCTTTATTGAGGTAAAGACACTATATTTTCTACTTCGATAAATTGCTCGATGGTGTCTTTGTCGACCAAAATGTGTCTTCATCATGAAGATATTTATGGAACAACAGTGAAAAGAAGACATAGAATTGGGTAGCTAAAGATTTGGGAGTGAATCATTTATTCTGCTTTTTAATAGTTGTCTACAACAGCCCTTGTATTTCCCATTGTTTCCTAAGAACAATGATGAACTTGAAAAGTTCTTAGCACCAATCATTTACCCCTGAACTCTGACCCCAGTTCTAGTCCATGTGTGGGCCCTATTGTTTTATCATTGCACAACACATTCAGTGCTTAACAAAGCGCTATGTTCTCCAAAGTACTTATGGTTTTTGTGTTATCACGCAGCACATTTGACCTCGTCCTGTAGTCTACTGTCACGAACAATCCAAATATTATGTGTTGAAACTTTGCAGCAGGCCCATAACAGGCGCCTTTTTGTTTACTAAGCCACCGTCAGAGTGTTTGTTTAGAGCAGGGTGATAAAGCGCAGTCTGAGATAATACATTTCTGTCCTTTTCTGTTCTCCTACAACCAGCCTTTTCTTATTTGCAGATGTTTTGGTTCAGCTTGGTTTGCTCTCCGTGCATATTGGGTAAAATGTGAGGGATTTCACAAGCCGGGGTTGGTACACTGTAAGAGAGTTTACATTTTCTATTCATTTTAGTGGGAGGAAGGCAATTTATCTAATCCATTTAAACAAAAAACTGATAAAGGGACTTAACCCCATTTACCCTAAAGTGGTTATAATACACAAATGTCTGGCTCATTAATTATGTCTCTTTCATTCATCATATATGGATAGCTAAACGTGAGATTTAAGTTTGGACAGTGAGCTGGTGTTTGTGTCTGTAGCACCGATGAAACAGATGAAACGGCTTGAGACATTCACGAGACAACAATCTCAACAGTCTTCACCTCGTGCAAAAACAGAATATTGTGACAGCTCCAACAAAGCAAATACTCTGCTCCATAATCAATAATAAGTCCATCAATCTCTCCCCTCATAGTCCCTCTCAGGCACCAAGCAAAAAAAGGTCGTGAAGGCCGCTGGCTATTATTGTGAAGGTCGTGACGGTGTTGAGAACTACTGCTGTAATTGAACAAATAAACGTTCTATGTTTTACCCTAAGTTGTAGTTTTCTGTCTGATTTTTACGGTTCCGGTTCTTCTGTGTTCAGGGGCAGTACCGGCCTTCAGACCTCCTGTGCCCGGAGACCTTCGCCTGGGTGTCCATAGAGAGATGTGTTCCTAAACTGGACCAGACCCGCTACTCGCGCTTCAGCCAGGATCCTGACGCAGGTACAACTCCCCGTGCATTTTACGGATGTGTTGTCAGCGACACACAAACCTATATTCCACTTCCAACTCTACTGCTTTGATTATGTGGCTTATGGCTCTGTACGGGCCTCGGCGCTGTGTGATCAAGTCTCGACCAATCGTATGTTTCTAACCATGTTTTACCTCCATCACTTACAAACAAAAGTCTGATGAATATCTGACTGAACCAGATGTGGATGTACATGTTGTTATTTAATCGTATCATTCATATCTATCATCACTTTTATGTGTTTTGTCCTGCATGTAATCATAATTATTTTACACTTTTAGTTCTTTTGCAACCCCTGTAGCTGCAATTAAGTGAACTCGCAGCCTCAGAGCTCCACACGGCCGTTACATTAATGGTGATAATCGGAGTAGAAAAGTGGTCGCAGGAGGTAGACTGGCAGACGCCTCGCTGGGCCCGATTGGTTGACGTGGGGCCTTTAAATGTGTTAAAGGCACATTACTGAGGCTCATCTTATTTGTTTTAGTAGTTGGCACCAGTTTTATTATGAATTACACCGTACTAAACTTTTATTGGTTCTCGAAGGGCCCCCAAAGTTTGATAAGGAAATGATTTGTAGAGCACGATTCGTACACAAGGCGATTCAAAGCGCAAAACAGGAAAAAAATAAAAGAGAAGAGTGCAAATAAAACACTTTCACGCTTAAAAAAGTATGATTAAAATTACGCATTGAGTTCAAACTTTTAAAAACACTAGACACATCACACTATAACATGACAAAGCCGTATCAGCCGTATCCTTATCAATCCAACAATGTTTAAGTTATTGTTTTCAGCCTTATTTAAAGTACCTCACTGCTTCACATACATACATTTCATATTGAGTTATAAATCATGTCATATAAATGCTAAAAGCCTGAATTATCCATAGTATGAGGCCATTCAAACGCTTCATTCCCTGTGTTTGTCACTAAACTATAGTTCATTACTTCCTTGGACCACTTTTAGTGCAAACGCAGACCACCCCACAAGAGTCGGCAAGTCTGCTCCTCTATGGTGACTTTCGGCTTTTTTGGGGCTTTTTGTTTCTAAAAGATGCTTGTGAATTTAGTTGCGGGTTGCATTTTCTTGGTCTTGCTCCTGAGCGTCACTAGCGTCATAAAAGAGGTGATTATTAGCCTTTTTCCATTATGTTTGACATTAATAGACCCAGTAATGCCCGTGATTCAGGCTGTTAACACTTAATTAAAATTTTAAAGCTGTTGTTCATTTTAAACACTGTTAAAATATGCACATTTCATTAGCACTCATTCAGTGGCAAGACACAATGTTTAACTAGTTGCTGCTTCTTATCATTTTGTTGGGATCGCTTCTTTCGGTCAAAGGCTTTCTGAAAGTCCCGCAACGCTGCTCAAGAGCTGCCGTTTGGGAGGTGCTTTGACCCAGACATTTAGCCATCGCAATCAAGGCATTGTCAATCTCTCTGAAAATATTGTTCTGGCTTCTAACTTCATAACAACAACTTACACAAAATGTTCACTCGCAGCCACCATGGTCCCAGCCACTTATCAAGTTTCCTAGGTACAGTAATCCGTTTGATCTACTGTATGTATTGTAGTTTGACATTTTAATGGCAGTAGCAGAAGTGGCTGTCCTCCAACATGTCTTGCTTAGAAGCCATTATAGCCAGTGCTGGATAAGAGCATTCATGAGCCCATCGAAAATGTATTGAAATTGCTTCTGCCGTGAGAGGTTCTTCGCTGTGGTCCCATTCATCTGCATCAGCAAACAGCAAAAGGCCAGAGCTGGACACTAATATATTTAGATTGTCAAGTGTACAGTATGTGATGTATGTGATGTATGCCCATTTTAAGGAGATCCAAGGTTCAACCGAGGGGGAATATTTTGTGAAGATGGTTTTATACGCATGAGATGAGAAAAGAGGGTGCATCAATGTCACGAATCGACACGAGAAGAGACAGACGAGATGGAGGAGATGTGGAGGAGTGTTTGCTGTAGTAAGGTCACTCTCGGACTTTGTGCCACGCAGTAAAGGCGATGCCAAGTGCAATATCAGACGGTGCTTGTTCTGGATGGGGCAGAGCACACTGAAAATGGGTACAATCCAGTATGTCCCATTGCACACATTGTACACATATAACTGCATCAAACTATCGGGCCGATATTGGTACTTTTTAGCTCATCGGCCATCGACCTTGAATCTATCATGATTTGGCTGACCATATAAAGATACATTGGATTAGATTAGCCTTTATTATCCTGCACAAAATATGACCACACTCCTCTATCCTCCATCATGGGCTTGCAGTGAAATATGGGAAAGTTAAATATCGTTATATACAGTGTATCAACAATGTGCGATCATACCTATGGACATGTTTTATTTTTGTTTTTGCAGTATTATTTGTTCTTGCATTACATTTTTATTTGACAACCGTACCTTAGACCAAGTTTTTATTGATCAACAATCAAAATTACTTGCTCCGTCTATACACCGTAAGAATAGAACGGTTATACAATAGATAAAACCAATAATAATAGTATAGAAAAAGTGTCAGTATGAGGACAATAATTCTAATTAAATGAAATACATCATTAACAAATACATAATTTCAATATATATCCAATAAGGTCACCTCTGTTCCTCTTAAACCCCGGTTTGTACCACTGTAAAAGACTCCAGTCCACTCTGCTCATTGGTCAGTCAGGCTTCAGTCTTCGGCTCACTTGTTTCCAGTGATGCCTGTAAAAATAAAAGCACGTGTAAAAGTGCTAATTTACGACATGATGATTAACAGCTTAAGCAGCCGCCAGCCCGACCCGTCCTTGTCAATCACCGCTGTACGTGAAGGCGCTAATTATACCGGACCGTTCTGCGGCCCGAGCGCTGGCATCTCCCGCTCCGACCACATCGTGCTATCGCGGCTCATGTGGCGGCTCTGTTCCTGCGCGGACTGTTGCTTTTGGACGGCCACGGATATAATTTGAGGCCCCCGAAGTGCATACGAAGCCGTCTACTGGACCAGACCTCAAACATGCAGCCAAGCGTTTGGGGTCGGAGGGTTAAGTTCAAGATGGCGTCTTGCAGCTCTGCGTTTTGGTCTGTGAAGATTTAGCCAGCGGTCAGCCCGTCGTCGAACGCCCCGGTCAGCTTGTGCTCATGTCGGAGTGAGTTTAGCGGAGAGGCGAGGTTTCAGGTTTTTGAGCCGGGACTAATTGAGAGTTTGAAATAATGTGGCTTGTCACTGGCCCAAATGCAAGAAATGGAATCCCCTTGTTGGTTGTAATTGTGTCACAATGACCCATAGAGTATTATAATCGTACTGTTTTTGTTCAGGGTTTCAAATATCCTCAAAAGCCCAGCCACAAAGGAACACAAGCCATTGTCTTTGTGCTAGTGCTAATATCTCTACACAACAGTTGCCTCACATCTGTACATGTAAAACAATGCAACATTCCAACAATTAAATAAGAAAATAGAATTCCCAAATCCTTATATTCTCAGTGGATGAACTCTTA
Source organism: Eucyclogobius newberryi (assembly GCF_026437365.1). Classification (NCBI taxonomy): domain Eukaryota; kingdom Metazoa; phylum Chordata; class Actinopteri; order Gobiiformes; family Gobiidae; genus Eucyclogobius; species Eucyclogobius newberryi. The sequence continues at coordinate 7,589,914 of NW_027316500.1, read as the reverse complement.
ACTACATCAGAAAGAGCATCTGACGTAAACCCAAAGCTTTATCTGCACTTCACTGCAGACGAGGAGGAGGTTCATTTGCTCTGGCGAGACAAGCCAGACCTACAAAAGCAAATAACAATATGTATTCTCTGTTAAAGTGTACCTCGGCCAGGGTTATGTGTTTCTCCCCTCTTCTGGACTTTCCCTATTTATTAGTCTGAAACTATAGTAAAATGAATTATTCATATAGAGAATGTTCAGCATATATAATGTGTTTCAAAGTCATTATGAAAGGTTTGCCTTTGCTAGAACACTTTTTTTTTGCCAGGGTGACTTTCACCAGCTGCTATTATATTCAAAGGATTATGAATACCACTTTGGGCATACAATTTTATTGAAAAATTAAAAAAAACAAAATCAGTGAAGTTGCTTTATTTAAGGTTTTAGATTATTTAAGGTTAATGGGAAACTCATTCCTAAGGACGAAAGTATTTTACGTTTGATCCTGGTTAAGTTTCCCACTAACCCAACCATTAAATAGTTTGTCCAAAACCTTAAATAGAATCATGTTTACCAATTAACTGTTCTGTAATCCAGCCAGCAGAGGTCAAAGGTTAACACTCTTTGCACCAGCCTGGAAAAAGACAGGATTGCAAAAGAAAGGCATCTGGTTTAAAATCGGGTTTACAGTTTCCAAGAAGGACTTGTAGCCTGTACAATACCTGTGAACTGCACAATACCTGTGAACTGCACAATACCTGTGAACTGTACAATACCTGTGAACTGCACAATACCTGTGAACTGCACAATACCTGTGAACTGCACAATACCTGTGAACTGCACAATACCTGTGAACTGCACAATACCTGTGAACTGCACAATACCTGTGAACTGCACCATACCTGTGAACTGTACAATACCTGTGAACTGCACAATACCTGTGAACTGCACAATACCTGTGAACTGTACAATACCTGTGAACTGCACCATACCTGTGAACTGCACCATACCTGTGAACTGCACAATACCTGTGAACTGCACAATACCTGTGAACTGCACAATACCTGTGAACTGCACAATACCTGTGAACTGCACAATACCTGTGAACTGCACAATACCTGTGAACTGCACAATACCTGTGAACTGCACAATACCTGTGAACTGTACAATACCTGTGAACTGTACAATACCTGTGAACTGCACAATACCTGTGAACTGCACAATACCTGTGAACTGCACAATACCTGTGAACTGCACCATACCTGTGAACTGTACAATACCTGTGAACTGCACAATACCTGTGAACTGCTCAATACCTGTGAACTGCACAATACCTGTGAACTGCACAATACCTGTGAACTGCACAATACCTGTGAACTGTACAATACCTGTGAACTGCACAATACCTGTGAACTGCACAATACCTGTGAACTGCACAATACCTGTGAACTGCACAATACCTGTGAACTGCACAATACCTGTGAACTGCACCATACCTGTGAACTGTACAATACCTGTGAACTGCACAATACCTGTGAACTGCACAATACCTGTGAACTGCACAATACCTGTGAACTGCACAATACCTGTGAACTGTACAATACCTGTGAACTGCACAATACCTGTGAACTGCACAATACCTGTGAACTGTACAATACCTGTGAACTGCACAATACCTGTGAACTGCACAATACCTGTGAACTGCACAATACCTGTGAACTGCACAATACCTGTGAACTGCACAATACCTGTGAACTGCACAATACCTGTGAACTGCACAATACCTGTGAACTGCACAATACCTGTGAACTGCACAATACCTGTGAACTGCACAATACCTGTGAACTGCACAATACCTGTGAACTGCACCATACCTGTGAACTGCACAATACCTGTGAACTGCACAATACCTGTGAACTGCACAATACCTGTGAACTGCACAATACCTGTGAACTGCACAATACCTGTGAACTGCACAATACCTGTGAACTGCACAATACCTGTGAACTGCACAATACCTGTGAACTGCACCATACCTGTGAACTGCACAATACCTGTGAACTGCACAATACCTGTGAACTGCACAATACCTGTGAACTGCACAATACCTGTGAACTGCACAATACCTGTGAACTGCACAATACCTGTGAACTGCACCATACCTGTGAACTGCACAATACCTGTGAACTGCACAATACCTGTGAACTGCACAATACCTGTGAACTGCACAATACCTGTGAACTGTACAATACCTGTGAACTGTACAATACCTGTGAACTGCACAATACCTGTGAACTGCACAATACCTGTGAACTGCACAATACCTGTGAACTGCACAATACCTGTGAACTGCACAATACCTGTGAACTGCACAATACCTGTGAACTGCACAATACCTGTGAACTGCACAATACCTGTGAACTGTACAATACCTGTGAACTGCACAATACCTGTGAACTGCACAATACCTGTGAACTGCACAATACCTGTGAACTGCACAATACCTGTGAACTGCACAATACCTGTGAACTGCACAATACCTGTGAACTGTACAATACCTGTGAACTGTACAATACCTGTGAACTGCACACACGTGTACGGGAACACACACGTGTACGGGAACACACACGTGTACGGGAACACACACGTGTACGGGAACACACACGTGTACGGGAACACACACGTGTACGGGAACACACATGTGCAGGGGCTTGTCTGTGTGTTTAGCCTGTGGAAGGTGAATGGATGACTCTCGCTTCACAGTTGTGTTGAGTGCGTCCTAATGAGGTGTGTAAAGACGTCCGATCTGAAGTTTACTCTGGCAGTGACTCAGGCTGATTACATGATGGCTGCTGACACACAAGGGCCCCTCTCCCCCCTCTTATCTCTGGGTTCTCTCTCCCCCTTATCCTCCCCTCTACTTCATCTGTTTCCCCTCTCTCTTCTATCCTTTCTCTCCATTCTTGCCTCACTTTTCTCCTTCTCTCTACCTTGTGTTCTCTCTTCCTTCTCTCCTCTCTCACCTCTTTCCTCTCTCGCCATCACCTTTCTTTTTCTTCTCTGTCCTCGTTCATCCCTCTCTCTTCTCTTTTCTTTGCTTTCTCTGTTTGCTATCTTTTCTCTCCATTCTTGTCTCTCTCTTTTCCCCTCTCTCCCCTTTCTCTCTTGTTTATTCTCTCCCTTCTCCTCACTACAGCCTCATCTGTTTCTGCTCTACCTTTTTCTCTCCTCTCTCCAAACACGTATTTCTTCTCTCCATTCTTGCTTCCTTCCTTCTCTCTCCCCCTCTCTACTCTCGCTCTCTCTTCTATTCCTTCTCGCCTGTCTTTCTTATCCATTCCCCCTGTGGTCTCTTACCCTTTACCTCCTCTTCTATCTCATCTCTTCCCCCTCCCTCTCTATCACCCCTCTCTTCTATCCCATTTACCCATTTTTTTTTTCAGATTTTCCCATCTCTCCTCTCTCTCTTCTGTCCCTTTTCCCCTAAATATTAAATATTTTGATTGGGAAAAAGTCACATTTAACAGGAAGGAATATCACTTCTCCTCTCTGCCGCTCTCTCCCTTCTTTCCCTTCTCCCCCCCCCTCTCCTATCTCATTCACTCTTCATTCTTGCTCCTCTCTCCCTTCATCTCTCCTCTATCTTTACTCTCCCCTCTCTTCTATACCTCTTTCCCCCCCTTCACATCTCTCTCCCATCTTTCCTCTATCTATTCTCCATCTCTTTTTTCCTTTCTTTTCTCTCCTGCCCCTCGGTTTTCCACCTCCCCCTTGTTTCCTCTCTACTTTTCTCTCTCTTTCTCCCCTTTTACTTTTCCTTCTTTCTCTTTCCTTCCTACCATTCCTAGCCCCCATGGTCCCCCTCACTCCCAGTTTTTTTCTTCTCCCTTCTCTTCCCGTGTCTCTCATCTCCTTCCTCTCTCGCTCTCCCCTCTATCTTCTCTTCTCTCCCTTCGCCCTCTTCCCCTTTCTCTCTTTTCCTCTTTCTTTCACCTCTCCTCCGTCTCATCGCTTCCCCTCTCCCCTATCTTCACTTCTCTCCCCTCCCTCGTCTTTTTCCCCTCTCTTTCCCTTCTGTACAGCAGCACACTCACACCATCTCGCACATGTTACTAATCTGTGTTTGTCTTACGCTGCAGGAAGTAGGCGCAGAAAGCTAAACACAGGAACAATGAGTGACACCCGCGGTCGGCCGACGAACTCTTAAGTGTCGACCAGGCGCCAGAGCGGCCTCGCCAAATTACGGACTATTTAACCAATCAATCTACAGTATGTGCGAATGTATAGTCTCTAAGAAAACTCACTCCACACAAACCGAGGCTCATAGCTAAGGGCGGCAGCGCTAATAGCCCGTGATTACTCCCAACAACAATGAATTGCATTTAATCTTTCTATTCATGCAGAAGAAAGACAGTTTGCCATTCATCAAACTGCGTGGTTGTTTAAAAAACGCTGCCAAAACCACTTTTCCAGGCGCTCTGCTCTTAAGACTTGCTGATATAATGCTGTATGTTTTGAAATATCTCTCAGTCCATTAAAGCCTTTGGGCCAAAAATATAGATCTATAGATAGATCTATATTTATATATGAGATAACAACTTGGCTCAAAGCCCCCAAAAGTGGGTCCATAAATCAATAGTTTCATCCCCACTCAAGGTCATTACTTCTTTCAGAACAATTTAAATTCTTTCACTTCACTCTCTAAAATTCTACATAATGATTTGATTACTAAATGGTCCAAGTTGCTTTATTTGTACTTGGAGGTCAATTTTTTTGCTAAAAATATAATTATTTTAATAATCGATTATAATAATTTATTGTTGCAGCTTAAGTGATTTCATTCATTTTCGCACATGTTGTTTAGTTACATTTTTGAACTAGATATTTGAAGTATTTACTAGTTCTTTCAAAATGTTAACACTTTATTAATATGGAAATTAATACAGCCCATGCGAGACAAGACGTTCTTTGCTCAAAGTGTCTGTTCAACAACGGAAATATCTTTGGGATTCATTCTTTTATGAACTGCTTTCCTCATTTTAATAATAATACTCGTAAATATGGAGCTTATAATCCTTCCAGGGAGTTTGTGTCTATAGTTTCTGGAGGTCAAACTGGATCAGTAGTGGTTCGACACGGCTTTCACTTGGCCCGGATACTCTCTGACACCAGGGTCCCTTCTTCACAAAGCGCTTGCAGCACATACAATGCCATCTTTGCCCTTGCTTTTCACACTCGCGCCCTCACATGAGTCCGGCAACATTGGGTCATAGGACGGGCACGCCTGAAGAATAAACCAGCGCGTCGCCTTTGACCAGTATCCGGTGTTCAGCAAGTCTTGCGAAACCTTTGAGATGGATGAACTTTGAAGAGGAGCACGGAGAAACGCCGAGGCCCGCAGTGACCCCGTGAGCCCCCCGAAACACTCCTCTCCGCCCCGACCCCTTGAACTATGAACCTGGGTGTCACTGCTCCTCCGAACGTCCTGACAGCGGCCAGGTCTGGATCCACTCAACGGGTAGAGGAGAGGAGCAGAAGAGGGAAAGTTGTGTTTACGGGACCTAAAGGATATTTGGATATCCTGACACAGTTTAAGAGATCGAGTGAGCGCTGGAGCTTCTGGAGAGGTGAATAAACGCTGCTACAGTCGTCTTGTGGGGTGTCTTTGTCACGTGACACAATGTAGAGCGAGTGGTGTGTTTTAACGGCCATCAGATTGTAACACAGCAGGGCCAAGTTTCTCAATTAAAAAATGTACATATTCTGTTGGTGTTTTATGTATTTCTTTCAAAAAAATTGAAAGGGATGCAGTCCAAAACGTTGCACGAAATGTCCCTAAAATGATGTGATAAGCTGTGGACAGTTGTATTTCTTTTGCTCTGATTGATTTCTTATAGTTTTATATAATTGATTGTCTTCTTGTAGTTGTATGGTTTGCATCCTATTCGTCTTTATCCCGGATTGGCCCTCGGATCTACTCCTGGTCCCAGTTTGGATCGACTCCAGCGCTGATGTACTAGTTCATGGTTGCCCTTTTTAGTTAGACATTCCTTTTTCCTTGAGTAATGATGATTTAGCCGAAGTGAGCAGAGAAAGGTGGATTTGTTGAAAACGGTGTCTCTGCTGTACAGTCTTGTGTGTCCAGACATAATTGGGTTGTCAAAATGATAAAGAACTTGAAGGAACACGTTGTTCTTGGAAAGACCATCCTGGCGCCAGTAGAGTATCACTCTCTGGGCATATTAATTCTTCACAGTTCCCAGGTCTTCATTAATTAAAATTACGTAACTTGTTTACAGCCACTTCAACTCATTTTCTTTATTTAGAAAAAACGAATATGAAGCTTTCCAACACTGTGTGACTCAGCGTTTTATAGATGCAGGAAAATGCAGCTCTGAGGGAGTGTCTGATGAATTAAACATGAATCCACACAGTGAGGTTTGAAAATTTAAAATATGTTTATAGAGGAGTTGGAGAAGGAGCACCGCCGGGCTTTTTGGTGCATTTCATCTCTGCAAACTTTGTTTCTTGTGTTAGTCATATAAATATTTTTAGTTTTTAGTACCTTAAAATATGAGATTTCAGTGTCTACCGAATGGTTCAAAACAAAGACGAAAAAGTCACATACTTTGCCAAATGCAAGTGGAGACCATGCCATCCACCTTTCTCAACTGTATCATATGAAAAACTAGCAAGGATAACAAGGTGAATCTTCAACTAGTATTTTATGTCTTTTCTTAGCAAATATTTAAGACTTATTTCTGGAGAAGCATAGAACAAAATTAAAGAAGAGTGTCCATAATATTACTAAAACCTACACCAATAATTAAAAAAGGTACATTACTACACATTTGGGCGTCAAAAATAATGAATTTTGAAATTGTCGAAAAGGTTTCAAAGGTAGTCATCCGGGCATTGTAAAATAAAATTGATGATTAATTTAAAGACATTGTCCAGATGACTACCTTTGAAACCCCACCAGGGAAGTGTCAAGAAGAGTAGATATTTTAAACATGGTATAATGCTCACATCAATGGGCACCAGCCAAAGCCCAGTCCTATCAATACAAATGTAAGTCTGTTTGAGTGATATGTCTCCATTGGCCTGGTTCACTACATTTGCCTTAAATAGATTTTCATCTGCTTCAGACTGACGAGCGCTGCTCCAACAAACTGACTAATTGAATGAGAGACAGTGCAGTCGGCCTCAGGAGTGACTGGTCAGCGTGACACTGTATAAATCAGGCTTTTGGCTTTGTACTGTGAAGTAAAAAGTTTATTTCAAAAGTCTTATTGGTGCATTCAAGAGTCCCCCGTTTTCTGGCTATTTTATTGCACTGCCACATCTATGTTTTAATGAAAAGGAACAGCAGCAAAGCACATTGTATAAAACCTATAAGTTGCCTCCAACATCCTTTAAAGATTTAAACCCATAAGAAGTAATGGCCTGTCACGATAACAGAGCGAAATATCACAGCAAACCATAATATTGAGGTTATAGCAGATATGAAGCCTGCGTAAATTCAACCTGGAAGACCTAACTCCATCCATCTACGTCAAGGCCACCATGGAAGGACCCCTCTCCCCAGCGCCATCATCGCACTCAAGCGGCGCCCGCCTGTCCGTCTGAGAGAGTCAGATCCCTCACTTCACCATGGACTCTCCCAGGTTTCTGCGCCTATCCCAAAGAGGTTATGCAGTTTTTCCTGGCCAAAGAAGTAGGGTGAAAGGTCAGGGGGCGTCTGTACCATGGCCCTCGCACCTGCTCCTCATCCCCAATCATCGCTCTCAGTGACTCCTCCCCGCTCCAATCAGCACCCAGGCGGTCGCATTTAAGCCTCAGGCTGATGGCTCGGCTGCTCAAACCGTACTGCGACCCACCGCCTCCCCAGCTCCTCCTCTACATTCCCCTCATCCTCTACCTCCTCTCCACATCTACCACCACCAGTCTCCAGGCTCCGGGGGGACACATCTAATACAAATAGATCATGGAGTGCCCATGATTGCAACGTCTTCCGCCGGGGTCTGAGCGCCAAATAACTCGCAAATAAAGCTTGCTAAACAGTCCATTCTCGTGGTCTCTTTGTCTCTCCAGGGTGAAATACAATAGCCCTAAAGAAGGATACTCCCAGCAAACCCTTTTCAAAATGCATTAACAAATACGAGCCCTAACACCAAACCGATACAAACTCGAATGATACAGTTTAGTACTTAGTTACCCTCTATAGCTTAAATATGATCAAATTACAAAAAATAAATAAATATCAGCCCCAAAATACAGCACTAAAACATTGTTCCAACTCAATAAATGCTGTAATGATGCAAATGAGGAACAAAAAGAGAGAGAGAGAAGAAATTATGCTCACAAACAAAACTAAAAGAAATACTTCAATATATTGCACACAAGTTATGGAAACGGCGCTGCACCATTATTTTTAGATGCTTGATTAGTGGACTAAATCCTTAAAAAAGAAAAATAAAGATTAAAAAATGAAGTGGCGTAACATGGTGCCAGCAATAGTTTATATATTAAGTATCTATGACTTTGTATCTAACCCGAATTGTGCTCACAAAACTACAGGAGTTTATTTAATGACAAATCTACATAGAAAAGTATTAGCAGTTTATTGTCATTTGGTCTGTAATAATTCACAGTTCATTCCCAAATCTTAATGTGTTGGCAGTTGTCAGCTCGTCCTCTCTCTTCTCTCTCGTAGTTTGTGGTTTGTGCTCGCAAGTTTAGGTCATCTTCTTGCCCTTTTTCCACTTTCCGAGACGACCGTGGCGAGATTAGCCTCGTTTTCGCTGGTTTGACGTGGGCGGGCAGAGTACGACAGCGGGCCTAGCGCACGGCCGGGGGTTTGGCAGAGCAGACGGGGGCAGGACCCAGTAAACAAGCCCAAATAACCCACCTCATCACGCACCGCTGTGGTTCCACGCTCCGGGGAAAAACTCTGTTCCTCCAGCCATTTCTCGGAATAATGGACTCTCGCTGCCAAGACGAGTCAGAAAGTTTGTGTTTTGTTGTGAAACGTTCATGAGTGCATATGTAATTGTTGTAGGTTGTAAAAAAATGTCAACTTATCAGTATACATCTTGCCAGAAACTGCTTTTATAATACAAAGTCCAATAGAATTTTTTGTTCTTAGGTTTTAATTGACTGGACAATGTAGCGTCAACTGGGAATGAAGAGTGAGAGGAGACTTTCAGCAATTGAACTCATAACGTTGAGGTTACATCTATACAGTCTTGCATCACGAACATATGATGTCAATGTTAAAGGTGCATTTTGTATTATGTATTTGCCTGAAATTCTAAACCCACCACCTTGCATTTATTCCAATACAGGTGTTTTAATACCTTGAAAAACATGTATTCTTACTGTGGAGAAAGATACGTTTAGCAATAAAATATCCAAGGATACTAATATGTGGCAGACCCTTCAACAGAAAAGTTGGATAGTGCTTTTTTAAGTTGTGATTTATGTTAAAATGTTAGTCATTGTCATGTGGAAAACCCAGGAGGCACTTTACTACTTATTCACACCTCACTGTGGAAACTTTTAAGTACTTAGACGTGCTCTTGGACTCGCCTCGAAGCTACAGAGAGCACACTCAAAATCTGGTCTAAAGATTACAGCAGAAGCTTTTTGTCCTTTTACCTCCTGTAGTCGTCCTGTCCACTGTCTGTCCACTGTCTGTCCAGCTCGTCTGTCACTCGCGATGCACTGGAGTCTTCTCTTTCGGGGTTCACCACTGCACATGTCCAGATGTACTGCTCTGACCTCTGATAACTATTACTATACTACTATACACATATCCATCAGGTTTTACTTTTATATAAAAATAACATGTCCCCAGACGTGTCTGTGCATTTGTCTCCAGCAGGATAGACCAGTGGTTCTCAACCTGTGGGTCACAAAATGATTTCAGGGGGACCCCAGATGATAAGAGGGAAGATTGTGATATAGTCTTAAACAAATTAAGTATTGAGGTCTGTTTCCTCAAAATAAAATCCATCATCGGGTGAAGCCAACTCTTTATGTTTGGGGGACGCAAATACCATTGGTTGTTATTTTTTGGGACTGAAAAAGGTTGAGAACCACTGGGTTAGACTACTGTAACAGCCTGCTCAAGTCAGGACTCAGTCAGGACTCCTGCTGGTGCCAGAGTCAGGACTAAACATGGGCCTCAGGGACCGGCCTCCTGCTGGTGCCAGAGTCAGGACTCAACATGGACCTGAGGGACCCGCCTCCTGCTGGTGCCAGAGTCAGGACTAAACATGGGCCTCAGGGACCGGCCTCCTGCTGGTGCCAGAGTCAGGACTAAACATGGGCCTCAGGGACCGGCCTCCTGCTGGTGCCAGAGTCAGGACTCAACATGGACCTGAGGGACCCGCCTCCTGCTGGTGCCAGAGTCAGGACTAAACATGGGCCTCAGGGACCTGCCTCCTGCTGGTGCCAGAGTCAGGACTAAACATGGGCCTCAGGGACCGGCCTCCTGCTGGTGCCAGAGTCAGGACTCAACATGGACCTGAGGGACCCGCCTCCTGCTGGTGCCAGAGTCAGGACTAAACATGGGCCTCAGGGACCGGCCTCCTGCTGGTGCCAGAGTCAGGACTAAACATGGACCTGAGGGACCTGCCTCCTGCTGGTGCCAGAGTCAGGACTCAACATGGACCTGAGGGACCGGCCTCCTGCTGGTGCCAGAGTCAGGACTAAACATGGATCTGAGGGACCTGCCTCCTGCTGGTGCCAGAGTCAGGACTAAACATGAGCCTCAGGGACCGGCCTTCTGCTGGTGCCAGAGTCAGGACTAAACGTGGGCCTCAGGGACCGGCCTCCTGCTGGTGCCAGAGTCAGGACTAAACGTGGACCCCAGGGACCGGCCTCCTGCTGGTGCCAGAGTCGGGACTAAACATGGGCCTCAGGGACCGGCCTCCTGCTGGTGCCAGAGTCAGGACTAAACATGGATCTGAGGGACCTGCCTCCTGCTGGTGCCAGAGTCAGAACTAAACGTGGACCTGAGGGACCGGCCTCCTGCTGGTGCCAGAGTCAGGACTAAACATGAGCCTCAGGGACCGGCCTTCTGCTGGTGCCAGAGTCAGGACTAAACGTGTACCTGAGGGACCTGCCTCCTGCTGGTGCCAGAGTCAGGACTAAACATGAGCCTCAGGGACCGGCCTCCTGCTGGTGCCAGAGTCAGGACTATTTATGTAATATTTTCCTGTACACATAAACCAAAGTGAAACGATGAATGAAACCTTAACCGTACATGTATATCCACATTTGTAACTCTCCTCTTGTGTTTGCCTGCCCCTGTAGAAGACCCCCGTTCGCTGAAGGATGTGGGCCGAGCTCTGGTGCTCTACAAACGCGGCGCGATGCCGTACGCCGTCTACTGCCGCAAACGAAAAGGCCCGAGCGACGAGGCCGAGGTGACGCAGTACGCCTCGCTGGTGGGACAGAACTGTGCCGAGCGCATCCTGCTCTACAGATCCTGAACAGCGCCCCCTACTGGCTGTCTGTCTGTCACTCGGTGTAAAAGTGCTTTCCGCTGCTCCCTTAAGGAAACACACAAGTTTTTTGCAAACGACATCACACATCTACATCCACGCACTTTGTCAGCTGTTATATCTCACAAACTGTAAATGGAGGCGTTTCCGTGAATTAGAATATTGTGGAAAATGCATCAAAAGTAATGCATGTCTTCAAGAAGCTTTTTTTTTTTTTTTTACATTAAAATGCGTTCGAAGCCGACTGTGTCTCAAACCACTGCCAATCTTTCACTCACACGTTCATACACAAGCGAGGTGGCTAACGTGTCTTGCTCAAGGGCACAATGACACTGGTTGACACTTTAAAGAACCTACTGTCTAACATTTGAGGCAACAGTAGTTTGATCGCTAGGTTGGGAGATGTATCAAAAATGATGGATAGTTTGTTGTTTTGGAGTTGCACAATTTGAATACCCAATGTATTTATCAAAAGTTAAAATAAAAGGAGACGGAAAAGCAAAGTGCAGTCTCCCAAAGGAAAGAGTTTATATTGATATTTCTACCTTTTTAGTAGTTAATTTTATGCTCTATTCACGTTTTGTTAAACCTCAACCAAGACATTCACAGGCACATTTGACCACTTAAAATACCTTAAAATACCAGTTAAAATAACATCATAATATTGCTATCAAAATACGCAAAACACATTGAGAGTTGGCAGGTTATTTTTCAATTCTAGTAACTTTTCCACAATATTCTACTTACTTGAGATGCCACTGGAGTATATAGTTTTTTTTTTTAAATGTATCCCTTAATTTTAGTTGGTTATTTACTGTCACTGTCTTTGCTTATATCACCAGTTCTACCTTATAAGAATGCTTAAAAGCCTGTTGTGTAAAAGATAAAATGTCCTAAAATGAATCGGACACGGCCTGTCTCTCCTGATAGTTTGACTCTAAAACAACATTGCGTTTTTATTTGATATATTTATAGCCTTCTTTGCTTTCCTTTAAATATTGACACTGTTATTTTGAGTAAACCAAATAATAAAGGGTTGTACTGTATATTCCCCGTGCACGTCTTTTTGCAAATAGACTATAAAACACAAAGTGAAGTGGTTTCCTGTGGGACTTTAGGGACGGGACACGAATGCTTGTGTGAAGAGAGTCGTGGTGTGATTCAACCATTCATCTTCATTCAATAATTCTTTTAGCTATAGTCATTTATTGTCAGTTTTTTTATTATAGCATCTCCATTTACGAACGCTATGTATTAACCTTTATTTTACCCGGTTGGACCCGTTGAGGCCTCGATCTCTTTAGAGGGAAGGACCTGATCAAGTGTTCTGCAGCATCAACACTCGAGGTACAAAGACGTATTTGTAGCACAATTCATACACAGAGTGATTCAAAGTGCTTTACATGACAGGAAAAGGTGCATTCAAACCAAAATATGGACAGATAAATACTAAACTGAGCCTCATTTCAATCTGAAGCTGTTCCTGAACCTTTGGAGCTCAAACAAAATGTCCAGGCATTTTGTGAAGATGAGAGACTGTAGTTTTGACCTCTGATTTCTGATTTACTCTAATTATAAGTGGTCACAAGCTCTGCTCAGAGGAATGTCTGATTTTAGATTCAGCCAGGGTCTTCTTTGTTAAATATAAGTCAGAGTAAAGCTGGTGTCTGGAGGATGGTCTGATTGACATGAGTTTGGGCTTTTGTTTTGTCTTGACCGTTCATCTTTAAAAGTTGACACTAATTTAATAAAAAATGAGATTTAGGGATTCATAATAAACCTTTTTTTTTCAAGTCCAGGCAGAAACTATATAAAAAACCATGATCATTTGTTTTTTATTTGTTTGTTAAACTGGCCCTGATTTATCTCAGAATGGTTGATTTCGCAGAATTAAGTGGGTCACAGCTTTATTTTTTTGTTTTACATATGTAGAAGCTTGATAGTTTCCTTTTATCAGATGGTGAAGTCATAAATTAAGAAGACGGCCCACTTTAAAAGAGAAGAGTGCAGAGAAAATCTATAGAGAATGAAAGTGAAAATGTAAAATTACAATCAAGCAACATTTAGACCAAACGATGTTCACACAGCTCTCTTTTTCTGTTTTTTAATACATGGAAAACCCCGCAAACAAACCTCTCTTAAACATGAGCCATTATTAGTCTTATGTATCACTCCTTTTCCCGAAGTCGCTTAATTTAACCTGTTACCACCCACCTGCTCGCCGGCGAGCATTTTCTATACAGTGATCCCTCACTATAACGCGGTTCACTTTTGGCGTCTCGCTGCTTCGCGGATTTTCATCATGCATTGTGTTCTGCATTCTGATTGGCTTAACAGTCTCTCCGCGTCTTCTCTACCTGTGTGTCAATAACGTTATGGATTAATATGTACACGTACGTAAAACCGCTTGCCAAATTGAAGTTGGCGAGGCCGGTGAGAGCGCGCGTGTGAGCGGCGCGAGAGGCCGGTGAGAGCGGCGCGCGTGAGAGGCCGGTGAGAGCGGCGCGCGCGAGAGGCCGGTGAGAGCGGCGCGCGCGAGAGGCCGGTGAGAGCGGCGCGCGCGAGAGGCCGGTGAGAGCGGCGCGCGCGAGAGGCCGGTGAGAGCGGCGCCGCGCGTGAGAGGCCGGTGAGAGCGGCGCGCGTGAGAGGCCGGTGAGAGCGGCGCCGCGCGTGAGAGGCCGGTGAGAGCGGCGCGCGCGAGAGGCCGGTGAGAGCGGCGCGCGCGAGAGGCCGGTGAGAGCGGCGCGCGCGAGAGGCCGGTGAGAGCGGCGCGCGCGAGAGGCCGGTGAGAGCGGCGCGCGCGAGAGGCCGGTGAGAGCGGCGCGCGCGAGAGGCCGGTGAGAGCGGCGCCGCGCGTGAGAGGCCGGTGAGAGCGGCGCCGCGCGTGAGAGGCCGGTGAGAGCGGCGCCGCGCGTGAGAGGCCGGTGAGAGCGGCGCCGCGCGTGAGAGGCCGGTGAGAGCGGCGCCGCGCGTGAGAGGCCGGTGAGAGCGGCGCCGCGCGTGAGAGGCCGGTGAGAGCGGCGCCGCGCGTGAGAGGCCGGTGAGAGCGGCGCCGCGCGTGAGAGGCCGGTGAGAGCGGCGCCGCGCGTGAGAGGCCGGTGAGAGCGGCGCGCGTGAGAGGCCGGTGAGAGCGGCGCGCGTGAGAGGCCGGTGAGAGCGGCGCGCGTGAGAGGCCGGTGAGAGCGGCGCGCGTGAGAGGCCGGTGAGAGCGGCGCGCGTGAGAGGCCGGTGAGAGCGCCGCCGCGCGTGAGAGGCCGGTGAGAGCGGCGCGCGTGAGAGGCCGGTGAGAGCGGCGCGCGTGAGAGGCCGGTGAGAGCGGCGCGCGTGAGAGGCCGGTGAGAGCGGCGCGCGTGAGAGGCCGGTGAGAGCGGCGCGCGTGAGAGGCCGGTGAGAGCGGCGCGCGTGAGAGGCCGGTGAGAGCGGCGCCGCGCGTGAGAGGCCGGTGAGAGCGGCGTGCGTGAGAGGCCGGTGAGAGCGGCGCGCGTGAGAGGCCGGTGAGAGCGGCGCCGCGCGTGAGAGGCCGGTGAGAGCGGCGCGCGTGAGAGGCCGGTGAGAGCGGCGCGCGCGAGAGGCCGGTGAGAGCGGCGCCGCGCGTGAGAGGCCGGTGAGAGCGGCGCCGCGCGTGAGAGGCCGGTGAGCTTCAATGTTTTATGGAGTATGTCATTGTATAATAACTGTAAAAAAAATAAAAGGTTTCTACTTCACGGATTTCGCCTATCGCGGGTTCGTTTTGGAACGTAACCCCCGCGATAAACGATTCGGTTCACTGTATCTCAAATATTCTCTTACATCATCACTTTTATTTCCGTGGTCAATACCAGCAAGCCATACATCATTTTAACGCTTTTTCTCTCAACAAAACGAATATGTCATTGATTTACATTGAATAATATGCCCCAAGAAGCAATTGCCAATAGTTTGTGAGAAAGTCTCTACTTTTACAAACGCATGTCCTACCTGTTTGCTGTTTATGACGGACTTGTACTCAGTCTGTCCGTAAGGAATCATTGAAAAACAATATCCACTTGTATTTTTCCTGAAGTTATCCGATTTCGAGATATTGTCAAGTAAACAAAGTTTTCTTCGTATGACGATATCAGGCTTAAGGCTCGTCCGGCGCATTTCTCTGTCCATAACAAATGACCTCTTTGACTTATAAGATGATGTTTGGCATTGATCTCTTCCTCAGACTGTTACCTACAGAATGAGACCGTCCACGAATTTTTGTTTGTTTCCTACAGCCTCCGGAGGAAAAAAATGCGGCGCTTCCGAAGCGCGCGTCCATCTTTGTTTTTAGCCCTTAGCTAATGCTAACAGTCACGTAGGAGACATTGATTGACATATTATTCTAGCCAATAAGGAGACCTTTCAAATGGTAGGCGAGACAAAGGGTTTATTAACACAGAATTCTCCCTGTTCTCGTGCGTAAGGCTGTCAGAGCCTAGATTTTTCTGCATTTTGCTATTAGATTTTACGCATCACGTTTTCTGATTTTATTAGCCTTTTGGACGCACATTTTGTGTATTATATCAATACAAAAATAAATATAAAATATTATAATTTTTATTTATTTTTAACCTCTATATGGGAAATTCATGGGTATACTCATATTTACACATTTTCACATATATTGTTTTTAGCAGTTATAATTGCTATTAGTGGCCTACAAAACATCAAAATGTATGTTTTATGATCATAGAGGAGCTAAAATTGTAATAAAACAGTTTGGCACAGTTGGCACATATTTGGATCACTTGTTCCGAATATACTTTTTAATACAAAAAGGTCAACAGCACCAAAATGCCTGTTCCTAGAGATCTGAAACTTTACACAGTTGTTGTCAACAAGATAAACATCATGTACAGTGAACAGCATATGCACACGATGAAGTATGTCATGCTCAGGACCATTACAAATTAACAATATTCAGGCGAGACTAAAAAAGGATGTTTTGTTTATGTTTGGGCCTCTGTAGTGTAAGTTCTGAAGCCCTGACAGTGTTCATGTGCACATCTGCAGAAACTAGAAGGCCTAAGCTTTCTAATGATGCATCACACTTGCATGTGGAACATAAGATCCTCTTTTAATAAGCAATGCCATTTGGGTATGTCCAACCATTGTGCACAGGGCGAAAATAGGACTTTCTTGCATTATTCCTTCACTCCACAGTCTGAACAAAGCTGAAAATCTGCACCATCTCTGACCAACAATCACTAAAAAGACACTCTAAATACGCACCAGGCAAGTACACAACTACAGTGAGTACTTAAGTCACTGCATGTTAGTATTCAGTGGTCTCCCATCCAAGAAATAACCCAACACCAACACCAGAGCCTCAGAGGACGGGCTTTGGAGCTGCTATAAATCGCTGAATGTCTCTCGGAACCTTTCTATTCCAAACTTGTACTAATTCAAGTTGTATTGAGCAAAACAATCTTCTGAAATGTGCATTTAATTGTCTCTGAAACTTACCTATGGCCTATTTATTGTCACGGTAAATCAGCAACAATGCATTCAGTCACGTCCAAAAACACAAAGACAAATGCACAGAACTAAAATCAAACCTAGATGTTTTGCCACATCTGTTTGACCTCATCGTGCCGTGTGGTTCCCCCTGCCTACAGTGCCCAAGTCTGTTTCAATGTGTACGCTTTGCCAAAGTGTATGTCATCTCAAATATTATTATTATTATGGGTCATTAGTTACACTTGATGACAGTTTTGCTTAGAACAGCCTGACCAGTCATTTTTCTTCTGCAAAAACGCTTACGAAACCCCAAATTCTCTCCGGATTCAAACGTCGTCCTTGTAAATTAGGGACACATTGACGGGCTAATTCGCTGAACCGTTGAATTTGTGTTTCTCTCCCACATTAGGTACGCCTCTCGCTGGCTCGACACACTCCCCTGGCACTGTCGCAGATGGTTAGTCTTGGTGGACGCACTGTACGTAGCAGTTGTGCCGATGCTTTCACTCAAAACGCAGACATTTTCTAACAATTCCTCTCCATTTTTCCTGTTATTATTAGCTTTGAAGGCTAGAATGACCGATCGCCGCCGCCGCCGCTCAGCCGGAGTTCAAAAGTCAAAGCCTGCTGTGGATCAGAGATAATGCGTCGTGAGTCTCTGGATTATTTTGGGTTTGAGGCTCTGTGCCAACAGGGTGGGGTCGGACACAATGCTGAATGTATGCCCGGCTGTAGCGATCAGAGACGTACTGGGGGCTTTGAGAATCTGGTGAATGTATTTGGGATGGATTTATTTTGAATTTGGCACTAAAAGAGCAATGCCAGTTTGGAACATATGCAGCGTATTATCATCTGCCAACAAATCTGAAGTAGTATGTGAAATAATAGGGACTTTTTCCACCTAAAATGACTATTACATATGACAACAGCCTCGTTGTATATATTATTCTATTTTACAAAGTACATTTGGGTTGATGGGTTCATGATCCGTAGAGGCAAACTTTGATTAAACAGATTCACACAAGGGTAATGGAATAATTTACCGTTTTGGAGTGTCCTGAGCAAACTTCTGATCCAAAAAAGAAAGCAAAACTATCACCATTGCCAACTTTAAAGAATCAGACACAGTGGCACGGACAATATTCGCCACACAGTTTTTTCTATGTAATTTGGTCATTTTTAGTAGTTGTGCTGCAGAAAAAGAGCCATGACTCCAAAAAAGGTTGAAAGCCCGACTTTCTTTGGACTATTCTTATTTTTTTGTTTGTGTTTTTGCTCTTTATGTCTTGTTCTAATTTTTTATTTTTTTTATTTTGGATCCTATACATATACAGTACAAAAAGAAAAACACTGTTAGATATTTTTCCAAAGAGAAAGCGAATAATCCTTGCCACTCTGCTCGGCCTCGTGACATCACCGGCTTGTCTCCATGGCGAATGAGATGAATGCTTTACTGTAGAGCATTGCAGGCAAAGAAATAATATCTCCATGATAAAAGTAGGTGGCATAGTCTACCTGTACTATTCAAACACATTTCTGGAATATAAATGGTTTTAATGATGCATAAAATCCTTTATAGAAAGTATTTTAACGGTTAATAAACATAATAAAACATTGCAGAGGGGAGTAAAGTCTGACTAGATTAAGATTAAAAGGCTTTAATTTATTGATAATGAGCTAAAACTAATCACATTTGTTTCTCGTTTTAAGAATAAACCGTGAAATGGTCCAACTCTAACATAATTACATTTAAAATGAGCAGAATGTAAAGAATATAAAACGAACACCATGTAAAGAGTTAAATGAGTTAAATGTGGAAGGTGAAGACTCTTACAGGTTCCAAAGAGGGCAACGACCTGCACCAGGAAGGTTACATAGTGTTTAATTTGATATAAAATATGAATAAAACCTGTGTAGAAAATTAGATAAGCATACGATCAATTGGATTTCAGACAGGAGGAAGAATGTTGATAAAAGTGCGTGTAGAGGACGTATAAGAAGGTGCTGGGTAAAGTACCAAACATGCCATTTACAGTGACCATTTCCTCTCTTAAAGACTCAAGTTTCCGCTCTGTTGGTGTAATGTGGCGACACAAAAGTACCAGGGCACCACAAGAGGAAGGAAAAAAGGATGTGTCTCAAGAACGTCGGAAATTCCTGAGGTTTCCCCATTTTTCCAAAAACTGATCCCAAATATGTGTGCGGATTCAAAACACACAGATATGGAATGGTCTTTGGCTGTTTACATCCTCAAATATACAGTATACTGACTTGGGAAAAGAGTATAGATTTACATGTTTAATTGTTTTAAGAAGAAATAAAATGACCCTATTCTGTTACATAAATGAGATTGTCATTTTAAGCAGAAGAATAAGCCGACTGAAATGTTTAGAATTCATACTAAACTTACATTTATTATATTACAGTTGTGTTTTATTGCCAAAATACAGTATACTTTTTTTTTTTAAATCACTATTTCTGTGACTTTCTCCTCTCCACAGATCTGACCTGTAATACATTTAATCTCATACTGCAATAACATTATGACATAGCACACTTTTAAATATTTATCTAGTTCAGGTTTTATTCTTTTTATTGTCAGGGAAGATTTTCAGTATTCAAATCAAAATTAAATATGACATCACACTTGGAAATTACCCATCCACCACTGGGCCAAAACTCATCTAATGTCACAATTATTTTAGTTGACAAATACAGATAAATGAGAACACCTTTACCGTATTTGGCTGAATTCACATTTCGTGGGTCAAATACGGTACTTTACTTTCCTTGACAGGTGTAAAACTGTCATTTATATTTACAACAGGTACAAATACACCAAATAAAGTACAAATTAGAACACCTGTCAAACTCACTTTAATTCTCGTTCATCTCCACTGACTGAGTTTCCCAAGATGGCCGTGGTTTTGCTTAAATTCAGAGCTGATTCACCCCATTATTTGTCCCGCGTTACTCTTGGTGATGGCATTTAATCTATTACTCACGCACAAACAAACAAAGTGAGACTATTTGAACGCAATCCTCATGCTTTTCTACCACTCTTTTGCACAAATGACATTGTAACTCCACGTTTAGAGCCATATCTTCCTGTTCCGTCCACAATAGTGCCATGTCTGTGGGCAGCGTCTGTGGGCAGCGTCCGTGGGCAGCGTCCGTGGGCAGCGTCCGTGGGCAGCGTCCGTGGGCAGCGTCCGTGGTGTCCGTGGGCAGCGTCCGTGGGCAGCGTCCGTGGGCAGCGTCCGTGGGCAGCGTCCGTGGTGTCCGTGGGCAGCGTCCGTGGGCAGCGTCCGTGGGCAGCGTCCGTGGTGTCTGTGGGCAGCGTCTGTGGGCAGTGTCTGTGGTGTCTGTGGGCAGCGTCCGTGGTGTCCGTGGGCAGCGTCCGTGGGCAGTGTCTGTGGTGTCTGTGGGCAGCGTCCGTGGGCAGTGTCTGTGGTGTCTGTGGGCAGCGTCCGTGGTGTCCGTGGGCAGCGTCCGTGGGCAGCGTCCGTGGTGTCTGTGGGCAGCGTCTGTGGGCAGTGTCTGTGGTGTCTGTGGGCAGCGTCCGTGGTGTCCGTGGGCAGCGTCCGTGGGCAGCGTCCGTGGGCAGCGTCCGTGGGCAACGTCCGTGGTGTCTGTGGGCAGCGTCTGTGGGCAGTGTCTGTGGGCAGCGTCCGTGGGCAGCGTCCGTGGTGTCCGTGGGCAGCGTCCGTGGTGTCCGTGGGCAGCGTCCGTGGGCAGCGTCCGTGGTGTCTGTGGGCAGCGTCTGTGGGCAGCGTCCGTGGGCAGCGTCCGTGGTGTCTGTGGGCAGCGTCTGTGGGCAGCGTCCGTGGGCAGCGTCCGTGGTGTCCGTGGGCAGCGTCTGTGGGCAGCGTCTGTGGGCAGCGTCCGTGGGGAGCGTCTGTGGGGAGCGTCTGTGGGCAGCGTCTGTGGGCAGCGTCCGTGGGCAGCGTCCGTGGTGTCTGTGGGCAGCGTCTGTGGGCAGCGTCCGTGGGCAGCGTCCGTGGGCAGCGTCCGTGGTGTCCGTGGGCAGCGTCTGTGGGCAGCGTCTGTGGGCAGCGTCCGTGGGCAGCGTCCGTGGTGTCCGTGGGCAGCGTCCGTGGTGTCCGTGGGCAGCGTCCGTGGGCAGCGTCCGTGGTGTCTGTGGGCAGCGTCTGTGGGCAGCGTCCGTGGGCAGCGTCCGTGGTGTCTGTGGGCAGCGTCTGTGGGCAGCGTCCGTGGGCAGCGTCCGTGGGGAGCGTCTGTGGGGAGCGTCTGTGGGGAGCGTCTGTGGGCAGCGTCTGTGGGCAGCGTCTGTGGGCAGCGTCCGTGGGGAGCGTCTGTGGGGAGCGTCTGTGGGCAGCGTCTGTGGGCAGCGTCCGTGGGCAGCGTCCGTGGTGTCTGTGGGCAGCGTCTGTGGGCAGCGTCCGTGGGCAGCGTCCGTGGTGTCCGTGGGCAGCGTCTGTGGGCAGCGTCTGTGGGCAGCGTCCGTGGGGAGCGTCTGTGGGCAGCGTCTGTGGGCAGCGTCCGTGGGGAGCGTCTGTGGGGAGCGTCTGTGGGCAGCGTCTGTGGGCAGCGTCTGTGGGCAGCGTCTCTCGGAGCGTCGTGCAGGTTTGGTGTAGTAGTCTGGGCTTGAATGTAAACAGCCCGTGCCCACATGTTTAGGATGCAGGACGTGAGAACCCTGTCACACCGGGCCTGTGTTCTCGTACGCGGCTTTATTTAGTTTGGCTTCCCTCGCACAGAAAACGGACAGCCGGGATTTACTAGTTTGTTTTCCAGCGCTGCCCTGCTCACTTTGGCCAAGTTATAAAACCCAGAGAGTGTTGTTTACAGTTTGAATACAAGCTGAATTAGGAGGAAGTTGGTAGGAAATTTTACACTGTCAATTCAACCTCTTTGTGCCAGTTCGAAGCTTCAACAACTGGAGATTCATCTATGTCTTTTGTCACATTTTATTCAGCTCAAATAGAAGTACAACAACAACATTTGAATGGCCACCATATGTTTGTCCCTTTCCAAATGTTTTGCTTCCATTGATTCGGTGCTTTTTTCCTGTGTAATGTATGTAATTACAATGGAAGAAGTACTCCATTGTGTAAAAGTACAGATACAGAAGCAAAAAACACAAACATCAAGTAAAAGTAAAAGTAAAAGTATGACATGAAACATCTACTTATGTATTTCCGACAGATTTTAAGTCAACTGTTAAAGCGTAGATATAGATTGATCTAGATTTAAAATAATCTGAAATTCTGAATTTTTCTAGTGGTTTTTATGTACTATATATTTTGGTTTGCTCAAAGTTGCGACGTCAACTCAAACTATATAAACCTGCTGAAAATAAAACCTGCGCTCTTAAATATGACAGAAAAGTACTTTTTACTTTTAAGTCTTGTTAATAGTTGGTGGGGCGTCGAAATGTACTGAAGTAATAGTAAAAGTACTGTACAATTATTAAAGTACAGAGACCTAAACACTTTTACTTCGGTACTTCATTACTTTCCACCACTGATTACAATACATTGTCAATACGTATCATATTTTATTCAATTGTGACTAAATATTGTGTGAGTTGACTGGGTCGTGTTAGTCCTGGATTTGAGCATTTGTTCTGGTTAAGTTCTGGTTAAGACCTGGTTTAGTTCCGTTATCATTCTTTTGTATTCCATTTTAACTAGAACCGTTTTGATCCTCTGGGTGTAAACCAGGATTTGTGATGATTTACGCTTCCTTTAGTGCTTTAAAATTGTCCGATGCGGCGCTCGACCTGTGGAATCTGCCTTGTAAACACAGTAACAGTAGTTGTATTTGACTGTGGATCTAGTTCACGTTTAAACTTGCAGCTCCTGGACCAGCGGAAGCTCCCGGGCCAGAGGAAGTCCCGGGCCCCATTGTTGCCTGGCTCTGCGGGATTAGGCGTATCGCTGCCTAAATGCCGCTCCTTTCTCTGGGAGATTATCAGGGGGACAGGGGGGCGTCCCAAACCCTCGGGGGCCCTGTCACCCAGATTCAACACCGCAGCGTCCCGGGACAACAGCGCGGACATTGTACCAGGGCCAGACAATAGGACAGGGACTGGGAAACGCAGACAAAATGTAGTTTGACGTGAGGCTCTGAAGTAAAAGTAACGGTGTGTAACTTTGTGGAGGTGGTACATCACGTTCAAAACATACTTCATGGAGAAAGATGGGGTTTGTTCCATAGTGTGGAATATAACAGCTAAAGGAACGCTGTTTCCATGGTGACGGCTCCTTCAAGTATGAGTCAGGTTTGTGGAGAAAGAGCTGGCTCACAATACGTTTTTCATAGTTTTTAAGTGCAATAAACACATCTTAAATGAAAAAAAAAAACATGCTATTTTTTTTTTGGTCCGTTTTAGTTTAAAGTTACATATTGGAGCTTTAAGAGAGTGACATAGTATGAAGTGTGCCGATTTTTTACAATATACAGTACGTTAAAGCAAAAGACGGTGAAAGGTCGATAATCATTTTAAGGTCATTTTAAAGTGTGACGTTTTTACACAAAAGGGATCAGAAAATGTAAAAAGTGAATAAACTGAGCTCACAGTGTGTTCATTTGCACACACAAGATTGTACATCCAAACGTATATTTAAATAACATGTACATTATGTCCATAGACACCCACAGGTCTATTACTTACATTTAAACAACAAAAACTGTATTTTATAGGAAAAAATCATTGAAAGTGAGTCCTCTCTTTGGTGTGGACAAATTGGAAGAAGAAGAAAGACTTGAATGTTAGTGGTAGGTGTGAAAAACATCTGTACAGCTGCTGGGCGCCAAAAACAACTTACTATACCCATAAAAGTATGATTATTATGCATTCATCTTTGCAAACGCTGGCAGCTCGCTCGTGTGCACTTTTCAAAACCATTACTGCAGGTGGTGATGGGTCTGAAGCAGGGCACACTCAAAGACGTGAACTTGAATCCCCCTCAATGCCCCTTTTGTACGTTAGAGGAGGCTAATGCTAAACACACAGGCAAAAGCATTAGAATATACTGTAGTTTAGCTGTTCTGACCATGTTAAACCAAGAGATGTGTTATGGGCAGTGCAAGCAAGAGCACAGTACATCAATAAAGAATCAGGTCAATACCTCTATTATATTTTGCAAGTTAAAAGTGACTTGAATGTAAGAGAAATTTTAAAATGAACCTAAAAAAATGGGGGGGAAATCTAATTTACAGTCAATGTAATCTTCAAAAATGCACATAGACTGACATTTATTTTTCTTTTTATAGTTTTATGTCATACAAATCAAAACAAAATACAGAGAGCAAAAAGGCAAAAAAATAAAAAAGAGTAGTCCGTTAACTTTGTTCATTTTCAACTTCACTGCTAATGTTGTTTCAGACTAGTTCTTGAATTTCTGACATTTTCAATCAAAACGCCTTAAAAAATGTCAACATAAATTATATCTGGAGGTGAGAACTGCTCATCCAATTCCTTTCAAAAGTTTCTTAAGTAGAAGAAGTGTGTCTACTGTGGTAGAAGTGCTACTACCACAACAACAACTACTACTGCTACAACTACTACTGCTACAACTACTACCACTACTACCACAACAACAACTACTACTGCTACAACTACTACTGCTACAACTACTACCACTACTACCACAACAACTACTACTACTGCTACAACTACTACTGCTACAACTACTACCACTACTACAACAACTACTACTACTGCTACAACTACTACTGCTACAACTACTACCACTACTACAACAACTACTACTACTGCTACAACTACTACTGCTACAACTACTACCACTACTACAACAACTACTACTACTGCTACAACTACTACTGCTACAACTACTACTGCTACAACTACTACTGCTACAACTACTACCACTACTACCACAACAACTACTACTACTGCTACAACTACTACTGCTACAACTACTACCACTACTACCACAACAACTACTACTAGTGCTACAACTACTACTGCTACAACTACTACTGCTACAACTACTACCACTACTACCACAACAACTACTACTACTGCTACAACTACTACTGCTACAACTACTACCACTACTACCACAACAACTACTACTACTGCTACAACTACTACTGCTACAACTACTACCACTACTACCACAACAACTACTACTACTGCTACAACTACTACTGCTACAACTACTACCACTACTACCACAACAACTACTACTACTGCTACAACTACTACCACTACTACCACAACAACTACTACTACTGCTACAACTACTACTGCTACAACTACTACCACTACTACCACAACAACTACTACTACTGCTACAACTACTACTGCTACAACTACTACCACTACTACCACAACAACTACTACTACTGCTACAACTACTACTGCTACAACTACTACCACTACTACCACAACAACTACTACTACTGCTACAACTACTACCACTACTACCACAACAACTACTACTACTTCTACAACTACTACCACTACTACCACAACAACAACTACTACTGCTACAACTACTACCACTACTACCACAACAACTACTACTACTTCTACAACTACTACCACTACTACCACAACAACAACTACTACTGCTACTACTAAAACCACTACAACTACTACCACAACTACAACTACTACTACTACTAAAACCACTAGAACTACTACCACAACTACAACTACTACTACTACTACTACTACTACTACTACTAAAACCACTAGAACTACTACCTAACAACTACTACTACTACTACTACTAAAACCACTAGAACTACTACCACAACAACTACTACTACTACTACTACTAAAACCACTAGAACTACTACCACAACTACAACTACTACTACTACTACTACTACTACTACTACTAAAACCACTAGAACTACTACCTAACAACTACTACTACTACTACTACTAAAACCACTAGAACTACTACCACAACTACAACTACTACTACTACTACTACTACTACTACTACTAAAACCACTAGAACTACGACCTAACAACTACTACTACTACTACTACTAAAACCACTAGAACTACTACCACAACAACTACTACTACTACTACTACTAAAACCACTAGAACTACTACCACAACAACAACAACTACTACTACTACTACTATTACTACTAAAACCACTACAACTACAACAACTACTGCAACTACTACTACTACTACTACTACTACTACTACCACAACAACAACAACTACTAAAACAACAACTTCTAAAACCACAACTAAAACAGCAATAACACCTACAGAAACAACAACTACTATTACTACTACTACTACTACTACTACTACTACTACTACTACTACTACTACTACTACTACTACTACTACTACTACTACTACTACTCCTAAGCTCTCGCAGTAGTGCATTACATCTTCAGTTTCATACAGTATTTACTTTGTCAATTTTAAAATAAGACCATTAGATGCTGCCAAGTAAAGTAACATCCAAATGTCTATATTCTAAAATAGAGATTATGTTTATGTATCAAATAAACTGAATAGAATGCTCTATAAAACTATGTTTTCATTTCGACAGGCGATGAGGACAGCAACTCACAAAAGAGCATGAGACATTTGAAAGCCGAGCAGTCCAATATTATGAATTCAACATTTCAAAACAACAATGTAACGGAGGACTTCATTCAAGTTTCCACGTTCAGCAACAATGTTTCGTAGTGAAAAGATCCTTAACATTGCAGTTTTGTCACATCACAAACTCTAACCCTTCTTCTACACATACATTCTACACATCTTTCCCTTGCTTCGTTCTCTTATTTGCTCACGTTTAACACATATATTCCCCCGCTCCTCAGGTAAAGTTACTGGCTGCCTCTTTTTTCCGTTCCCTGGCTCACCTCTAAATCTCGGCGCTGAATGCTGCTGTTGTGCTGGAGCAGAGGATCTTGGCTCGGCCGTGGCTCGGAGCCAAGCGGAGCTGGCCCCGCTATAATTACCTGTATAAAAACCCTGAATAAAAAAGGCTGTTTAAGCGCTCATATTTACTGCTCTGGCCTCGGTGCAGAGAGGAGTCAAGGCCCCACTGTTTTCTTCTGCCTGTCATTAGCACTAGCTTTTAGACAGAGGTATTATGCTTTATGAGACTCCCTGTAAACTCTGGAGACACGCTGCAACACAAATTCATTTTGATTTTATGAAACTGGCTATTATAACAGTGTATTTAGATTTGGAAATAAAAGTTTTACGGCATTTTCACAATAAAATGGCATTTGTTCATTCTGTAGACGTCAAGCTGGTCAGTGGAAAATTGCAGATAATGAAGGATATGAAGGGACGAAAACATTGTATTTCATGTATGTAAGTCGTGTGAATAGTTGTAAGCTTGTTTTTCGAAGTATGATTTTCATACTTTTTGGTATTCTTGTTATTCTCTTCTTGTACTTTGTTGTTGAACTACTGATGTTGCACAAGTAAAGGTTTCAGTATCGTCTTATCTAGAACTTTTTGACTCCACCCAGTGTTTTCAGGTTCAGAATTTTCCATAAAAAATCATTTTACTCTGAGGTTTTGGGCGTTTTTTCAGACGCTCTTGAGGGGTTTGGAAGCTGAAGCCTGGAAACCCTGAATCCACCTCTACTGCAACTGCCAAAGTGTGCTATCATACATTCTTTGTAAATCATATGTATTGTCACTCACTCCCTTGTAAATCTGTAAATAACAAAAAAAGATAGTCAAAAACAACAAAACTGACAGCTATTGTTCGATACAGGCCTGTAAATTCAATATTTTACATGCTTATCTATTGTCTGTGCACTTATAATTAGAGAAAGACATGAAACACTAATCACACATCTTTTCCAAATGTTTAAGTTTAATAATCTGAATCCATTTGGCTTTTTCCACACCTCTGCTCCTCTCGGCCTCCTGTAGCTCCTCCATTCCTGATTCGCCACACATTCGAGAAATGTCAGAAATGTTTGATGCGTCTGAGGTGAAAGCAGGAGGAGGAGAACGAGCAGAGCCTGGAGGAAAGAGCCCCGGGAGTGAAGGGTCCAGAGGGGGACAGAGGGACCACAGAGGGGACATTGTGTTATCTGTCATTTAAAGAAGACAATTGGATCATTTGTAGATCATTACGTTCCATTTTGTTCATTGTAAACGGTCCTGAACGGCTTGTTCATAGAAATGGATCGATTTACTTTCTGTTTGAATCTCAGAAATGTAAAGCTGCTGCTGCTGATTTGTGTTTGTGTTTTATAAATTGTTAACCTTTTGTTGTTTTATTGAATGTTTATTTGTTTGAATCCCATTTGAATATGGTGCAGTGGGCGGACATAGGGGGCTGGTGAAGGCAGGAATTATCTGAGAACTAAAGCCTTAAATGCAAGACAATATAATTAACTTTATTTATACCTATGGGTAGAATTGGTTTGCATTTGGATTGAACTTGGCTTCCATACGCCACGCACACAATAAAATAAAAACAGAGAAAATATCCCAGTGCTGACCAAAAAGAAAGAAAAACATAAAAAGAGCCCACAATTAAACATTTACAGTCGACATAAAAAGGATCACACAGATGGAAAGGTGCAAAGTTACAGCGTATTTAGCAAAACAAACTGTTTTTGAAGCGCTTTGTTTTACATCTTGGCACCAGGAACCTTTACTGGGCTATTTCACAATTTGGGAAAGCCAATTTTTGCTTGGCTGCCATACCATGAAACCAAACAATGGATTCAAAAAATGGATTCAATGTTGGAAAAATTACGGGCGGCACTTATCGTAGAACCTCTTTACGTCTTTATCTTCCTTGAGCTTTTACCTCGGACCAAAATACAAGTTAATGCTAAATATGAAACTGTAAACAAGCACAAAATCAACTATGCACTCGATCACCTTTGACTTCTTTCCCTCTCAGCCAATCACAGCTCAATTCAGATTACATTTTCATCTTCCTGCCAGAGTCCCCAGTTATTCCTTCAATAAGCCATTTTTGAAATATAATGCTGTTGCTCTTGCCACGTCATAAGTATTACACAAAACCATACCGCCTCATACAGTATGTGTTCAGTCCAAACTGCGCTTTACAAAGAAGACTAATATATCTCACGACATACATTATAACAAGTAAAATGATATCATCTCTTCTTGAGCTTGAGCCGGTTCAATCCTTTTTTTTTCCCGAGTTAATCTTTTTAACAGCGTTGTCAAAACACCGCACAATTCGACGCTAGAATTACGACTCGGATTTGAACTGTCAGAAATAATTGTCACGCGAGCTCCTCCTGAAGATGTCCAGCCTCAGCGAAGCCAGGGCCCGTTAAAAACACTTAAATATTTGTATCTTTGGCAAAGAGTGCAGTGGGCACGAGGATAGAGACGGAGGGAAAAGGCACATTTTGAGCTATTGGTCTTATCTGGTAAATAAGAACCTTTATTTATAGAAACTGTGGTTGGACGGTTTGTGATGAAGAGCTGGAGAGTATTTATTTGCTCAAAAGGTGGACAGAAATGGGCAAGAGTGTAGAGTACGCCTTGCATCACTGTACAAATGTTGGTTTCCTGCTTATGTTTGTTCATCCGCTCTGAAATTGGCGTGAAAGACCAGCTTCAGGTGCGGCAGTGTCACTCTCTTGCAGCTTTTTAAACAGACGCTGACCACTGCAGACCAGGATCTCACTCCAACCAGTCAGGATCCTGTAAAACCTGTAACGCAATGGGCTCCGGGGAATTTTCCACTGCACGGCGGCGCCACGGACCTTTCTGATCAGCGTCATGGACAATGCTACCACAGTGTGTCGAGGGCTGGCGTCCATGACGTGCTGGTGGTGGTAATCTTTTCTGACCGTGTATTAGCCCTGATGCAGCTCTGGGACTGTTCCATTGTCCATCGTGCACCCGAAACAATACTTTGTAAGATAGATCATGCTCAAGTACGTGCAACACTGGATACTACTGCTTCTGCTACCTCAAATGCTTTATCTGTTTCTGTCACGCAGCGTTTTATTCCCCCAATTCCTTTCGCCCACACGCACTGCAGGTCGTCTTTTTTCTCATAACATACAGTATTTCACAACATTCTGCACTTAAAGATGACTTATTATGTCATTCAGTCAGCTTGTATCCACCATTCTCAATATGTTCTGTTTTTTTCAATCATTATATTACTTTATATTAGCACCTATCGACACCTTCTTTTGTACAGTATCTCGTGATTGGGCACGAGACTGGGGAAGGACATGCAGCACATTGTCGGAGCCTGTCCGCATGGAACGCACCAGACTCTTTTGACGGATTCTGCAGAAGAATATGTTGATATCTGATTCCAAGCCTAAATTATAAAGGTTTTGACTCCCAAAAATGAGGCTGAATTTGAATTGTTATTTTCAGTGAGACTGTTTACTCAAATATTCAATTGTATATTCAAAGTCCCCTCTATATGTGTGTCTAATGTATCAAAATATAGTAAATGTAGTAGTATGTATATCAACTACAGTTTCTATCAGTTTATTTTTAATTGCTAATAAAACCAAGCTAATGTGCAAAAGGTAAAAAGCACAACTCCAGCTCTGACCACTGTTCTGCTGACCGAGCGGAGAACATGGAGACGGAGGGGGAAAAAGCTGCGTGCAAATGAAACACAGCTCCAGACTGTGATTTTAGATCAGAAAAAATGGGTTTGATGAAAAAATGTGGTGAAGAAATAAACATGGTTAAAGGCTTCAAGTTTGGTTTGGCTGTTTGTTCCATTAAACGGGCCGGTCATTACAAAAGAATCTGCACAGAATCTGGTCGTCCCCGTCTTTTAACTCAACGTTTAATGCTACTACTTCTAGCAAGAAAATTAAAAAGAAACGTTTCACAAATGTATGCAAAGGTAAAGGTTTCTTTATTGTCCCTGTGGTGGAATTTGACCCGACCTTCAATGCCGCTGAGGTTCGAGGGACTTTAGTGAGCTTTTCACCTTGTTTTAACAGTGTCTCCTTCATCGTTATCGAACTCAAAGATGTTTTAGACGGATTCATGTCTGTTTGACTCATTCTACATCGAGGCTGAAGTTCTGTTTCCACTTACCACCTATCCACGCCCCCTATTCTGTACTTACTTAGGATTATTCCAAAACTTGCGTGTATACATGTAGGATTAAAAGTGTCTAGTGGCAATTTTTCAGCAATAAAAATGAGTAAATGTCGCTTGCTATGGTGAAATATCACTTTGAATCTTGTCGTTTTTGACCTGTTTCTGAAATAAAGCTGTTTTAGATCAATGTTGCAGTTTAAAATGTAAACTCATGACTCATATCATAGTTTAAGGGGAAATTACTTGAGGAAAAAAAGGATCATGTCTCCTTAAATCTGTCAGGAGAGCCAAAACCTATGATTGGTCTGTAACACATTTTGTAACACTGCCAAATACAGAGCCAAATATACAAAAAACATGTATAATAAAGGGTTAGTTTCAGTGGAAATGCTTGTTGCCTCTTTAAAAAGCAGAAGATCCATAGTTGCTATAGGCACTTTACAATCACATTCATTTTGAGGACTTTTTCACGTTAGAAAATGGTTAATTGCTATGGTAACGGCTCATTTCTGATCCTTCTGAAACTCATGGAAACAGTCAAGGCCTTGGAGGAGCTCTGAAGTGCTTTTAGATCGTTGGAGAGCCATGTTTACATTGCTCCGTGGCAGTCCAAGTGTAACATGAAGAATATTAAAACAAAAACCCCTCTATCCAGCGCTCAGATGGAGGAAGCACACAGCCACTTTTGAAATATCATTTTCCATTCGGGTTAGAACGGCGAAGCCACGTCTCTCTGAGGTTTTACCGCTTCATAAACAATAGTGGAATAAGAGGAACGGTTCTTGCCACACATGTCGAACGGCGAGAATCAAAAACGTCTGGACAGGAAAGCAGCGGGAACACGGAGCCAGATTCACCAAAGCCACAGAAGGAAAGATCTGAGCACCATCACTCTTATATTTGATACTTACGAGAGGTGAAATGGACTGGAGTTTATAGTGAACTTTATTGAACTGAAACATACCAGCGACAATACTGCAGCGACACGGAAGGATGAACGTGCAGATCTAACATTTGACTTTCTTTCCTCATATTTTCCAAAGCAGAGGATTGTCAGTTTGTCCGTGCAGGTACAGTGTAGTCATCAGTTTGTGTCTCGAGAAGCAAAAGAAATCGGACCAATCAGAGCCACGCAGATCCAGAGGGCGGGGCTAAATCGAGGCAGAGGTGATTCTCAGCTTTGTGGAATCACTAGAGGTAAAATACAGGGCTAAGGGCTGTTCGTTATGTTCGTTATGTTCGTTATGTGTGCAGCTCAAAGCCGAGGAGCTGGAAAGACACAATCTCAACCTCAGCTATTTATTTCCATAATTATGTAAAAACTGTTTTATAATTAAAGCTCCAGGTAAAGAGTTTTTCAACACAGATAATGATACATTCAGAAACAAGCAAATATCCAGCCCACAAAGTTACTGTTGTAAGCAGAATATTTGGCAAGCGTAAGTCAATTTTTAGTGATGGGTGATACCAGACCAGTGATTTTTGTTTCAATCCGATACCAAGTCTGGTATCGGATTGAAACAGGACTGAAATAGAAATCTACAAACGTTGAAATGCATAGTTATTGGTTTGGGATTGTCTCCACAAACTTTCCGGATGAATCTCGTGTCTTAAAGTCCTTTCAGATGACAACAATCACGTCTTTGGAGTTGAATAATGGCATCACTTTCTGATTGAGGCTGTTGTGGAACCATAAACCAGGTCAACAAATCCACAATCTGACGGTCAGACGGGAAATTTGACCAGAGAATTCTAACCCGTTCCAGCTCGATTTTAAACTACAGGTTTTTCATCAAAGCTGTTCCAATGGTGAGGCCGAGACATCTGACGCACAAATCTGTTTCTCTATGTGGTTTTATACCCCACTAGACGCTAGTTTTCCTCGTCGCAATTGGTCGGCGGGACAGATGGAGCGAGCCTCGGAGACAAAGGCAGGGACGGTGGAGCGTATCCTGCTTTATCCCAAAGCAGCGCCCCAGAACAGCCTCGTCGTCCCGGGACATTACCATCACAAACTGCTGTCGCTCAAAGACATATTCATTATCCTTCACCTTTAAGATCTTCTCATGTGGGATCACTTTAGCCACAGTTTCACAACCAAGTTTAACCGTGTGATTATCTCATCTTCTGACAGAAATCCACTCCACCCACTAGTTTTCCTCTTAATCTATCCCATCATTCACACGTCCGGTTCAAATGGACGTAAACTCCTTGACTTAGGGCCATATCTCTCACACACATCTGTCGTATACCTCGGAATGCAAGAATGACGTGTTTCAAAATAAATTTAAATAAACTGCATAAATAATAATAGGGAGAATGCACTGGTCACACTTCATGCATGGGCTCTCAAGCATCTTTCTTAAGGGAGCGTATGAAGCATAACGCAGCCTTAAGGTTTTCACATGAACGAGCCCCAAGATTTCTGTCAGATTTTCTTCTAAACAATAAAGGTATCCAAAATCTGGAAAACAATGCACAAATAGGGGTCAAACTGGCTTAAATCTGTGAATTTGGGTTGAATGTCTTCTCTATTTCTACCTTAAATGAGCAAATATGTCAGCTTGAGGTTTGAGATAGAAGTTATTCCCTTAAAACTCCTTTTTTAAATATATTTTGGATGTCTTTACTGCATTAAAACGTTGAAAAACATGCCTCCTTACTGTGCCTCAATGGAATCGTTCCTTTGGGTAAAATGTTCCAAAATATGATCTATATTTACCTCTGTGTTCAAAAGTAGTTTTAAGTCGCGTCTCCTCCAGAAAGTTACATTCTGTTGGTTTAATGTCAATGGAAATCACTTTAATTAGAAACACTCAGTGGATCCATGGCATTTATCAAGTAGAAATCTGCTCGTGGTTGTCCCTGGTTACAAATTCACAATCAGAATCCTCAATGGGTAATGCGAAACTAAATATCACAGTATTTTCTGTATAAAACGTCTAATTTCTGATGTTTTCCCTGTATTATAAATCAGCAGTGACCCCCAGTAAATACTTTTTTGAATCCATCTGTGAATATCTCTGTACACATCAGTGGACAACAACGGAGGGCCCCCCTTCTCATGGATGCCAGGACCAAGCAGGATGATGGGGCGAGACCAGAGCCCCCTCAGGACACGACGACAGGCACATGCTATACACACAGGCTCAATCTGATTCCACACACCTATGTATATAACACACACATGAAATAATGTTGTAAATGTTTTATAATGATCCTTGTTTTGCTTTAATTATTCTTTATTTCATTCAAGTTATTGCACATCAAATAAACCCACTTTCTTCTATTAGACAATTAGAGCAAATGGCATTTTTTAGCATTAATATAAATAGTTTTTCACATTTGTACAGGCATTTTTCTGTGTATACATATTCTGTGCCAAACAAGAAAATCCAGCTCAATTTCTCACGTTCAAGCAATGTCTCAATGTCCTACTTAATGAGTCTCACAATAGAACGTAATACACAATATCCATTCATAGTAAGAGTCACGTTGTTTTACAGACAAACAGCGGATCCGGTGTCAGCTTCACTTTAACAGCAGGGTCTGGTTATTTGGGATAAAACTCCCTATCACTTACGTGGACAGTGAGAGCAGCCATGGCGACTGGGCGTGTCCAGCCGAGTGACGGACGAGGCCGGTCTCACGGAGCCAGCGCAGGGAGGAAATGTTTGTAATAAAAGCCAGTTGACCCTTCAGCAAATTCATGAAACCCAAACCGTATTTACTCAGCAGAAAGTTTTGGTGGGACGAGGGAGGAACCTGCTCTGGATCTCAAGTTTTCACCCTGAAGACATCAACGACGGGACAAGAACTCAACGCTCGTGTCAAGTCAAACATGTGGAGTCACATTTGGCCAAGTTTTGAACAAATTCTGCTTTTTTGGCGTCATTTACTTGTTTTTAACCACCCCAAATAAATGAATAAAACAATTGGTGGTTTTGCATTGCATTACATTGATGTTGGGATAGATACAAGCAAAGAATAAACATATATATAGATAATAAAAGCATAATTTGTTGGAAAAGTAGCACAATGGACGTTTTTGTCACTGCAGGGCCAACATGAACTCATTTAACTCATTCAGTTGTCTTCGATTCATGTTTTGTGTGGAATTTATCTCAATTTAGAGGAGACAAAGTGTTTTCTGTTCAATAAGTTCTGTTGTTTTTTCCTCTTATCCCACACATTTCAATTTGATTTGAATGTATCATTTCAGTCTTTTGGAAGCATCAATACTCTTTAACACCGAGGCTCAAGAGCGGCGCACTGTAAGTCTATAGGAATAGCGTGGGATATTTTGGGTCCCTGTCACTGTCTCCTGTCGTGGGGTATGTGCGTCGCGTGCCCAAAGGGAGGGGTGAGCGAGGGGCATCGGAGAGCGTCCCGCCACCCACAGGAGGCTCTTTGCTGCAGATTTAGCACGGTGCATTCCTGCTTTTCACAGTCGAGATGCACATGACGGGACGAGGTGGAGCTGCTGGCACTGTGCCCGCTCCCGAGCCGATACGGGCCAAGCATGCGCCAAAGAAAGAGCCCCGCTGTGAGATATTTGACAGTGTAGAGACTCAAAGACGCTGTTATTGAGTCACTAGGTACACTTAAAGGTACAGAGTCACGAGCGGGTGGCAATCACTTCTCTATGCATCTTTAATCAACCCTGTGCTGATTTGTGTCTCTCTTCTGTATGAATGAGAGTGTGTGGGACGTGTGTGGTGTCAGCGCCTGTCACTCAGCCCGTGACTGACAGGACGGCTGTGGGAACACGGGACAGGGCCATCCGGGGTCTCCATGGCCTGACGCGGGGGTCTTTTATGGGTTCATCAGTCCGGTGCTGCCCCTCACAGAGAGAGCAGGAGCGGACTGGCACATGAATGGAGAGATCATGTCAGAGAAGGAGAGGGGCTCAAGACAAAAGGCACGGGGGAGGGTCCGAGGGGCGGAGAGGCCGAGGGGCAGTGTGAGCTTGGGTTTATGTTTGATCAAGAACATTAATGGGTTTCACACTTCTGTACAAGCAATGATGCATCAAAGGCCCCGTACCTGGATTCAATTTAGATAAAGGCTCTTTAAAACATGTGCTGAATGTTAGAAATGGCTAAATGATAAAGAAAATTGACTGTGATGTCAAATCCATGCATTTTGCAAAGCATTTACCGTATTTTCCGGACTATAAGTTGCACCTTTTTTCATAGTTTTGGCCGGTGTGCGACTTATACATATATTTATACTTATATACTTATACTTATACTCCAGAGCGACTTATACGTGAAATGATTTGTTATTTTTACACTTGCAACCGCATTTCATACTCCAGTGCAACTTATATATGTTTTTTCTTCTCTATTATGCATTTTTTGGCTGGTGCGACTTATAGTCCAGAAAATACGGTAGTTGAGTTTCATCAATAGTCAGTCAACACAGAAGCTAGTGCGGGGTCACTTCTTTTCATCCCATCAGGCACATTGTTCACTGAGAATCATCACATGGAAAAACATCTGCCTGACGCCGTCCCAGACGCTTGAGTCTTTGTTACGGTGCATTACCTAGAGAAAGGTAAAAACTCTGTAGATATTGGAGAAGTATATGGTAACACCTGCCAGATTATATTTATGTCTTTGTGCAATAGCAGAAAGGTTAGAAATTCAGACTAAAACTCTTTTGTGACTTAAAAAAGACCCTTTAGCATGAAACTGAAAAACTAATGCATGTGCAAGAAGGAAATGTTGTTGTTTTTACTCCCTCTCCCAAATATCTGAGATTTTATTTCAAATGTCTGACCTGGAGAGATCTCTGTTTATCTGCTGATGTGGAAAATATTGATACCTCGACAATAAACCACCATCTTGTACAACGACCCACATGTAGCACAATTCCTCTTGTAAATATTGTGTGCACCAGGTTTGACTCCTTAAGTTTCAGAGCTGCAGGTGAAGTGTGCTCCTATAAAACAGGCCTTTGTGGCGAGCTGTGCTGCTGCCGCCGGCTCGTACACTGCAGGATTGGTAAACAGATCATGTAGCGTTGCAGCAGCAGCAGTGTCAGGGCGAGTACAGGTCGAGCAGAGATGGAGGCGGAGGAGGAGGAGATAACGGGGAAACACTTTATATTGGTTTGTTAAAATGACTTTATGGCATGTTGTCACACAGGGTAAGTTGTCACACAGGCATTTTTATCAACAACAAAATGATCATAGAAATGAAGTGGCATATTTGTGTGTTTGAGGGTTTGCACTTCCTGAATATTAAATCATTTGATCGTTGCCTGAGATATCGCCAAAAAAGCATTTTTTATAGTTACAAGTAAAGAAATTATTGGTCGTCACATATAGTTATTAAATCGCCAATTATTTTAATAATGTTCACATATTAATACATGGATTTTTCTAATGACACTCAACTAAACCAAAATTTTACCAAATTTGGCCAGAAATGATACTTCCTGAAATGACTCTCCAAAACAGAGTCTGAACTTTACACATTTTATTTCATTGTACAGTCATGATCTAAAAACATGATCTAAAAACAATGAATGCTTGTGCTGAAGCTAGACAAAACATTCATAAATAATCACATAGTTTTAGTTTGTATAATGATTGAAAAAGAAGAGTGGGTGTAATCCATTCATTCAAAACTTTTGGATGAAAGTGAAAACATCTCGTTTTTCCAGATGACAACAACTGAATCTTAGTGTACAATAAAGAAGAGCCACAACCGGCCCCGTACGGCTGTGACACCCTCCCCCCTGTGGGGCCGGTGGGCTCTTATATCTCTGGATGTGTACAAGATAGAAAGATGGAAAAATAGATGAGATGTGGTTCTTTCTGTTGATATACACTTTATATTTCTGTTCTCTTCGGCTTCAGAGACAGAATGTGACGTTATGATAATGTGGTTTGCTTAAATACACAATTTCAAGTGTTACTCTTGTACTAAAGACATTGCTGCTGATTTGATAGGTTTACTCTAGGTTTTAGGGTTTATTTGTCATAAACACACGGTCAACAGTGAAATGAAATGTGTTCGAGTGAGTGTGTATGTATGTGATAAATGTATACATCTTGTACGTTTGCAGAGAGGTTTATACCAGATGAACTTAATGATGCAGTATTTTCACATCTCATTGTCTACATGAAAAATATCTTAAAAAACTGCTCAAACTTTTTATAGTCGTGACAATACGCGGTTGACAAATGTTACGATCTAGTCTCGTGACCTTTTCCTTATATATTGTTCAAGCATCTCCAAAAAATCTGAAAAATATATGGTATAATGCTCAAAAAAAACAATTATATGGGAAAAATAGCTTGAGCTTGTCTATTACAAAAGTAGGACACAGTCGTAACATTCTTGTCAACAAACGCTGCCAGTTTTACACAGTTGAAGACAGACTTTCACCTTTAATCACATTTACAAATCAGATAACCACTTCTTTACCCAGTGCGATGTGTAAACACAGATTTGGCATCACTTATTCCACGCAAACAAGCGTTTCCGAATCCTCCATCTTGTTTCTGTCACGCATCTCCATAAATCAAGTTTTCACACCGGCTTTGCCCTTTTATGTACGGCTTATTTCCCAGTGACAGATCTGCTGCAGAATAACACTGGGCGTCCCCATAGAGATGAGCATCAATCTCCCTGAAAACATATGGAGCCCAAAACATTTATACTGCCGCGACCTCTGACCTCTATAACATGTTTTAGGGGCCTCCTCCTCCAAATCCAGACGTATTTACGACCCGGACAGGGCTTGGTCCAAAGAAAACTGCGGCTTTAGACCCGGCATTCCTCAAGTTCAAAACCAGGCACCGAAAACAGAGACTTTAAAGGATGGTGATTTCTCTCATGAGCGCAGGGGTTTACTCTGGTAATTGACTTAATAATGCATTAGTCTTGTCAGAGCCGCTCAACAATATGGAGGGAACTTATTTAGCTTTCTGTGTCCAACCACTGCTAATACTGCTAAGATGTGCGCCGTGTCTTGGACAAAGCATCAAGGTTTATTTACAAAGCACATTTACTGTATTTTCCGCACTATAAGACGCACTTAAAAGCCTTTAATTTTCTCCAAAAACGACAGTGCGCCTTATAACTCAGTGCGCCTTATATATGGATTCATTCTGGTTGTGCTTTACTGACCTCGAAGCGATTTTGTGTCGAAAATAGACCATTAATTGACAGTGCGCCTTATAATCCAGTGCAAATACGGTAAATACAGTCACTACTACTGTCAAAGTAAACGCTATACTTCAATCAACAAAGACAGAACTAAAATCTGGATTGACAAACAAAGCAGGGGGTAAAAAAACAACAATGAAATGCAACGTCTCGCTCAGCTTGTCTTGAAAGCCAGTGCAAAGACGTGTGATTTAGTTCAAACTTAAAACTATCAATAATCAGGCGTTTATTGTACATCAAAACGAACATTTCTTCCATTTTATGATTGTCAGGGAATGTTTTTTTTTTTGTAGAAATCTGAAAGCCGCTTTGCTCCATGTTCACTTGTTTGTCCCTCGAGTGTGGAGTGATTTGTGGAGGTGAGCTCGTAGTTATGTTGCTCCCACAGCTCGGAACACTCCACAAACTGAACTGACACTTTGTGAGCTGGTTCATCTGAAACATTTTCACACAATTTAACAAAAACAAAGTGAGAGGTAGAATCCTGTGAACACTGGTTGTGCTTTTCAATGTAGTTCATTTCTACTTTGCTGTAGATGTTTCGTTTTTCATTTGGCCACAGTGATCTTCATGGGTTTTTTATTCTTTAAATCATGACATTAGTTTGAACTGAAAAGTAGTGATTGGTCATTTCGGAGAACTGTATATATTTAAAAAAACTTAATCAATTATAATAAGACACAAAAAGAGTCATACATTTATTTTCTCAGTTCAGTTTCAGTTTGTTTTACTTTTTGTCATGACTTTTCATGCATCTACCATCTTTCATGATATAAAGTCCAGAATATATGCATATAAATAAAGTAGTGACGCTAAATTTACATTTAAGCTGCAACATCCAACAATTAATAATAATAAGCGTGAAAAAAGTAAACTATGCTAAAATAAGGGTATGCAGGACACATTTTAAGATAAGTAATGTTAGTTTTGAATTGAACTGAATGAAACGCACCCCTGGAGGTAAAAACACATGATGAAATAACAGCAGTCTGAAGTCCTCCGTCCTTCCCTTGGCCTCCTGAATGCTAAAACAGTCAGTCCAGTCCTTTACAGTCAGTAGTACTTTACAGTCAGTAGTACTTTACAGCCAGTAGCACTTTACAGTCAGTAGTACTTTACAGTCAGTAGTACTTTACAGTCAGTAGTACTTTACAGTCAGTAGTACTTTACAGTCAGTAGTACGTTACAGTCAGTAGCACTTTACAGTCAGTAGTACGTTACAGTCAGTAGTACTTTACAGTTAGTAGTACGTTACAGTCAGTAGCACTTTACAGTCAGTAGTACTTTACATTTACAGTCAGTAGTACTTTACAGTCAGTAGTACTTTACAGTCAGTAGTACTTTACAGTCAGTAGTACGTTACAGTCAGTAGTACTTTACAGTCAGTTGCACTTTACAGTCAGTAGCACTTTACAGTCAGTAGTACTTTACAGTCAGTAGTACTTTACAGTCAGTAGCACTTTACAGTCAGTAGTACTTTACAGTCAGTAGTACTTTACATTTACAGTCAGTAGTACTTTACAGTCAGTAGTACTTTACAGTCAGTAGTACTTTACAGTCAGTAGCACTTTACAGTCAGTAGTACTTTACAGTCAGTAGTACGTTACAGTCAGTAGCACTTTACAGTCAGTAGTACTTTACAGTCAGTAGTACTTTACAGTCAGTAGTACGTTACAGTCAGTAGTACTTTACAGTCAGTAGTACTTTACAGTCAGTAGCACTTTACAGTCAGTAGTACGTTACAGTCAGTAGTACTTTACAGTCAGTAGTACTTTACAGTCAGTAGTACGTTACAGTCAGTAGTACTTTACAGTCAGTTGCACTTTACAGTCAGTAGCACTTTACAGTCAGTAGTACTTTACAGTCAGTAATACTTTACAGTCAGTAGCACTTTACAGTCAGTAGTACGTTACAGTCAGTAGCACTTTACAGTCAGTAGTACTTTACAGTCAGTAGTACTTTACATTTAGAGTCAGTAGTACTTTACAGTCAGTAGTACTTTACAGTCAGTAGTACGTTACAGTCAGTAGTACTTTACAGTCAGTAGTACTTTACAGTCAGTAGCACTTTACAGTCAGTAGTACGTTACAGTCAGTAGTACTTTACAGTCAGTAGTACTTTACAGTCAGTAGTACGTTACAGTCAGTAGTACTTTACAGTCAGTTGCACTTTACAGTCAGTAGCACTTTACAGTCAGTAGTACTTTACAGTCAGTAGTACTTTACAGTCAGTAGCACTTTACAGTCAGTAGTACGTTACAGTCAGTAGTACTTTACATCAGTAGTACTTTACAGTCAGTAGTACTTTACAGTCAGTAGTACTTTACAGTCAGTAGTACGTTACAGTCAGTAGTACTTTACAGTCAGTAGTACGTTACAGTCAGTAGCACTTTACAGTCAGTAGTACTTTACAGTCAGTAGCACTTTACAGTCAGTAGTACTTTACAGTCAGTAGTACTTTACAGTCAGTAGTACGTTACAGTCAGTATGTCGGTGTAATCCCTCATTCGTCCAGGCGTGTTCCATAGTAGAAAAAGCTTCAGTTGTAGTCATCTGGACTCAGTTTGAAACGTCTATTTTTTCAAACTGAGTCCAGATGACTACAACTGAAGCTTTTTCTACTATGTTACAGTCAGTAGTACTTTACAGTCAGTAGTACGTTACAGTCAGTAGTACTTTACAGTCAGTAGCACTTTACAGTCAGTAGTACGTTACAGTCAGTAGCACTTTACAGTCAGTAGTACTTTACAGTCAGTAGCACTTTACAGTAAGTAGTTCGTTACAGTCAGTAGCACTTTACAGTCAGTAGTACTTTACAGTCAGTAGTACTTTACAGTCAGTAGCACTTTACAGTCAGTAGTACTTTA
This sequence comes from Eucyclogobius newberryi, assembly GCF_026437365.1. Lineage (NCBI taxonomy): Eukaryota > Metazoa > Chordata > Actinopteri > Gobiiformes > Gobiidae > Eucyclogobius > Eucyclogobius newberryi. The sequence goes on along the minus strand of NW_027316500.1, from coordinate 7,547,878 downwards.
CAGTCAGTAGTACTTTACAGTCAGTAGCACTTTACAGTCAGTAGTACGTTACAGTCAGTAGCACTTTACAGTCAGTAGTACTTTACAGTCAGTAGTACTTTACAGTCAGTAGTTCGTTACAGTCAGTAGCACTTTACAGTCAGTAGTACTTTACAGTCAGTAGTACTTTACAGTCAGTAGCACTTTACAGTCAGTAGTACGTTACAGTCAGTAGCACTTTACAGTCAGTAGTACTTTACAGTCAGTAGCACTTTACAGTCAGTAGTTCGTTACAGTCAGTAGCACTTTACGGTCAGTAGTACTTTACAGTCAGTAGCACTTTACAGTCAGTAGTTCGTTACAGTCAGTAGCACTTTACGGTCAGTAGTACTTTACAGTCAGTAGTACTTTACAGTCAGTAGTACTTTACAGTCAGTAGCACTTCACAGTCAGTAGTACTTTACAGTCAGTAGCACTTTACAGTCAGTAGTACGTTACAGTCAGTAGCACTTTACAGTCAGTAGTACGTTACAGTCAGTAGCACTTTACAGTCAGTAGTACTTTACAGTCAGTAGCACTTTACAGTCAGTAGTTCGTTACAGTCAGTAGCACTTTACGGTCAGTAGTACTTTACAGTCAGTAGTACTTTACAGTCAGTAGTACTTTACAGTCAGTAGTACTTTACAGTCAGTAGCACTTTACAGTCAGTAGTACTTTACAGTCAGTAGCACTTTACAGTCAGTAGTACGTTACAGTCAGTAGCACTTTACAGTCAGTAGTACTTTACAGTCAGTAGTACTTTACAGTCAGTAGTTTAATTGCTGTTTGTCAGTGGTAGCCGGCGCGGGCCCATCTGCCGGGCCCTAGTATCCGGACTTACTGTTCTTTCGGGGGGTAAAGCGCCTGTGGCATGGCCCTTTTCAATGGGCCAGTGCGAGCGGAGGGCCCCATGGCTAATCTACTAATGTATTCCAGAGGTCAGGAGGGTTTCACACCAAATCAATGCAGGGATTTACACAGCTTTCCCAGGAATGCGCCCCATCCGCACGCCGCTCCGGGGAAAACATCCACGTCTGTCGGCCCGGAGCAGCCAATTTTCCGCAGCATTTAACCACAAAACAAGGAAGCAACCGCCGGACAAAAAGGGACTCTCTGCTTTTGGACAATGGTGCAGGGCAGGTGCGGCTTGGACGGCGTTGCGTCACCGGAGATTAATCTGACTTCATCCAGCGTTTCCTCGGCATCCTCTTCTTTCACTGGGTGTAAAACGGCCCCGCTCGGCTCTGTTTGTCTGCTGCATTTGGACAGTTTAAGAGACGTGCAGTGCCTTTGACTATTTACAGTCAGAAAAGTGACTGAAATGCACAAACGGGAAGACTTTCTTTGACTAAATGTGAATACACAACACACAATAACTGGGCAAAAGCAGCAGCGTAAATGGATCAAATGTATTTTAAGTGACCTTTTATGCAGTAAATATGACGAATAGATACATAAATAAATAAAACACACCCACACACAGAGTTCTATATGAAAAAATATAAGATAAAGGGTGAATAATTAGGAACTTTGTGTGTTGAAGTGGAGAAGAAATTGAGTCCCAAAACAGTGAATGGTTCTAGTGGTCCAGATTTACATGTCACTGCTGTAGATTTAAGATAAGATTTGCATTTTGAAAGTAAGACCCACTAACTTTAACCTTTACCAAGCGAGGATGTAACTCAGAAGATTAAAATATAAACATATACACTTTTTAACACTTATTTCTTCATGAAAAACTGAAATGGAACATAAAAGTCTATGTTATCTGTTTTTTTTTCAGCTGCTGCAGCAACAAAACAATGCATTTGTTTTAAAGGAGCCTGTAATTCGAGCCCAGCATATCTGTGTGAGACTTTCACAATGCGATATCGCGTTGTTTCGGTTCATATTTCCGGGTATTGTCACATTCTTACTGACATTTTTAAGCGCTTGTTTAAAATACCGTGTGACCAACTTATCACCAGTTCCATTTTTGCCCCACTGCCTTTCCCCCTCTTCATGTTGAACTGTCTTTAATCTTACAGAAAAGACCCCGGCGTCATGTCCAGCTCCAGAACACTTTTGGATGACTCTTACTGGATGGATAGAATGGCGTTTTTTTACAGTGTGCAATGTGAACTGACCACAAAGAGATGGTTTAAAGTCTGGAGGAGATGCAAGACGTGAGTTGATCAAGCCCCAAAAGAGAAACCTCCTCACGTCTCGTAAGAACGCAGCGGAGCTCAAAGAAGGCTTTAAAGTGGGGAAGGTCAAACGATGGCGAGCCGAGCGGCGTCCTGCAGCGACACGGATGAGACAAGGTTAAGTCGAAGAGTCAGATGTGCAACAAAGATACAGATACAAAGCTACAAAGAGTCGAGGGCTGTTTCTGCCAAATGTTTCGTCTTTATTATTTCTACTTAGCTGCTTTTCAGTTGAATCCTGTTTTCTGGGTTTTGACATGTCAGGCGAATAACTCACATGTATGAGGAAGTAGAAATATGTGCAAGAACATGTTTGTATAATTCAAATGTCTGGGTAAAATCATAAAAAGTCAATGTGGCTTCTCCATCTGTCATACAAAGGCAAAGTAGATGAAGTGTCTTGCCCAAGGACGCAACAGGTCAGGGTTAAACTGGCCAGCTTTCGGTCAAAACGTTTAAAATGAACACTTTACCATCGAGTACTTCTGCCCTGTACTTTTAATAACACAAAATATAGCGGATTTTGACTCATATTTAAGCTACATATGCCACAACATTGCACGCTGAGGCTTCGTTCACAATTGCGCATATGAACAGATCACATCAATATTGTGATTAAACCAGTACTAAATTAATCCTGGACTAGACTAAACCAGAGAAAGGACCAAACCAAGTCTAAATCTGGACTAAACTTGACATATCAAAATGTTGCAGAGAAATGTAATTTATTATTAAAATGACATTAGGCTTGAGGCTGCATTCTACATTTCAGTGGTACTTTTCTGGTTAAATAAAGGTCAATAAATTCACACTTGCCTTGGTTTGATCCTGGTTTAGTTCCGGTTTAGTTCTGTAGCCAAAGTAAGGTTTCTATCCTGGAATAATCCTGTGACGTAGACCCTGGTTGGTTCTCTTTAACCCTGGTTTAGTACTGATTTAGTCCTGATCTGGTCGTCATGGTTTAGTTCTGTCCTGGTTTAATTCAGTTTTGATGTTATTTAGAGCTATTTTGGCTCTTTATCTTGGTGTGTTCCTGGTTTAGTCCTGGTTTAGTCCATGTTTAGTCCATGTTTAGTCCTGGTTTAGTTCATATTTAGTCCATGTTTAGTCCTGGTTTAGTCCATGTTGAGTCTTAATCCTGGTGTAGTTCTAGCTTTAGTCCTTGTTTAGTCCATGTTTAGTCCTGGTTTAGTCCATGTTGAGTCCTAATCCTGGTGTAGTTCTAGCTTTAGTCCTTGTTTAGTCCATGTTTAGTCCTGGTTTAGTTCATGTTTAGTCCATGTTTAGTCCTGATCCTGGTGTAGTTCTAGCATTAGTCCATGTTTAGTCCATGTTTAGTCCTGATCCTGGTGAAGTTCTAGCATTAGTCCATGTTTAGTCCATGTTTAGTCCTGGTTTAGTCCATGTTTAGTCCTGATCCTGGTGTAGTTCTAGCATTAGTCCATGTTTAGTCCATGTTTAGTCCATGTTTAGTCTATGTTTAGTCCATGTTTAGTCCATGTTTAGTCCTGATCCTGGTGTAGTTCTAACATTAGTCCATGTTTAGTCCATGTTTAGTCCATGTTTAGTCCTGATCCTGGTATAGTTCTAGCATTAGTCCATGTTTAGTCCATGTTTAGTCCTGGTTTAGTCCATGTTTAGTCCTGATCCTGGTGTAGTTCTAGCATTAGTCCATGTTTAGTCCATGTTTAGTCCTTGTTTAGTCCATGTTTAGTCCATGTTTAGTCCTGATCCTGGTGAAGTTCTAGCATTAGTCCATGTTTAGTCCATGTTTAGTCCTGATCCTGGTGTAGTTCTAGCATTAGTCCATGTTTAGTCCATGTTTAGTCCATGTTTAGTCCTGATCCTGGTGAAGTTCCAGCTTTAGTCCTGGTTTAGTCCTGGTTTAGTCCTGGTTTAGTCCATGTTTAGTCCTGATCCTGGTGTAGTTCTAGCATTAGTCCATGTTTAGTCCATGTTTAGTTCTTGTTTAGTCCATGTTTAGTCCTGATCCTGGTGTAGTTCTAGCATTAGTCCATGTTTAGTCCATGTTTAGTCCATGTTTAGTCCATGTTTAGTCCTGATCCTGGTGTAGTTCTAGCATTAGTCCATGTTTAGTCCATGTTTAGTCCTTGTTTAGTCCATGTTTAGTCCTGATCCTGGTGTAGTTCTAGCATTAGTCCATGTTTAGTCCTTGTTTAGTCCATGTTTAGTCCATGTTTAGTCCATGTTTAGTCCATGTTTAGTCCTGATCCTGGTGAAGTTCCAGCTTTAGTCCTGGTTTAGTCCTGATCCTGGTGAAGTTCCAGCTTTAGTCCTGGTTTAGTCCATGTTTAGTCCTGATGCTGGTGAAGTTCCAGCTTTAGTCCTGGTTTAGTCCATGTTTAGTCCTGATCCTGGTGTAGTTCTAGCATTAGTCCATGTTTAGTCCATGTTTAGTCCTTGTTTAGTCCATGTTTAGTCCTGATCCTGGTGTAGTTCTAGCATTAGTCCATGTTTAGTCCTTGTTTAGTCCATGTTTAGTCCATGTTTAGTCCATGTTTAGTCCATATTTAGTCCTGATCCTGGTGAAGTTCCAGCTTTAGTCCTGGTTTAGTCCTGATCCTGGTGAAGTTCCAGCTTTAGTCCAGCTTTAGTCCATGTTTAGTCCTGATCCTGGTGAAGTTCCAGCTTTAGTCCTGGTTTAGTCCATGTTTAGTCCTGATCCTGGTGTAGTTCTAGCATTAGTCCATGTTTAGTCCATGTTTAGTCCTGATCCTGGTGTAGTTCTAGCATTAGTCCATGTTTAGTCCATGTTTAGTCCTTGTTTAGTTCTTGTTAAGTCCATGTTTAGTCCTGATCCTGGTGTAGTTCTAGCATTAGTCCATGTTTAGTCCATGTTTAGTCCATGTTTAGTCCATGTTTAGTCCATGTTTAGTCCTGATCCTGGTGTAGTTCTAGCATTAGTCCATGTTTAGTCCTTGTTTAGTCCATGTTTAGTCCATGTTTAGTCCATGTTTAGTCCATGTTTAGTCCATGTTTAGTCCATGTTTAGTCCTGATCCTGGTGAAGTTCCAGCTTTAGTCCATGTTTAGTCCTGGTTTAGTCCATGTTTAGTCCTGATCCTGGTGAAGTTCCAGCTTTAGTCCTGGTTTAGTCCTGGTTTAGTCCTGATCCTGGTGTAGTTCTAGCTTTAGTCCATGTATAGTCCATGTTTAGTCCTGATCCTGGTGTAGTTCTAGCTTTAGTCCATGTATAGTCCATGTTTAGTCCTGATCCTGGTGAAGTTCTAGCTTTAGTCCATGTATAGTCCATGTTTAGTCCTGATCCTGGTGAAGTTCCAGCTTTAGTCCTGGTTTAGTCCATGTTTAGTCCTGATCCTGGTGAAGTTCCAGCTTTAGTCCTGGTTTAGTCCATGTTTAGTCCTGATCCTGGTGAAGTTCCAGCTTTAGTCCAGCTTTAGTCCATGTTTAGTCCTGATCCTGGTGAAGTTCCAGCTTTAGTCCTGGTTTAGTCCATGTTTAGTCCTGATCCTGGTGTAGTTCTAGCATTAGTCCATGTTTAGTCCATGTTTAGTCCTGATCCTGGTGTAGTTCTAGCATTAGTCCATGTTTAGTCCATGTTTAGTCCTTGTTTAGTTCTTGTTAAGTCCATGTTTAGTCCTGATCCTGGTGTAGTTCTAGCATTAGTCCATGTTTAGTCCATGTTTAGTCCATGTTTAGTCCATGTTTAGTCCATGTTTAGTCCTGATCCTGGTGTAGTTCTAGCATTAGTCCATGTTTAGTCCTTGTTTAGTCCATGTTTAGTCCATGTTTAGTCCATGTTTAGTCCATGTTTAGTCCATGTTTAGTCCATGTTTAGTCCTGATCCTGGTGAAGTTCCAGCTTTAGTCCATGTTTAGTCCTGGTTTAGTCCATGTTTAGTCCTGATCCTGGTGAAGTTCCAGCTTTAGTCCTGGTTTAGTCCTGGTTTAGTCCTGATCCTGGTGTAGTTCTAGCTTTAGTCCATGTATAGTCCATGTTTAGTCCTGATCCTGGTGTAGTTCTAGCTTTAGTCCATGTATAGTCCATGTTTAGTCCTGATCCTGGTGAAGTTCCAGCTTTAGTCCTGGTTTAGTCCATGTTTAGTCCTGATCCTGGTGAAGTTCCAGCTTTAGTCCTGGTTTAGTCCATGTTTAGTCCTGATCCTGGTGAAGTTCCAGCTTTAGTCCTGGTTTAGTCCATGTTTAGTCCTGATCCTGGTGTAGTTCTAGCTTTAGTCCTGGTTTAGTCCATGTTTAGTCCTGATCCTGGTGTAGTTCTAGCTTTAGTCCATGTTTAGTCCATGTTTAGTCCTGATCCTGGTGAAGTTCTAGCTTCAGCTTAGTGTTTGTGCTGTTTTATGTCTGGTGTGTGTTTGTGAGTGTGAGTCTGGTTGAAGGTGAAGGCTGCTCCAGGACAGGGCCTAAACCACCACCTCGTCCCATCAGAGGAGGCACGTGGATAAAAACAGACCCGGGACAAGAGACCCTCAGACCAGGCTCTGTTTATAGATGGAGGTCTAAAGGTGAAAACTCTTACTTCAATGTTGGATACCACTTTAGTTTAGGGAAGACATTATTCAGCTGTTAATATTCAAATCGAGGCTCAAAACAGTTCTGTTTAGGTGTGACTGAAAGAATTCTCCTTTAAAGTACATTTTATAGTTTATCATTCATCTTTTATTTGTTAGTATTGTCATTTAAATGCATTTTTCTTGGAATCATTTTACACACAGATTGTGCTCTACAAATAAACTTGCCTTGCCCATTAGTTTGTATGAATAAAGCACTTATTGATGCTTATTAAAGTTATAATGTTTGTACAAAATCACCTATCGCTAATAATGCTAATGAACACAACTTTAATTTAAACAGAAAATAGTAAATGGCTGAAGATAAGTAAATAAATACTAACAGAGACATAACTAAACACATATTTTTAAGCATTTTACTATTAATCAGCCATTATTATGTTGTTATATGTTACAAAATATATTGTACTGTATTAACTCTATTGAACTACTGTATTAGTATTAGTATTAGTTTGTAACTTAACTTGGTAAAATTATGTTCTTATGTTATTATATTCTTTTGTATTGTGTCGTTTACTTATAACGAACCAAGATAAAACAGTGAAAATGTTTAATTATTGTTGTTTACTTCACCATCACCGCAAAAACTGCCATTTAAATCAAACGCATTTTAATCAAAGTATTAAAAACCATTTTGATACAAAGTTAAAACGCTTTTTGCATAAAACCATAGACCGTTCAATATTTTAAAGCTGTGCTCAGACCCAAGCGAAATGCTGTCAATGAGTGATTGGACAGAAATGTGTATCTGGTCTTTCCCAAGCAGAAGACAGTAACCGCATCCTCTGTTTGAGCTGGCTGTGGGCAGCCTCTCTGACCACAGAACAAATATTACCCAGCGTACAATATCATGTTTGTGCGGTCGTGGTGGGTAAATAAGCGCGACACAATGGGGGCTGCGCTGCTTAATCAAACACACATGGCCTGGACCATCGCGGCGGGTTAAACGGACAGAGTTATCACCGAGTTAAGACGATACACGGTCATTTTAAGCACCGCTGTTTGCTCGAATGAATGGTCTGAAAGCAGGGGCCGTCCCGCACGTACACTATATATAATGATTCTTCTAGACAATAAACCCCGCTGAGAATAAGAGCCTGTTTTTGTTCAGGATCGCACACATGAATAAATAATCAGCCTCCTCCTGCCTGTCGTGGACCTCGTAGACCTCGCCACGTTCACACATCATCCCTAAAGTATGTTTTTATCCAGCTTTTTAGAGAAGCCTTTTTTTTTTTTTTTTTTTTAAAGGTTATTAATTAATTCCTATTTCACACTAGAAAATGATCCAGAAACTACTGGGCCAAAACTCATCTAATGTCACAGGTTTTAATTTAACATATGAAGCCTGCGTAAATTCAACCTGGAAGACCTAACTCCATCCATCTACGTCAAGGCCACCATGGAAGGACCCCTCTCCCCAGCGCCATCATCTCACTCAAGCGGCGCCCGCCTGTCCGTCTGTGAGAGTCAGATCCCTCACTTCACCATGGACTCTCCCAGGTTTCTGCGCTTATCCCAAAGAGGTTATGCAGTTTTTCCTGGCCAAAGAAGTAGGGTGTAAGGACAGAAGGAGGGTGTAAGGACAGAAGGAGGGTGTAAGGACAGAAGGAGGGTGGAAGGACAGAAGGAGGGTGTAAGGACAGAAGGAGGGTGAAAGGACAGAAGGAGGGTGGAAGGACAGAATGAGGGTGGAAGGACAGAAGGAGGGTGGAAGGACAGAATGAGGGTGGAAGGACAGAAGGAGGGTGGAAGGACAGAAGGAGGGTGTAAGGACAGAAGGAGGGTGTAAGGACAGAAGGAGGGTGGAAGGACAGAAGGAGGGTGTAAGGACAGAAGGAGGGTGGAAGGACAGAAGGAGGGTGAAAGGACAGAAGGAGGGTGGAAGGACAGAAGGAGGGTGGAAGGACAGAATGAGGGTGGAAGGACAGAAGGAGGGTGGAAGGACAGAATGAGGGTGAAAGGACAGAAGGAGGGTGGAAGGACAGAAGGAGGGTGAAAGGTCAGGGGGCGTCTGTACCATGGCCCTCGCACCTGCTCCTCATCCCCAATCATCGCTCTCAGTGACTCCTCCCCGCTCCCAATCAGCACCAGGCGGTCGCATTTAAGCCCTCAGGCTGATGGCTCGGCCGCTCAAACCGTACTGCGACTGATATTATGTCAGAGTTCATATCAGATGACCCTCCATGTTCCTCTCACGGGGGCTCCGGCTCCTCCCGCGGTTCTCCGGCTTCGGAAGAGCGCACCCACCTGACCCGGAAGAGCTGAGCGGCTCGCCGCGTTCTCTCATTAGAGAACTCCTCACTTTCGCTCGAAACGCCTCCCATCCACCAGCCCCGCGCCCCGCGGCAGGAACCAGGAAATCATCAGCCGCTCCGCGCACGCTGCGGTGCCGCGGCGCCTCCTCCGCATCGAGCGTCGGGACGTCTCCTTCACGTGGCTCCTCCCGCGCACAGCGTCTCTCCACCGGATCACACTGACACCGGGTCCAGCTTCATCGCGCAGCAGCTCCAGCACACGCTCCTCTCCACGTCAGGCTCCAACACGCGTCAGCGCTCTCCGTCCTCGACTCCAGGGGGCCTGTCCCAGGCCCGCCGCTGGCCATATGGGGCCCCTAAGCCGAACGCCCAGCGATGTCCCCAGTCGAAATTAAGTATTTTTACATTGTCTTCATCTATCGAATATTGCTGAATCACAATCTTTAGCAAGATTTCAAGGTTCTCAATTACGGTGTCTCCAACAATCTAACTTACCTTTCGTTTTTCATTCCTAACATCCTTGCCCCGCCCTCTCACCTCACGCAGGCTGCTCCTCTGTGGAGCAGATCGAGGCAGCTCCATGCATTGTACATATCGTGCCATTCATTCCTTTTAGGGCTCTTATTCAGCTCTGTCCAATCTCATTCATTGGAAAAGGTATCTGCTCCTCATCTTTCCTAAACACTCTGTGGGTTTATTAATAAATGGATAACATAAATAAACAATAAAATTAAATAAAATGCACAGCACATCTCACTCATATTAACGAGAAATGGGTCCATGTGCCCAGTCCGCAGGCGCACCACAATCCCCCGGTCCAAAAGACAACCGTTACGTCGCATCATGTACTATATATTCACGTTTAAAATATCCCACGTTACATCGTGGGCGCATGACGGCGCAGCCAGCTATGTACAAACTTCCCAAATTTCAGGGCAGCTTCCATTCTGGAGCACCCTTCTATAGCCCGAAAGTACAGGGATTCTAGTTATGCTACACTATCTGTTATATCGCTAAGCGACCAGCGCAAGCGCCGCAAAAAAAAGCCACGCCATTCAATTCAAACTGCCTGTCAAGCCGGCTTACTCGCACATGCGCATATCAGGAGTTGCAGCACCGGTCCAGTCTGTCCAGCCCCACAGACGGTTCCTTAACTGTCCTTCTCCCTGGAATCTGCCTGCTCCGGGCCCCTCTGGTTGTTTTCATGGGCCAAATCTGTTCCATCCATTTGTCTGTCGCAAGGCCATCTTGCTTCAGAGTTCATTCCACACTGCGTGACCTGGCTAGCTTCGCCCCCCTCCCCTCTCTCTATCTGTTTGGCGACTGCGTCGGTCCCACCTCACTTCCGGTTCCGCCTCCTCCACGAGTGGAATGGTATTTAATTTTTCCATGACAAATCATTCCGACTCCCGGCGCTTTTACACGGACGCTCCGCCTCCTCTGGTTTGGGGGGGTAATTAAAACTCTTTTATAATCTAAGGCCTGCCGGCACCTGCCGTCTACTGGCACACTCAGCCCACGTTCTGCCGTCTACCGGCACTCTCAGCCCACGTTCTGCCGTCTACCGGCACTCTCAGCCCACGTTCTGCCGTCTACCGGCACTCTCAGCCCACGTTCTGCCGTCTACCGGCACTCTCAGCCCACGTTCTGCCGTCTACCGGCTCTCTCAGCCCACGTTCTGCCGTCTACCGGCTCTCTCAGCCCACGTTCTGCCGTCTACCGGCTCTCTCAGCCCACGTTCTGCCGTCTACCGGCTCTCTCAGCCCACGTTCTGCCGTCTACCGGCTCTCAGCCCACGTTCTGCCGTCTACCGGCTCTCTCAGCCCACGTTCTGCCGTCTACCGGCTCTCTCAGCCCACGTTCTGCCGTCTACCGGCTCTCAGCCCACGTTCTGTTGGCGCTTCCAGGTCTACGCTCTGCCGCCTGCCGGCGCTCTCGTCCACGCTCTGCCGCCTGCCAACGCTCTCCTGTCCACTCCGCCGTCTGCCCCGGCGCACTGCCTGCACGCTCCGCCGTCTGCCCCGGCGCACTGCCTGCACGCTCCGCCGTCTTCCCCGGCGCACTGCGCGCGCAACTGTGTGCACGCTCCGCCGTCTGCCCCGGCGCACTGCGCGCGCGCGACTGCGTGCATGCTCTGCCGTTCTTGCCGGCGTTTCCAGGTTTACGTTCTGCCGGCGTTTCCAGGTTTACGTTCTGCCGGCGCTTCCAGGTTTACGTTCTGCCGTCTGCCGGCGCTATCCTGTCCACACTCCGCCGTCTGCCAACACCTCCACTTCCTGTCGTCTGCCGCCTCCTTTGTTTTTGGGGGGTATTAGAAGTCTATCATGTAACTTTCAAATCCCTAAAGGCAAAACCCCTGCATCGCATAGCCGCACACGTGGCTCATTCTGCCTCTTAGAGCTTCGGCTAAACTCGCAATCGGGTCAAACTACGGGCGGACCTCATCCCCGCTGCTCCTGACTCCAGGAGGCCAGCCCATGACTGCAGCACCCTGGTTTCGGAAATATTCGAGGGTAACATCGATCCCATGCAATCTGCCCTCTCGTCTTCATACCGGGCACTGGTTTAGAATAGGAGCCGCTACATCCGCGGCCACTCGGGGCATATCCTCCACAGCCCTCTAACAACTCGGGCCCTTCTGCTCGTATGTTCGTTCCTACCTGCCTCCGATCTTGGTGGCTCAATGCCCCTCGCATCTCTAGTAAGTCTCGTCTCGCAACAAATACTGGTGGTGGTTCATATCCCTCATTACCTGTTCCTTAGCAGCATCCTCTTGCTCCCCCCGTGTCTACGTCATTTCTCATCTACTCCCAGGTGCTTCATATTCCTGTCCCCGGTGCTTCACCACATGTCCGTGAATAGAGGCCTCCATTTCAGACGCTTCGAGTTTTCAGGGCATCGCCCCCTACTCTCCCCGTCACTACGCATCCGCCCCTCTCGGGCCACCACGTGATCAATGGCGGCCTCGTGGCCTGACCAGTCTACTCTATATTAAGTATCTGCTGTTACGTTCTTTCTGAGTATCAGTAATAACCTCGGCACACAGCTGCTCAGACCCCGGGTTTTTTGGGGGAGACATCTAATACAAATAGATCATGGAGTGCCCATGATTGCAACGTCTTCCGCCGGGGTCTGAGCGCCAAATAACTCTCGAATAAAGCTTGCTAAACAGTCCATTCTCGTCTGTCTCTCCAGGGTGAAATGAAGCCTGCGTAAATTCAACCTGGAAGACCTAACTCCATCCATCTACGTCAAGTCCACCATGGAAGGACCCCTCTCCCCAGCGCCATCATCGCACTCAAGCGGCGTCCGCCTGTCCGTCTGAGAGTCAGATCCCTCCTTCACCATGGACTCTCCCAGGTTTCTGCGCTTATCCCAAAGAGGTTATGCAGTTTTTCCTGGCCAAAGAAGTAGGGTGAAAGGTCAGGGGGCGTCTGTACCATGGCCCCCACACCTGCTCCTCATCCCCAAACAACGCTCTAAGTGACTCCTCCCCGCTCCCAATCAGCACCAGGCGGTCGCATTTAAGCCCTCAGGCAGATGGCTCGGCCGCTCAAACCGTACTGCGACCCACCACCTCCCCAGCTCCTCCTCTGCATTCCCCTCATCCTCTACCTCCTCTTAACATCTACCACCACCAGGCTCCGGGGGGAGACATCTAATACAAATAGATCATGGAGTGCCCATGATTGCAACGTCTTCCGCCGGGGTCTGAGCGCCAAATAACTCTCGAATAAAGCTTGCTCCAACAGTCCATTCTCGTGGTCTCTTTGTCTCTCCAGGGTGAAATACAAATATGAGAGCACTGTTATTTTTTTGTTGAATCGTTGTTTAGAGGGTCAAATTTTTTTTTTATTTTGTGTCAATTATGCATAGAATTTTGATGGAATGAGTGCCCCAGGTGTGATGTCACTTCCTGTAATTTTGGACAGATTTTTCAACTTTTCCCCACAAATAGCTATTTTTTGGTGTAAAACAACATTTATATATACACCAAATAAAGTCCAAATTAGAACATAATCAAAACCTGTAATATTCCTTCATTCAGTAATAATTTTAAGGTCTTTTAAAATCGTTTCTAAAGAGAGTTGCAGAAGTCTTTCCAGATGTTACTTTTTTGTGCACAATTCTGTGCTCAAAGCTCCGGGGTCAAAGTTCACGGCCCACCATTTCTCCACCTTTCAACTCCCCTGACAGCGCCGCATTGATCGCCAAACGCACTGGAACAAAAGCCTTATCGGGACAATATTAATAGTAGTTGTGTGTGTGTGTGTGAGATTTTGTTACTTAAGTTCAAGTACAGAAAGAGGAGCAAAAAAAAATACTCAAGTTAAAGTAAAAGTAAGTACTTCTACATATAAGTAAAAGTGTTGTCAAGTTTGATGAACACAAACCTTAACCTCAGATTTAAATACAGTACTTCTACTTTTGTACTTTGTTACATTCCACCACTGGCATGATTTTTTTGTGTTCCAGAATATATTTAGTGTTTCATCATTATTTCATTATATTACATTTACGTTTTACTTCTACTTGTTGTTCTTACTCTACCTGCCTCTGAATACTAAATCATCAAATCAATTTATTTTTGTAAGGCCCAAAATCACAACAACAGTTGCCTCTGAGGGCCACAGGGAGAAATGAATCAACAATGTCTGTGGTGGCGATGGAGTCAGACAATGTCTGTGGTGGCGAGGGAGTCAGACAATGTCTGTGGTGGCGAGGGACGATGTCCCAGGGTCCTCTGTCCTTAGACTCTCCTTCTCGGCCAGGAAAAACTACAAAAAAACCTCTTTGGGAAAAAAGCGTAGAAACCTGGAGGAGTTCCAGTGAAGGAGAGATCCGACTCTCACAGACGGACAGACGGACACGAGGGAGACTGGAGCTGGACCCACTCTTCAGGCAGAAGAGGGACCGTCGGAGTCGAGCTGGACCCACTCTTCAGGCAGAAGAGGGACCGTCGGAGTCGAGCTGGACCCACTCTTCAGGCAGAAGAGGGACCGTCTGAGTCGAGCTGGACCCACTCTTCAGGCAGATGAGGGACCGTCGGAGGCGAGCTGGACCCACTCTTCAGGCAGATGAGGGACCGACTGAGGTGAACTGGACCCACTCTTCAGGCAGATGAGGGACCGACTGAGGCGAGCTGGACCCACTCTTCAGGCAGATGAGGGACCGTCTGAGGCGAGCTGGACCCACTCTTCAGGCAGATGAGGGACCGACTGAGGCGAACTGGAGCCACTCTTCAGGCAGATGAGGGACCGACTGAGGCGAGCTGGACCCACTCTTCAGGCAGATGAGGGACCGACTGAGGCGAACTGGACCCACTCTTCAGGCAGATGAGGGACCGTCTGAGGCGAACTGGAGCCACTCATCAGGCAGATGAGGGACCGTCCACACAGGGCACACTAATGGCAGAAGTAACATTTTCAGCACAGTACTTCCCAAAAGACTTCAGAGTGAAAGTCGATGTGAAAGTAGCAGAGCTCGTAAGAGTGAAAGTGGCAGTTAGAGGTATCAAAAGTACATTTAAATGAGACCGTTTACACATTTCCTGACACAAAGAGCTTTATATTGCATTTATTGTTCACTCTACTCTCACTGATCCACAACCGCAGCCACATCTGCCCAGGGGCTGACTGACGAATCTGAACCTACAGTCTCACACTCACACTCGCCGTTACTGGGCCTTAATCGAGCCAATTTTATTCCTGATGTGGACTTGGATCAGTCCTTCTTTAGTCCTGATTTAGTCCTGATTTAGCCCTTCTTTAGTCCTTCGTTAGTCCTGATTTAGTCCTCCTATAGTCCTGATTTAGTCCTTCTATAGTCCTGATTTAGTCCTTCTATAGTCCTGATTTAGTCCTTCTTTAGTCCTGATTTAGTCCTGATTTAGTCCTTCTATAGACCTGATTTAGTCCTTCTATAGACCTGATTTAGTCCTTCTATAGACCTGATTTAGTCCTTCTATAGACCTAATTTAGTCCTTCTATAGACCTGATTTAGTCCTTCTTTAGTCCTGATTTAGTCCTTCTTTAATCCTGATTTAGTCCTGATTTAGTCCTTCTATAGACCTGATTTAGTCCTTCTATAGACCTGATTTAATCCTTCTTTAGTCCTGATTTAGTCCTGATTTAGTCCTTCTTTAGTCCTGGTTTAGTCCTTCTATAGTCCTGATTTAGTCCTTCTATAGTCCTGATTTAGTCCTTCTTTAGTACTGATTTAGTCCTTCTTTAATCCTGATTTAGTCCTGATTTAGTCCTTCTATAGACCTGATTTAGTCCTTCTATAGACCTGATTTAGTCCTTCTATAGACCTGATTTAGTCCTTCTTTAGTCCTGATTTAGTCCTTTAGTCCTGGTTTAGTCCTTCTATAGTCCTGATTTAGTCCTTCTTTAGTCCTGATTTAGTCCTTCTTTAGTCCTGATTTAGTCCTTCTTTAGTCCTGGTTTAGTCCTTCTATAGACCTGATTTAGTCCTTCTTTAGTCCTGATTTAGTCCTTCTTTAGTCCTGGTTTAGTCCTTCTATAGACCTGATTTAGTCCTTCTTTAGTCCTGATTTAGCCAAGGTTTAGTTTTGGGTTTAGTCCTGGTTTAGCCACACACACACACACACACACACATTCACACCAAGGCAACAAGGTGTGAAGACGGTGTCTGCAATGGGCGGGGTCTACGTCCAAAGTGGGCGTGGCTCACTGTCAGAACACGAGGATTGGTCGGTTTACAGGTGCGTCTGCTTCACCTTCACTGAGAGCCTTTCCCTCCACAGCAGCAGAAAACACTGATCTTTAACTGAAGTTATTATGGCCTGTTCCCACCGCGTCAGACAGATAAAGTGACACATAGATCGTAAATGCCACGGTTTTTCACACCTATGAGGCAACAAATATCAGGACACACTGTAAAGCTGTCGTAGTTTTATTACTTCAAAACATAGTCAAGGCAGAGCAGTTGTTTTAATGTATACAGTACACTGAGGCTTCTTTGATCGCTCGTCCAAGACATGTTTTTTGGCAAGTCTTCTACAGTTATGACCAAGGAAGTCGCGTTGTGGGTTTGATTCCAACTGTTGACCATTTGCCGAATGTCTCCTGCGCTCTCTCTCTCTGTTGAAAAAAGCCTTCGGGGCAGAAAAATCAAAAGAAAACAAACAAACAAACAAACAATGGCGCTGATTTCCGCCTTCTTCTTTGTAGTAAATCATGTTAAATGTCAGAACAAAAAAGTGCAGTGCTGCTGAATTATATGATAGAAACCTAGATCTCAAATGCGTATGCAAACTAGACACACTAAACTTAAACTACTGTATTTTCCGGACAACAAGTTGCACCTTTTTTCATAGTTTTGGCCGGGGTGCGACTTATACTTATATTTATATTTATATACTTATACTCCAGAGCAACTTAAATGTGATATTATTTGTTATTTTCACACTTGAACCACATTTCATACTCCAGTGCAACTTATATATGTTTTTTTCTTCTCTATTATGCATTTTTTGGCTGGTACAACTTATATTGCGGTGTGACTTATCCCGGAAAATACAGTATATTACAAAGTACTAATGACTTTAGGTTTTACCGTGTTGTCCAGTGTAATGTGATCAACCAATGCAGTTTTGAGCAACATCAAAAACAATATTACAAAAGCGACCTTAATGCACAGATTTCCTTATATTTACAGCATTCTCTGTGATAAATGTAGTTTTCTGTTGTTGAAATGTCACTTTCACATTTAGTTCCTTAGTAGTTCTGAGTCATGCATCAGTCTCTTGAGCGCAGTCACACGCCTGCACAAGCTCCATGGTAATTATAGGTCTAGATCAAAGATTAGCACAAACACTACTTGCACAATAGTGTTTCTCTGCACTTTGATCCTAAACTTTTTGAATAAAGTTATAATTGCAGGTTTGTCACCGCTCCATTATTCCATAACGGTTTTAGCAGCTTTTTCTAACTGTCAAATGCAATAAATTACACTGGCAAAGCGCGCGGTACAACTAGAGAGACATTGAGTGCATACAAACTGATGATAAAATATGAGGTAAAAAACACTTTCACAACAAAGGATTATATATTTGTCACTTGTTTATGTCTGGTTATGGACTCTGAGACTGAAAAGAACTTGGATCTAGTCTCCATGTGTTTTCCCCCACTTTAGTTTTTATTATTCGACAAAAATATGAGTACTTTTATTCGACAAAAATATGAGTACTTTTATTCGACAAAAATATGAGTACTTTTAGTCGACAAAAATATGAGTACTTTTAGTCGACAAAAATATGAGTACTTTTAGTCGACAAAAATATCTACTTTTTGCCATAGTTTGAATGCAGATGTATATAAAATGCATATAATATTAGCCATATGTTTTAATCAATAGTTTTACGTTTGATTTATTTTTTTATTCAGCAAAACTATAACATTGATGAAGATTAGGACTAAATGTTTGTGGACAACACTGATCGCTGCTACTTTGACAATATCAAGCCCAAATTGCCTTGTGTCTTTGCTTTTAACATCACAACAACAGTTTTTACTAAAGTAGTTTGACTTCAATTAGTTTATCTTCTTTATGAAAACTATCAAGTGTAAGAGTGTTAAATTTCACCTCAGATTATCTCTCACAGATCTGTTTTTTTGACCTGCCACGAGCTTCATTTAAATTCCCAAACGAATCTCTTACACTTCTGCGCTGTAGGAGCCATTCATCCATTTGGCCCGGGCCCGTTTTTCCACTGATTTGATCATGATTGATGGACTCAACGCTAGCGGGGCACCACAACTGCAGAGACGTGCTGCTACACTTGATTAATTCATTTGCACTCTGTGTTTTTCACGGAGAATAACGGTCTCCTTTTCTCAAAACTATAAGACTACCGTTTGCATATAAAGGCTATACTTTCCTTGACTTTTCCTGGCCACGCTCCAAGACTAGTGTTGGAATAATCTTTATATAAATGAATCAATTCAATGGTTCTTTTGTCTATGGGGAATCCAGGTGGTTATATCCAAGAACATAAACTCCACACGGCAAGTTTAACAGGGCCAAGAAGTCTGCTTTTCCCCTGTGTTTCTGCCGTTTCTGTCGCTGTGGGCAAAGCGGCAGGAGACGCGAGGAGAATGGCCGGCGTTGATGAGAGATACTGTATGAAGTCATTGCTCAACGGCGTGATTGGCGCTCGCGGGCGCAAAACGGTAAGACACAACAATGTAAAAATGTAAAAAAGCAGGAGGTGGACAAGCTGCAACAGGCGGAGCGCGGGAGTGAAGAGTTCACATGGAGACGGAGCGTGGAGTTCTGTCAAGGAAGTGTGTGAGAATAAAAGGAGAAACGGAGCGCAATTGTGAGTGGATGTTACAGAGCGAGTTACGTGTCAGAGCTGCTAAACTTGAACTGAACGTTAACGCTGAGTCCATGAAGTTGCAGAGTGAATAAACCGTGATTAAAGGTGCTCTGTGTCACTTTTATGAGGGTCCTCCAATGGGTCTGACCATTTGGCCTTGTGATGGATAGGTTTAAACTAAAGTAGCACCTAAAATGATGCAATGGTATTTATGTATTTATTTATTTGTCTATGGGAGTTTTTGTTTATAGGAGATCTTCTACTGAAAGTGTTTTTCAGACTTCCTATAAGTGATCTGTTCTTTTCCTCTGTAACTTCCTGCGTTGCACCAATGAAATTTCCCCATGTGAGACAATAAATCTTATCTTATCTTAAAAGGAATGAAATGAATAAAGCCTATTGTATAACATACTTTACCGGGGGCGGGGTCCAAACTCTTCTTCATTTGGGGGATACATGTATCAAGACACAAGCAGAGGGCCACAAACTGGTGGTCAATACAGTCAGTCATTCAAATAATGGCATTTAGCAGCAGTTTGACTGAACCACCAGACTTATATTCAGACATGGAATCACGATATAAGGTTTGTCTCACACAAGAAGTTGAATATACTGAGTTTATGATGGTGTCAGTTTTCAAAACTTACAGTAAAATGTAATTTGGGCCAATACCCCAGGAAGCGCCTCGGCCATAGTTTAAAGATGCCTGTGGCTCCTTTCTATCTAGTGAGTTTTTAGAACATCACATCAGACTAGAGTCACTTAAAGTACTTGCTGGCACTGTGCTGCCAGGAGGAACCTGAGGATGGTGGTCTTTTGACTGTGATATTCCACAGAATGGCATAACATAATATTATGCAGTCACTTGAAGATAATCAACTTCAAATGCCCCCTTTTGCCATTGGGGAGATCAGATAATTAAAAACGTCATGTTGTTATATCTACCTGAAGCTTCAACAGTTCATCCCAAGTCCCATAGTTTAATTTAAGGAGCGCTCAAATATGCAGTAAAAAGCTTCATGCTCTGCTCTTGTGGACATGGGTCAGTCTGTGTTTGAGTGTATCTGTGTCTGGATGCATGGCAGAGGCAGTTACAGGGTCACAGGTCATGGGCCCCGGTGCGGAGGTGAGGCCCCTGGAGACTGCTCAGCTCAATTTAAAACTCTAGATTGGCGTTCACGGTCAAAATAGTTAACCCCGACTCACCTCGTCCTCTCTTAAGAAAACATATGCTTTAGCTCAATGGCCCAGTTTAACAGAGAAGCACTGACACATGTCTAAAGAGCGGCTGCATAAACAAGCACACACAACACTGCAACTTTTACTGGACTGTTAGGTACTAGTAGTAGTAGTAGTAGTAGCAGTAGTAGTAGCAGTAGTAGTAGCAGTAGTAGTAGTAGTAGTAGCAGTAGTAGTAGTAGTAGTAGCAGTAGTAGCAGTAGTAGTAGCAGCAGTAGCAGTAGTAGTAGTAGTAGTAGCAGTAGTAGCAGTAGTAGTAGTAGTAGTAGTAGTAGCAGTAGTAGCAGTAGTAGTAGCAGCAGTAGCAGTAGCAGTAGTAGTAGTAGTAGTAGCAGTAGTAGTAGTAGTAGTAGTAGTAGTAGTAGTAGCAGTAGTAGTAGCAGTAGTAGTAGTAGTAGTAGCAGTAGTAGCAGTAGTAGTAGCAGCAGTAGCAGTAGTAGTAGTAGTAGTAGCAGTAGTAGCAGTAGTAGTAGTAGTAGTAGTAGTAGTAGTAGTAGTAGTAGTAGTAGTAGCAGTAGTAGCAGTAGTAGTAGCAGCAGTAGCAGTAGTAGTAGTAGTAGTAGTAGTAGTAGCAGCAGTAGCAGTAGTAGTAGTAGTAGTAGTAGTAGTAGTAGTAGTAGTAGTAGTAGCAGTAGTAGCAGTAGTAGTAGCAGCAGTAGCAGTAGTAGTAGTAGTAGTAGTAGTAGTAGTAGTAGTAGTAGTAGTAGTAGTAGCAGTAGTAGCAGTAGTAGTAGCAGCAGTAGCAGTAGTAGTAGTAGTAGTAGTAGTAGTAGTAGTAGTAGTAGTAGTAGTAGTAGTAGTAGTAGTAGTAGTAGCAGTAGTAGCAGTAGTAGTAGCAGCAGTAGCAGTAGTAGTAGT
This sequence comes from Eucyclogobius newberryi, assembly GCF_026437365.1. NCBI lineage: Eukaryota > Metazoa > Chordata > Actinopteri > Gobiiformes > Gobiidae > Eucyclogobius > Eucyclogobius newberryi. The sequence continues at coordinate 7,527,404 of NW_027316500.1, read as the reverse complement.
AGTAGTAGTAGTAGTAGTAGTAGTAGTAGTAGTAGTAGCAGTAGTAGTAGCAGCAGTAGCAGTAGTAGTAGTAGTAGTAGTAGTAGTAGTAGTAGTAGTAGTAGTAGTAGCAGTAGTAGCAGTAGTAGTAGCAGCAGTAGCAGTAGTAGTAGTAGTAGTAGTAGTAGTAGTAGTAGTAGTAGCAGTAGTAGCAGTAGTAGTAGCAGCAGTAGCAGTAGTAGTAGTAGTAGTAGTAGTAGTAGTAGTAGTAGTAGTAGTAGTAGTAGCAGTAGTAGCAGTAGTAGTAGCAGCAGTAGCAGTAGTAGTAGTAGTAGTAGTAGTAGTAGTAGTATGCTGGATCAACTCAGCAGGTGACATCACATGTTGACATCGGGTTTCAGCTTTTAATTGGAGCTCCTTCCTTAGTTCTTTTCTCAGCTTGTGCGAGCGTGAATGTTCATATGACCACATGAACGCAGCAGACACACACTAGAACTGTTGTTCCAACATAGTAGTTTGTCTGGAACAGAAACAGATAATGTTCAATTTAAAAATACATACCTATATTTTATGAATACAGAACTGCTTTACTTGCATAATGACTTGATAAACATTTAGTACCAGATGTTTTGAAGGTGATAAAATAATATGTGCTGTGTTAGTAGTCGCAGCATTAGTAGTGTAACCTCCTACAGTCGCTTTTATGACGCTTATAAATACTTTTTTCAGCAGTAGCGGCGTAATAACTGCTCCGCCCGTCGCCTCTCTCCAGCTTCTGTTCAACCCGGAGAACTCGCAGAGAAACCATAAACACAGTGAAATGTGGGAACAGGGGGAAGGGACCCAGCATCTCACCAAGGTCAAGTCTATAACTGCCTCTGCCTCCGTGATTTAGCTTCTGCGCCCACGGGCTCGGCCAATGGCGGGCGCCGGCGTGAGCGCGGGCGGGCGGGACCTGGGAGGTGTTGAAAACCTGGTGGTAATGACTTGTCGATGACATCAGGACACAGAGCAGAGGCTTTTCTTGGCCCAGGGTTCACAGGTCAGACAGCACCATTCACTGACCCTGTGATTTATTCTGCCGTGGCCCCTTTCGATACATAAACACAATGTACGCAGTGTATGAAGGGAATGCTCCGTCGTATAGGTGGGTACTCCCGCACCCGCGCTTTTGTCGGCCTCTTTAGTGCGCGCTCCATCAACGTGAGTGACAACAAACAGTTTGTAAAGATCTCCTGGACGACAAGCCCGGATCATCTCTTAAAGGTGTAAAGACCCGCAATGGGAACCAGCTGCTCCCGAAATGCAGTGAAAGTCTCTCCATATTTAAAGATAGTATCAGTGTTGGGGGGGGGGGAGGATTACGGGACGGCAGCGCGGACGCCTCACTACCTGTCAGTCAGACGGATGGGGTGGAGGCCGAAAAGGGTTTTGTGCGCGGTTTAAAGAGTAACTCACCCCCCGGTGTCAGCGGGACGGGGGCTGTGGAGGATGTCGCTACAGTCAGCGCTAATGTCTAACGCGCAGGTTCTGAGGAGGAAGCGGGAAGTGTGCAAACGTGCTACTCTTTAACAAAAGGGGTGGATTATAGAGAGAAATCAATGTGGCGGTTACGGGATGGAAGGTAGTTGTGCCACTTTTATATAACTACACATAAATTAGCCTTGATAAAGCATGAATAAATAATGAACTGAGAGAATTGTTCATGTTTTTAACTGCTTAACAAAGAGTTTAGGGTTAGAAGTTATAAGGTTAGAGTATGAATTAAGTGTATTGTGTATTCTACTTTTACTGCCTCACTTTTTACTCAATGTTCTGTGCAGCGTTTCTCTCTGCACGGACTGAAAATGGTGTTGTTTTTGTTGAACATAAGGAGGGGCGCCATTAATGGAGGCGTTCGTGGCAACCTAGGGTGAATAGCTTGAATCATTTTTAGTAAACAATTTTTTTGTTATGAATTACCGTAAGTCTTTCTTCATTCTTTACTAAGACTATTAATGTGTAGTTATCATAAAGTGTTAAAAGTGTGCGTTTTGAAAAATATATTGTTAATCTTTATTTAAATGTTGTGGCCTTGAAATTCATTGACAAGAACTTGCGATAAATACAACGGTTAAAAGTTTAAAGATCAATGGCAAGTCTGTACAACAGTTTATATATTGGATTTCCCATGATAAGATAAGATAAGATAAGATAAGCTAAGATAGCCTTTAATGTCCACACATGGGGAAATGTTGGTGTTACAACGCAGTACATACAGGGGGAAAGGACAGATCCACAGTGAGAATTTAAAGACTCTACTTGATGTCGAGTCCCACCGTTGTGTGATGATTCAGTTAATGTTTTATATCTAATGAAAAAAAAAGGGAATATACAATAGGACTGGGCAATTTGGCAAAAGAAATCATCATAAAACGATTCAAAATGGCTTTCAATATTAATATTCTGAACTTAACAATAGGTTCCAGACAAAGACTTATTTATTTATTTATTACAAAATTCTGCATCTGCTCCAAACCACATACTTTCACTTGAAGAGTTTTGGCTGTGGACCTCCTGATTAAAAAGACCCAAACTGAAGGATCAGCAAAATCAACAGAATTCTCTCGATGGACTTCAGTTTAGTTATGTTAAATGTGAACTAGGAGATAGCCATTATGTTTGTATTACTCATGCATGTGGTCATTTTGTCTGATATTTATTTTGGGGGCACAAATCCTCATGAGATGTTGCTCTTCTGTTCATTACTTTGACTCTACATTGTCTGTAGTGAATCACATGCATTCTCTCTCAATTGTCTGCGCTTTGTTTATGTGAAAAAAGTAAAAGTGTTCCGATATTTATAAAAAAAAAACACTGCATCTGTGGAGAAAACCAATTAAAAATCCGAGAAAATGCAACTGTCACCCACCAACCGTCACCCACCATTGTTATAAAGTTTAAAACAACAGGTCTGAGTCACTCTTTACGGACGCAGAGACTGATAAACAACAGTCTGTGTGAGTCAGCCACATCTCAGTGCGTCAAACCAACTCTTAACCTGCTACTGGCAATGGGAAAACAGAATGATCTGAGCCGAGAAGTCTCTAAACCAGCACGAGAAGGGGCTGATGTTTTTTGGGAGTCTGGCAGATAAGGCCAGAAAAAAAGGTTCATATTTCTGTCATTATTGGCTCTATCCACATGAAACAAACACTGGCACAAAGTCCAACATTCTCTCTGTCAGCATAAATAAACAAAAGTATTTTTCTTTTCACCACAGCTTCAGAAAGCAGTGTCATTTTTCAACACTAAACACGAGATTGCGACTAAGGTTTAACGTGTGGATCGTAAGTTTGAACATTTCTTTCCAAAAATAGTGAATCTCAAGAGAATCCTGACATTATCATACATTTATTAACATGGATGCAACACTATAAAAAGGTAAAGAAGGTAAGGCAATGCACCGTACTATATTTGTTTTGCATTGATCAGGTGGAAAATTGGTTCTTCGCCTTTTTTTCAGTCGGTGAATGAGTCTTATTTAGCATAATCTGAGTACTTCTTCACTTCTTACGCTTTGTTTTCCTCCCCGCTGCCTTAACTGACATCAACACTGACATTTACTAACTTGTCAAACTGTATATATATCCTCTTTTACCCCTTCTCTTTTGGACTTTAGCTCATTGTACAGGCATCCCAGCTATTCGCCCGCTCTGGAGTCCTGAGGTGTAGAAGCATGTGAGGAATCTGTGCCCCCCCCACTCCCTGGACGAGCTCGGCCCCTGTTACCTGCTGAGGGGGAGGCAAAGGGGAGCGAGGGGGAGGAGAGCGCTGTCCCGTCGTGGTTATTTAGCTCTATCAGAGGCTCTGGAGGGGAGGGTCAGATGACTTATGGGGTGAGGTCTGAAGAGCTCAAAGGAGAAAGGCTGGAGATGTCTCGTGGCAGAAAAGAGTGGGAGGTCTGAGGGCTTTTTGGACAAGATGAATGCAAAGACCGACAGGAGAGGTTGAGGGATCGTAACTTTGAGATTGTCGTGTCTAATTAAACCAGAGAAGGCGAGTGATGGTGGAAATGATGATGCTGAGGCAAGGCACAACAGGCAAAACTGTTATTTTCATTTGTTTGGTCAGTTTATTCTCTCAACATAGGCTTTCCTTCTCCAATCTGCTCTAACATTTTACAAAATATTTCACTTATAATCCACTTGCATCCATATATTCACAAGGGACATTGTAATACAAGTTGTTGTTTTTTTTTAATCAAAATGCATTTTTCTCCCATAGAAACATAAAGATCGCCCCTTAAAGTGGCACCAACACGCACAAAATTGTTCTTGTACAAGATTTTTAAAGAACTTATAGAAGGATTTATTGATATCTAATTCTGAGCCTGGTTCGTTAAAGTTTTAGGTCTAATAAATGAGCCAAATTTTTTAATTTTAGGCCAACTTTCAGTCGGATCAAGTTAACTCAAAAATAAAAAATAAATCCCAAATCCCCTGTAAAATGTTTTGAATCCAATATGAACCAAAAGGCTCTAGACTTGGCTCTATCCATCTTTCAGGTTTAAATGCCCCAAATAGGTGCGACTTTGGCCCTTTTTACATATAAAATGCATTGATTCTATATGCAAACTTTACATTGGTATTGGTAGTTTTTGCATGCAAATCGATCTTTTCGACTCAGTGTCAATATTTGGTATAAACTGCTTATAACTAGTCCTGATCTGGTTCAGCCCTGGTCTAGTCCTAGCTACATGTTTAGCTCTAGTTTAACCTCAATTTGAATTAGTTGCCGTAATACAGGGGTGTCCAAACATTTTTCACCAAGGGCCGCATTTTGACACTTAAACGGGGCAGAGGGCCACAAACAACTTGACAATGTCGAATTTGTTGAATGACAAAGTGAATAGTTAGAAATTGCGATGAGCCTCCACACCTTGAATTAGACATAGAACATTAATATTAGGTTGGTATAATATCAATATGCCTGAATTTTCCCAATTTCACAGTAAAAAGTACTACTTTTTGTTGTTGGGCCAACATAGCAGGAAGCTGGAGGGCCAAAAAAAAATTGTCCGAGGGCCGCATTTGGCCCCCGGGCCCTAGTTTGGACATGCCTGCCGTAATAACTCAAAATAACACGTGTGCTTCTTTGCTGCTGGAAGAAGAAAAGTGTGGAGTGTCGGCAACATGTACGTAATTACTATTTTGTATTGTCTTGTACTGGTTTGTGTGATGACAAATAATATACTAGTCTTTATATTTATCAGCCATGATAGAAGCAGTACAGGAAAAAGATACCTGTGCCTGTCCCATGGTCCAAAGCCTGAGATGAATATTGAATTGAAAAAAAAAGCTGCTAATAATAATGAAATGTTTGTTCATTAGTTTTTAGTTTTTGCTTGTATAGGCTCTACATAAACTCACATACCAAAACATTGACATAGGATTTGTTTTGGCGCCATCCCTCGCCGCTCTCCTCTCTCAAACCTTTGGTGTTCATATCTGTCTAACACATTGGTGCGTGCGGTAACCCTGCCTGTCCCGTTTGAGTCGGGGGTCCTGTTACGCCTCTGCCACATGACTTCTGCAAAGAGGGGCCACTGTATGGTTCAAATTAGACCCTGAGGCGTCCCCTGTGCTCACAAAATATGCCAAGTTTTACCTAGTTAGAGCATTTATGGTCAAGTTCATCATTTGACTTGCTGGTTAGACATGGAGGTAATTCCATGACTGTAAACGAAGGCCAAAGCTCATCTTATTCACACAACAATTATGATTTTATCAATAAGAATACCGTATTTTCTGGACTATAAGTCGCACCTTTTTTCATCGTTTTGGCCGGGGTGCGATTTATACTTATCTTTATACGTATATACTTTATACTCCGGAGCGACTTATATGTGATATTATTTATTATTTTTGTGCACGTAAACCACATTTCATACTTATATATGTTTTTGTCTTCTCTATTATGCATTTTTTGGCTGATGCGACTTATAGTCCGGTGCGACTTATTGTCCGGATAATATGGTATATGACAACACTTTTATTTTTTTAAATTAAGGCTTAAACTGTCCAAATTTGACTATCGATGGCGTAGACTGCATGTATTTTTCAGCTTTTTTCTCAACTTTTCTTCACAATCTACTACTTTGCTGATATAAAACTCGACATATGGCCAACTAAACAAAGTCATAATTAAAAAAAGTCATTATTGTGCACTAAAGGCATACGAAGTAGAGGATTCACATAAAAACAAAACAAAAAATGGAGGTAAAGTAAATCAAAACCTGTCTCCCACGTCTGTGATTTAGAGCTGCACCTTCGGGGAGTCGGGAGACAGATCGCCCGGCGGAGAACAAGCCAATTTTGTGCTGCCTGAATATCTCTGTTAGGGCCCATTCACGCAGACAAGAGGAGAGCGTTCTGTTTTTATGGAAAACTTCAACTTGAGGAAGTGGCCTGGAGAGCAAAGAGGAGAGCGCCACTGCATTAGTAAGCGGCACCATTACCAGGCACCAACAGATTCATAACTCTGAAGCTGCTTTGTACAAGAGCACATTTTTACCCTCTTGTTTTATATTTCCTTCCGGACTCACTGCACACAAATGCTCTTGATGATTCCTTTCGAGCGTTTCCAGGCGTGGAATAGACACTTAAAACAAGAGAAAAATAAATATGCAGTTTTGATCAGGGTTCCACGTTCAGCTCCTCTAGTTTTAACATGTTTAACAATCAATTTATGCACGTAAGGAAGAATGCAACACTCATTTGATTAAATATGTGCATCATAAATGAATGGGACAATTTAGTTTCCAGAAAGACCGTGCACTTTATATAGCCATGCCCGTTATTTTCCAGTCTAATACAAAAAGTAAAGGTTTTCAGCCCATTGCAACCACAAGGTTATTGAATAAAATGGTGTATATTTAAATTTGGAGATTTAGATAAGCCTACCTACCTACCCAACTACTTTTTGCTCTATACATTGAGTGCGATTTCAGCTTTTGGGCTATTTACATTAATAAAAGAAGCCCATCTGTCATCTCCTGGACGATTGGGACCCAAAAGCACTATACGGAGATGAAAAGTGATTCAATATACCTTTGACATTTGACTGTGTTCAACTGTGATTGGTAAAGCTATAGTCGATTGGTCAGTTAATCAGTCAAAGGTGGTGGTGATAAGCCTGCATTGTCTTCATGGGAAATGTTGTTCTCTGCATTTGACCCATCCTCCAATGCCACTGGGGAACCGTGTCCGGAGTGTCTGGGGACCATCTCCAGATCTTGAGCTCGGCTTGGATCAATACTTGGGCTGATGGATTTGTGCATGTTCAGGGTTTATGGTAGAAAACACACTCAGACACAGAAACATCAGAGTTAGCTGGAGATTTTGGGAGAGACCGGACAGTTTAATCTGCCTTTTTCCACTTGTAACGAAGCAGTTTACTTCTCTGTATTCATCGCAGTTTTCGCACAAGAACCTCATATGTTGAAAGCTTTTGCCAGCGCCGCACCCCTTTTGTTGTCCATTCACGCACAGGGCCTGTCTTTTGTCGACCGAGAATTCCCTTAGTCCTGATTGGATACAGACATGTGAAATATTTAAATTAAATAAAGTAACGCAGCGATTTCAGGCAGCTTTGTGTGTTAAAATCCACAATTATCTTGCCCGATCTGACTGGACAAAAGCATCTAACGGTTAACTGTTGATTAGCTCATGTTGATGGGTTCTGCATTAGCATAGCAGCAGGGGGTCTCCTAATGACCGCAGAGTACCCCAGTCCCCACCATCACCTTTAGTTAGACCCATCGCATTTAACACATACTGTATCTCCCCCGTCAACAGTGAATATTGGGGACGCCATTGGAGACGCCTTCCGAATCGAGTAACTGGCGATCCCAAAGGTTTCTATGGACACTTAATCAATACGTTCATCCAAGGCACTGATTGCCGGCTATTAACTTGTCACTTCCTCTGGCTGTCTCGTCTCCCTTTTGAATCCGAACAGCGGCGCAGGAGCGATTAAAGAAAGGAACGGGTTCGGAAATGAATTGGGGCTATGACAGTTTGACGGATTCCTCAGCGGTCGGGCTTTGAGTCCGTCGCGATGCAAAAATAAATTAGAGGATCGTAAATAGACGGGGGGAACGAAAAGCGAAATGGCGAAACAGTAGGGGGTATTTTGTGTCACCCTTGAAAAATGTGTCCTCGAGCCCCAGACGTGGGCAACCTGTCAGGGCGGGCAGTGTTTGGAGGTAGGAACGGGAGGAAAAGCAGAGCCGAAAAACAAGACTCGTGAAAAAAAACACACACCACGTGGTTTGTGGCTCTTTTGAGAGTGAATGGAAACGTCTCCCTTCCCCTGTTGGTGAAAAGGAGGCTTCGTCACCAAAAATAAAAGTTTTTTCTGCCACTGAGAGCACTCGAACCAATGCAGGCGACAGCTTGAAGCGGCGGGGGGGCAGTGGCGGGGGGCCGGCGGGCTCTCACGGGACAGAAAGGCTCTGTTGGACCCGCACGTATCTGCGTCCAGGCCCGGATGTGTGAGTCTGAGCAGGTCTACAGCTTTTCTGATGCTGGTCGAGCTGAACCTGTGCTTGTTCAGCATCATAATATCTGAAAAAGTCTCCAGCAAATGAATACAGCTCTCGCAATGACAGTAATTCAACTTTTGTCTATCGTAGATCAATGTGGAGATTGTTGAGGTGAGAAATTAGTAGCTATAAAGATGAATAATAGTGTCATAGTAAAGGAAAAAGTCAATATGAGATTATGATTGACACCTTTTTAACACTAATATGTTCATGGGTTTTAAAGCAAAAAACAACAAGAAAAACAGAAGAATAACAAAAGACCTTAACATACTATTTCTAAGTTTTGTAGTCTAAAGTTGCAGATCTTAATCTTCATAAATGAGGGTGTTTAAATATGTATGTGATTAGTATTGGCTGAAGTTGTTCTCATGTTTGTGTATTTCAAAGACAGATTGTGACTTATATGAGCTTAGTATGAGCCGTTTAGCAGCGTGATATCTGAACTCTCCCCCAAAATAATGGACTGTAAAACAATGTATAGGCTGCCACATACGGCACTTTTCCCCATATGGCTCTGTAGTTTGACGCCTAAAAGGAAATAAGACCATGTCAGAGTTTTATTATCATTTAGATTGCATCAACTTACCACTGAAGGCTGCTGAAGGTGTTTAATCTGAATGGTAGGTAAAATGTGTGTACATTGTAAGCCTATTTTAATTGTTATCCTATAGTAGATTTAATTTGCTTTTCCTTTGATTTTAAATAGATTGTTTAACCATTGTTCATTGTTTCATGTTGCACCAAATCACCAAAGCAAGTTCCTATGTTTGTGTATTCTGTTCATTAGCATTAGCAATAAAACTTTTTCTGATTCTGATTAGCTATAACTGAATACATCCATATATACTTTAGGCTGGCTCATCACACACACCATAAGAGACTGTTATGCTGTTTTAAATACACAGCTGTGCCCACTATTCACCTCCTCTTGTCACACACGGTTTCAACGGGACACCAGTCGAACCCTCCGCCTCTCACGGCCGCTGGGGGGCGTGCTTGCCGCGGTGTCCCGTCCGCGAGCACCGGGACAGAGCGCTGCGCTGTGGGGCCCTCGCCTCGGCGCGCGCGGGACCGTCCCGGGACAGGTTCGGATGGGCGGAGGAAGAGGCATGAGCGGCCAGGAAGCGGCTCGAATTACAACTGAGGGGTGCTCAGGGTGGGGTGGGGGGGGGAGAGAGAATGACACCCACTGGAGCAGGAGGAGGAGGGCTGTGTGTGGAGACGTAAGGCGCAGAAAAAAACAAAAAAAAAACAAAAAAAGAACACCCTCGTAAACCTGACAAAGCGTCTGAGCAACAGTACGAGCGCTGGCAGTCGCGGGAGACGCACGGGACACGCTCGTTTCGCCCGGGACAGGTGACAACGCACGGATTTTATGAGATTTTTTGGTGTTTCTTTTTGACATTGTGGGACATTTCTTTCCCTTCTTCTGGCGGTGTGTGCAGACTCAAGTGGAGAAGACCCGGGGCATGTAACGTAGCGGCAGGGACTTGGGAGACTTGGAGGCGCAAAGAAAAGGATAAGTCGGATTTCTCTGCGTGGCATCGGACTACACTCGCACCAGTACTTGGATTATACCTGGCGTTGTATTTTTGTTATTGCGGCTGGAGGAGCGGTGAGAATAAAACATAAAACAGCAACGCAACGAACAGCGCGTCGGTCCTAGAGATCTTTCTTTCTTTCTTTCTTTCCTTTTTTTTTTTTTTTTTTTTTTTTTTTTGGTGCATTGTGGAGTCGGGGCATTCCTGTGAGAGTGTGTGTGTGTGGATTCAGCCCATGCTCTCTCCTCCCTTATCTCCGCATGCCAAAACAGATACCTCCACGACTTTAGCGCGCACACGTAAGTACTACGACCCGGCGCGTTGACGCTTGTTTACGCGCGGCTGGGACACTTTTAAGTGCAGTTCTCTTACTCTTTTTCCCCATTTACGTGCACAAAATCCACGTCTAAGTCTTAAAGTTGTTCCCATGCTGACTGCACGATTTGCCTTGATTAACTCGTTAAAACGCGTTGATTGCTTGAATTTAGATGAGTTGGAACCGCAAGAAGTCTCTTTCTGTTCAGTCAAAATCGATGGTGTTTACATTAGGAGGAACGCCACGCAGCAGCTTGCATCGCCACTGTTTAGACCCCATTAACACTGTCCTGGTTATTTATTATTTCTTGGCTCGGGGTTTTTTTTCGACGTCGCATTTACGGTGCCAATTATCCCGTGACCGCACTTGTTTTTCCACCGCTCGGTGCCGGGGCCCTAAATCACTGCGCGCCTCCAAATGAGCCCCCCTTTGTCAACGGGAGCCAAGTGATTTGAATTTCAATAGGAATTTAATCAGTGCCAAAGAAAATTCATTCAAAGGCTGTTTTTTGTTTCCTTTTTTTGGGGCGGGTTTGGTAAATGAAAGTTGCGGCGCGGCTGTTGCGGATCCCGGTGCGTTCCCGGTGCGTTCCCGGTGCGTTCCCGGTGCGTTCCCGGTGCGCTCCCGCTGTCACGACGCACAACGGCCCCGCGGACACATCTGCACAGGTTTGAGAGGTTTCAGCTTTGCAATTTGTTGGGATATCACAAGCTGTAGTTCACGTCACGTTGGATACGCGTTGTTGTCAACGCTTGCGTGGACCGTCGCGCGTTTTGCAGAGTTGTGGATGCTCTTTGGGGTGTTTCATCTTAAAACCAGTGCAAAACTAGCTCATATTTATGCTTTATTGTATCCAGTCGAACGTGTTATAGCTTTGCAGTTAACCAGTGTCAGTGGTGTTGCTGTTTTGAATGAGTAATTAGTATTATTTTGCATGAAATCCCTGCGTCTTGGCTGTCCGTCACTTTCTGTTCCAAATGCGCATTCGTTGCATTCTCCTCTGGACAATTGCATTATTCAGACAGTTTAACCAAGACTCTACGTTTAACCAGCTCCTCTCACAGTCACAGTCTGTCCCATGTGCGTCTGAGGGTCGCACACAATCGATCTCCCTCCAGCTGGAGTGAGAAGGAGCGCAGAGGAGCGTGACTTCTCCAAACCTCTGGAGACTGCGGTGCGCGCTTGTTCCGCAGATGTCTGTTTGGCACCACAATAACAACACTTTGCATTGCATTTCAGTGACAAAACCTTCACCCCTTTTTTGCAATCAGATCAAGAGACTATAGAAGCAGTGGCTCGTTGGGGTTTTGGCGGCGTGGAGACGGAGAGGGAGCGCGATGGCAACAGGTCTGACGCGTCTGTTGCGCACGGGAATAATAATATTTGCCCTTTTGTGGTTCACGCGTGGCAAATACCGACTTAAAACTGATTTATTCCGCCCTTTAATGGATTTCTTTTTAATTTAGAAAAGCTAATAATGTGGTATTCTAATCCCTCACCGCTGGAGGTTTGGTTGATCCCACATTTCCATGATAAAAAAGCCTCATCACTGAATGCGCGATGACTCACACGTGATTGACCGCTTTACGCAGCATGGCCGGGTTAATTAGTTTGCCAAACGAAAGCCATAAGGACTATTGCAGCTCGGGGGAAGGAGGCTGGAGGAGTGGACGTGCTGCTGCTGGTGCCTGTGCCTCAGTGCCTCGGTATGTCTGTGGCACAGCAAGTTTGACAACATTTTGTAAGACTTGTCTCGATCATTATGACGCGGTTGATGCAGGTTAATTCTGCAAAGCTGGAGTTGAGGAGCTGGACGTGAGCTGTGAAGGATTTCATTTCAAAATTCACAGAAAAAGTGCTGAGAAAAATGTTTGGATATAGGCAAACAACTAAAGGACAGGTATCAGCAGGCTGTGTTGGCAAGGACATTAGGATATTGGAAAGTAGGGCTGTAACTAACATCATTTTATTCATAATTTTTTATTAGAGACTTGTCAAACTGTTTTTTAAATTCTACATTGAGACTTTGAAACATATTACAAGTTGAAAGGTTGAAATACGGTGATTGAAGGCTTCTAGATATTCAAGAATAAAGTGTATTATTGATAACAATCTGACATTTTGTTTGAATACTGTTGCTGTCAGACAAAACTGACAAATGTGTTAATCGTGAAAGGCTTTGCTGATCCATGAGCCATTCTGACACCAACAACTCCATTTTTCATGACAAATTAGGTCCTTGTGGAATCATAATCGTTTGTTACGCCTTTCTCGACTTTAACAACTTCATTTTCCTCCTCTTTTTTGTAGGTGATTGGCAGAATTCCAGTGAGTGACAGTCCGCGCCTCCAGCAGTTGATGGTTTGCCGGACGACCTCAGATGGGATCAGTGTCCAGGGGGAGGTGGAGAAGGGGGGAATGGGCCTTCTCTAACGGGATGGCCCGGCTGCTGGCTGCTGTGGTCCTGCTGTCTCTGCTGTCGCTCAGCGTGGCACGGCCGCCGCTCACCGCTGCTAAAGACGAGGAGACCACAGAGGAACCCGAAGGTAAGGCCCACTCTGGCACGGGACGGGTCAAGGCGGGATGGAGAGGATGAAAACATAATGGAGCATGGTTGTCATAGCAGTTCGCAGTTTGAAAGCGAAATGTCACATGTTTTGAATGCTGAAAAGTCCTCCAAATGTTCCATGTGACAGGAACCCATGCATTTTATAGTAGTTCTTTGTTTTTGCGGTGACTTTGTGGTTTCTGTGTTGTTCTGGAAGTGGAGTAGTTATTGAAAAGCCCTTTAGAGTAACTGAAATGATTGTTCTGTTGTGTAAAAATGTTGTAACAAAGTCAAAGTTTGCCATTGATAATCCTCTTGCCTCTGATGAGTCTTGAGAGTTTAGGAAATGAATGAGGTTTCAGTTCTTTATGAGCCATACAAGTTTTATTGTGACAGGGTGAAAGTGCAGGAATTATGATGGAATAAATCTGCACATACAGTAAAAAGACGTTTAGTTTCTCATGACTTTCCACTAGAGCATAACACTGCGCATCAAAATAATAGTTTAGCATTCGTCTCAGTTCATTGGTAACATGGGAACATCGTGAATGACTGTGATTTATTGCCTGACAACATACTATCAAAACACGACGAACTGTTACTAAAACGATGGTACACTCAACTTCCTGTTTTCACAACATGGCATAAATCATTTCACAAAATCATATAAACTTTAGATAACATCGCGCTTGACAGGACGGCTCACTTTCGTCCAAAACCAGAATACAATGCTCACTGTAGTCTGCGCAATGTCAAAGTTTAGCTACGATTACAATTATTCATGATGTTAAAAGTTCAAACTCGACATTACACTGATATTTCCAACACAAAATGACAGTATTTTCTTTATTTCCAGGTGCTATTATACTAGTTCTGATAGTTCTCAAAAGATTATTATAAAACTGTTAAAGAAATAAATTTTTCTTTCCTTTTGATGTGATTTATTTTAGTATTGATACTTGCTCAGAAGAATATCCACTTTCAATACTAGTTTTAGTATCGACTGATCTGCTTTTTGATTCTTTTTTGACAACGCTTTTCATGATATTGACACCAAGAGAAAACAACAGTGAAATCCCAGACTATCACTTACAAATCCAACTTTCCGGATGAAAAACTAACAATTTTGTGCCACAAACCGCCAGAATAAAAGCACTTTACATGTATGTATGTAGGAATGTATGTTGACTTAGTTTTGCCGCACTGATTGACATGAAACTACTCATATTTCCTTCAAACGATTCCGACGATTATCCTTTTGTAGTTCTTGCCATTGTATTGCGCCCTGTTTTATCACGATTACAGCCGAATCTGGACGCCTGTACCTGTGAGCGAGCGTGCTTGTTGTCTGCAGCGGTGCGCGGCGTCACTTTGGAGCGTGGGAGGACGCGGGCCATGGAACGGGCGGGTCTTTGTTTGTACTGGCACTGCGCTGGCGTGCCCTTCCCCGGCTGCAGACGAGCTGTGGGAGAGGGGGAAAAACAAAACAACCCCGTCTTTCAACCCCGTTCGAAGTCAATTATTTTAACAAGCCATTTATTTTACACGGTCAGCGAAAAATACACGCGATTTGGACTTAAGTCTTTGCCCTGTCTCCACCGGTTTGGTCTGTTGTTGGTTTGTTGTGATGGATGGCAACGCACATTCCTGAAAGCCTATTGTTCCCAGGCCTTAATCAGCATGCTAATTGTAAGTTAGAACCGCTTTGTGTTGTGACCTTTTCCTCCCGGGGTCAGGTACTAGCCTTACCTGTTGGGTCTAATGAAAGGCTTTAGTTTACTTGTTGTCGCTGGTGATGTCTTAGACTGTTTGGCTCCATGCCGGGTGATCCTATACATTACAGGCCAGTAGTTCTCAAACGTAAGGGATCTTCTCACTCCAGGGGTCTTAATGGTCCAAGTCAGATCATTATAGAAGACGGATTTCAGTTGGAATGTAGTTAGAAAGCCAGGCATAGGTGTTCACAACAGCTCTGTGTGCTCATCTTTAGCCTAGATGGAGTGAATGGCCAGGTTCTTTTAGTTTAGATTAGTTTACTTTATTCTTTATGTGTCAGGAACCATGTACACATTCATGAATCTGCTGCTTTCCATCTGCAGGTGCACACGTCAACAACGAAAAAAAGTACCTATTACATTACATTTACTGCAGAAGACTTGATAATACGTTATTTCCTTCCTTCAATTTGCCGTGCCTTGTTTTGATTCAGGGTCATTGTTGTAGTCCAGCGAAGACAGCAAAGAAACGTGGATAGTTTTAGATGTTTTTTCTTGATTTTGTGGAACAACACTTACCGTACGTATTTCAGAACCAAAGCAAAAGCATTCTCATCCTCAACTTTCATTCAGTGCGTCTGGTTTGATGGGTTGAGCCCGGCATTAGACCCAGAATGGGGCGTCAAAGTGAAACAGTTGTCATGAAAAGGGGATTTGTGCATATTTGAGTTGTGGGCTTTAAATGGGGGGATTATCCAGCCGTGTGGTCAGGTGTGGGGAGATTAGGGATCTGAATGAGGAGAAGTCACATGACAACAGAGGAGTGACCGCCTTTCATCTGATCCAGGGTCTCAGGCTGATGGGATTTTAGTTGCGACAAAGGAAGATGTTCACACCGGAATGAAAAAGTCAGGTCAAATATATGGAAAGGAGAGACCACTCATATAAAAACAAAAAGCATGTTCTTTTCTAGTTCAGACGTTTGCTCAGGACTCTCCATGTTATAAAATGATTACTTTAAATGCAATGTGTGAATCAGTAAACCTCTGAGACACTTCTGGCAGTCCCTCAAAGCACACTAGTGCACAATATAGACCCTGTATCTAAATTCTGGTGGAATATAATGTGAGTTCAATGGAGAAACTGGGATTAACCTCAGAATATCACTAAATATGACAAGTTAAGGTTGGTGGTTTTAGCAAATGAAAACCTCTTAAATAAATGTGAGTGATATCAGCGCCTGGTTTAAATACATTCACTATTGTGTTTGACCATATTTGTTCATTTAATAGGGGATTATGATGGACACACAACGTTTGACTGGACAAATATTTACAGAAATCTTGATCCTACAATGGTTCATCTGCATTTATTCAGTTTAATTTTAGCTACGGACACATTGCATACTTTACCATGAACATTTTCTGATGCTAAAACACAATTTGAGGCAAGAAAATAGTACTGGTACATCTTTGTAATAGAAAAGCAAACTAATTTGTACATTTTTACCCTGAAAATTCAACATTTTTGTATTTTTCCCAACACAATGACTTAAAACCATTAATACTTATACCTAAAATGAGTTAATCATTGAAAATTTGGCCTCCAGTTGCCTATTTACACGCCGTTTAAGGGTCTCGTATATATCAGAAGTATTTATTTACACTGAGCTTTTAAAATTCTACCTAAACCAGTTCGTGAAGATTAACTAAGCCTTTTCTTTTCGCGATCCTCCATCATCTCAAGCCTCACGTTTGCTTCCACCTCGCTGCATGAGTCCACACACAGTCTCCGCGCTCCGCTTTAGGGCTCTGTGATGTTAGTAAGACAGATCGCTGGATGATTAAACCCCCATTTTGGTGTTGTTTGCCCTCCTCTGCTGGCTCCAGCCCCCGCCCTGGAGCTGTGACCACCCTGCACCGCGTGTGGGAGCTGTAATTGTTGTCCATCCATCAGATTGCGTATCAGCTCCACCGGTGGGCCCCGTGTCAGTTTGTTTACCGGCGGTTGCTGTAACAGTAGTACAGCGGATTTAGACAGAGCCATTGTCGCCCGCTGCAGTATCTATGCCACTGTTGTCCAAAGTTTGCTCAGTGATTGAAATACTTGGCGCTGCTTGACAAAGGTGCCAGGATTAGAAGGTGTGTCCGCAGTTTGTCGCTTCCTACACAATGTGCTCGACCCTTTTGCAAAGATCATGGAATAAGAGTTAACTAGATGAAGAAAGCTAATTCGTCCAAACCAAAATGGGGCAAATCAATTTGAAGAATATGAGCATAAATCGTAAACTGTACATGTATAAATTGATAGTTTATCCAGTGACATTTCTGATTTAAACTGTTGTAGTAATAGTTATGCCTGAAAGACTTAAATACAAGTATAATTGCACTTTTTCTGACAGTTTTTGATTATATCTAGGAGCAGGAAGGAAAGGACAAAATGGCTGTGCATTTAATCAAATTGTGGTTTCAATTATAACTCTAAAATGCACTTAATTACCTCCGTTCAGAATGATATGTTTGTTTGTTCTACCGTACAATACCAAAGCTGCTCGTCTTTTAAACAAAAATGCCACAAAACATTATTTATGAATGTTTTCTACTTATTCTAAAGGTACATTTGAACAGTATATGGAAAGTAATTGTAATTTCAATTGGGCTGTCAGCCTTTAGTTGATTAATGTTGTTTCAGTTGACTAATTATCCAGTTTTTGTATGAAACAACAGCAACAAAAAGGAGCTTTCGTGAGTTTAATCTGCCTTTTCACTCATAAATCCACTCTTTTCTAATACTTTGCTGTGATCTTGTCAGTGCAATTTGGGTCAGAAACATGACTAGATCTTCAAAATACTGAAACGTTTTGAAAGATCTTCCATGTTTCACACCACCGTCCCTTTTAATCAATCTGCAGCAAGTCTTTAGTCGACTTCAACCCTAGATTTCAATTATGAACCAAATTATTGCCATTTCCCCCCCACAAATCAAGCAGCCCCAATTCCACACATCACTACAATAAATTCCTCAACGTGCTTAACTTTCTGTGACCACCACCAGCAACAAAATATGACCAAAGTCTGATTATGAACAACCAAATAAGCCGAAACCACGTCATGCCAGCTTACACTGTATAACTTCTGCTTCTGGGAACTCTCAGTAAGAGCATTTGCCCACATTAAGCAGCAGCCCTCTTTACCAGGAACAACTAAAGTCAACACGATCCCAGTGCGTATACGCGTTGTTTGCCAAGGTGGGAAAGTCGAAGCATCTCCGCATCTGCAATCGCCCGTCCACACACAGTAGGAGACGGGCCGTAAAAGTGTAAAAGTGTCAGCTGGCCAGTTAATAGCCTTCAGTGTGTGCGCGAGTGTGAGTTGGACTTGAACTCTAAACAAATGCGTCGGGCTGGAGAGAGGAGGGCTGGTGGTGTGACCCGGGGGCACTTGGACCTGATATACGACCTTCACACAGAGTTTTATTAGCCTGTTGCTGCCTGGTGTTAATCTAAAAGGTTCCCAGCGCACAGGGAGTCGATGGCAGCGTGTGTGCGTACGAGCGGGGCTGTTTACTTTGGGAGACGTGGTCCGAAAGTGTCTTGTCACTGCAGCGTTTGGCCTCACAGCGCCTGATAAGAAGCTGTTTTAGTCGGTTGTTGCGAGAGGTTTTAATGCACAATGCGGCGACGAAAAGAGCAACACAAAAGGAAAGTATTATTTAGGTTAGAGTGCCAGCTAACGTTTATTTTAGTGTTCAGCAAGTGTGCATTGAGACCTTTTATATATATAATTAACCGAGTAAAGTTTGAAATATCGTGACTGGAGGCTTACAATTAAAGTAAGAATGAGTCTGTGAAGTCCAGATGACGATTACGATGATCAAAATACAACAAATATTTGTTATAGTCGATTAATTACGATTTGTTGATCAATCACTGCATTTATAGGTCATTTATTTTTTCGAACTACCCAATTTTAACATCGTAGTCTTATAAAAATGAAGCCTGTTAATATGTCACTATGAATTGTTGAGTGCGCTACAAACAGAACACAATTTTGTTCAAAATATTCATCTCGAAATTAAAAAAAACATATTTAGAGAGACTCAAATTACAAAAGATGGAAAATTTAAGGTCTCAACACGTCATAAAAGAATGCCAATAGTCTTTAAAAAGCGTTTAAAGTTAAATTAGACCATATTAAGCCCTTTTAATGTGTATCACAACATTAAATGATCATTCAAAGCCTTGTTAAAACGTTTCTGAACAACAGGCTGTCTCTGATAAAGCTAAAGAGGTCGGGTTGGGTTCAGGACATGGGGGTCTTTCGAGTGGATGGGGGGGTCATGGGAGCTGGGGTCGTCGCCATGGTCACCAGCAGGGGCCAGTCCATGCAGCAGCTCCTTTGTCATCATAAAAAGACTAAAGGGGAATTTAAATGAAAAAGGACAGAGACATCAGTGAGGAGCAGGAGACACAAAAAGAGTCCCAGGATGATGAGGGGACGTGAGCGGGATGCAGAGGCGGGATCGGGTCCGGGCCGCGGCGATGTTTAATGTGATTTAGCTGTGCGTCTGGGAGATGGAACTCATTACATTTAGTCCACATTTAGCATGGAGCAGAGCAACAGGAACAGGAGAGGCGAGCGTGGGCTTCTGAGGAGAGAGAGGGCCGACCTCCCCCAAAGTCTGCAAACAAACCAACAAACAACAACCACAAAATATACTTACCACTAAAGGGAGACAGGGGAGTCCACATCTGCAATCAAGTAAAGGTTAGAAGTAGAGAAAAGTATTGAAAAATGAATGATATTGTTGTTTTGGAGAAAAGCATTAGAATATGGAGTATATCATTGACAAAATAGCCTAAAAAAGAGATCGAAACGTAGTATAATTTCTCAAACAAGGCACATTTGAGCACATTCCTGATGCATTGTTCAAATAATACAGTATTAGAGAAATACTCATTCAAATACATTCATTTTGTCAATACTGCACCCCCAGTTTAAGCTTTGACCTGCTCTTTGATGCACATACATAAGAATGGAAAGTTACTGTGGACATTTAGTCAAATATCAACTCAACTAATAATCACTTACTTTTAATAAGCCAGACAAATAAATCAAGCAAATTATGGCTTGACCGGGGATTGAACTCAGGAGTACAGTTACCCAGCATGCAATTCACACAGCGCATTAGAAGAGGTTACTGATTCACTTGTTGTCAAAAGTTAATAGAGCAAAAAGTACAGAAATTAGACTCAGGAGGCGTTTTACTTTTCAGAGCCAAGTATTAAAGCTATAGTTAGATATATTGCTAAAAAGAAAATAATGTTTAGTATATTAGCTGCACAAATATATGGTTGTCTAGTATTGTATTGTGTATTAGACATTCAAATCACAACTATCAATTGTACATTTAGTGCTTAAGATTAACAACACAATTCTTTACAGTGCGATTGCAAAACGATGCTGTCGATGTCCAAAAAGTTGGTGAACATCTTGCACAATGGAAATGTTTCAACGGCGAACAAAGCCTCCAACATGGCTCTTTCCACGTCTTCTCTCGACTTTGAGCGATTTGACAGACGGACGGACGGACGCGAAGACGACGTTGGGGCTGCCGGACCGCGGTGCGGCCGAGATGTGAACGGGCGAGCCTGATCGCATCCACGACGGACACGTGTAATAGACCCACTGCAGGCGGGAGATTGAGGCTCGAAATGACAGCGAGGAAAGTGAGGAGGAGAGAGGGCTGCTTTGATAGAGACGGAAGAAAAGTATGTGCGAAACGAAAAGGAGGATCCCGCGGTGAAAGAAACTTTTGGGAGATGAAAAAGCAGAAGTGAAGCGTTTCAAGTCTTTCAGCTCAGCGTGTAGCCCAGAAGAGAACACTGATTCTAAGGACGGGACAAGACGTTTTCTGGGCACGATTCGGTGTAATGGATTCTAGAGAGGACGGTGGACAGCAGGGAATAGCATTTGTAGAAGTGTTATAAGTGTTATATTCATACTCACCATCACATGCTTGCATATTTACACATTTAGGACTGGAGACTGGAGACATTCTTTAGAGTTCTGCTCGCAGTAATTATCGACTCAATATTTGTTTTACATTTATTTGTCACATAGTGTTACAAATAAACATTTTGCGATTTTTTAAAAGCAACAAACAGTCCCACATTTGGTCTCTGCACTTATACCACTATTAAATATGAGTATAACGCCAAAATAATTCAGTTATGTGCCACCAAGTAATCTATGTGGAAATGTGGTAAAAGTAGACCAAAGAAACTAAATTTAGGCCATTAGAAGAAATATAAATGTAGTTTAATCTAATCAGTTCCCTCTTTTTTACAAACCTTAAATTGTTGTAAATTACTACAAACAATGTGTTTGTGCCTCTGTGGTAAAAAGAAACATGTACAATTCTTCATTCAAATATATTAATAGCAATTAGGGTTGTAAAGGATACAAAAATCAGACAAAATATTTAAGCTAGGTTCATTTGAGCAAGTCATGATACTGAAATAAATCAGTGTGTAATTGGACCATTTCTGTTTTCACAATGATCTGAGCTTTATCAGAGCTAGACCACATGGTATCATGAAAAGTGCTTTTGATCTGACTATGTTCCAGACCCAAACTGCACTCAAAAGACTACAGCTGCACCAGAGTTCATGCAGAAACAACAAATTATACAGAAAGCGCCGAGGGAATGGTGTATTTATATGTAAAAAGGAAGATTGAACTCATCTTCAGCTCCCTCCAGGCCCCTCTTCTTCTGCCTCCAAATCCTTTAATCCAAGTAAAATACTTACTCGACTGACACATTGAGTACATTTTGATACTTGTTGGCGCTGCCCTCCGGAACGTGCACAGAATCAGGTTCAGGTGGAAATACAGAGCACAAATAAACTTTCCCTTTAATGAACATCTCTGCAGAAAACACAAACTGTGGCCACACCTGCGTCCTACAGGGGGGCCTGCTCTCGCTCCTCGCCGCTTTCCCATGAAGAATCGGGCATGTTGGAGGTGTCAACAGGTTTGGGCGGGTCAGGGTCAGGTCGGCGGGGTCAGCGGGGTCACGGGGGTTTGCTCTGTGTGAAGTGGGGGGGAGGGGCGAGGAGGGCAGAGGGAGGAGAGAAGACGGCGGAGGAGCTGATGGAGCGGGACAGATGGTGATCAGGCAAAGATGCAGCTCGCACGTGTGTGTTGTTCTTTAATCGAACCGGAGACACCGTTCCCATCCAAGTGAAAACAGTCCAAACATTTTCTTGTCAACATTCTTTAGGCTGGAATGGATCGTCTTTCAGTAAAGCTCCTTGTTTCTCGTAGGAAGTGCTGACAGAAGAAAAGACTGGCGGCGCATGTACAGTATTTGGAAAAATCCAGGTGGTGCATTGCTTAGTCCCGCTGAAATATATAGTCTTGGGATAAACGTCTCCCACAGAACAAGATGGAAACTTTTCAATGCATATTTCAACTTACAGACGTCTACAGGCGTATAGCACCAATTAGGGATGTCAAGATTATTGATTTAATCGATTATTGTCATTATTTAGGACACATTATAATCGTAAGAACTGAAAAATGATAATGCGTTGCCATTTTAGAAGCAAAGTTAAGTCAATCATACTGGTAAACCTGTTAGTAAAAATGTATAGCAATTAATTAGACGAATGAGTGAGAGAAAATTCACGATTTCACTGTTGGTTATGGATGATTTTTAAATAGTGTAATTGCAACACTGTAATTTGGTCAGATAAAAAAATAAATAATCCATAAATAAAATCATAATAATATCAACAAATACAACACAGTCAAAATACAGTTTATTTTGCGTGAAAACCGGACTACTTTAACACAATACCAGATCATTTACGCCGTTAAAACCCTCTCAAATCCTTACCTTTCAAGGCCCGACATTCGACATACTAGTTCCCACAAATCTCACATTGTTCATAGCCCTTTTGACAGCGTAACATTTCGGACCGTATTTCACCCAGTTCTCATAACACTCCCATGCCAAACGCCCACACTTCCCCCTGTACGCGCGCGCAGACCTTAAGACACGTCTGGAGCCTGTAATGTCAAAACGTCTGGTTAGAAAAAGTCATGCCTTAAAAGGTATTTGAGAACGCTTCCATCAATCAGCTCTGCTCCACCTCTTATCAGGCCACCCACAGCCGCTCAGTCTCAGCGCTCTGTGGAGAGGGTTAATTATTTCCGGCTCGGAGACAATGCCGCGACTGTACCTGAGCGCGCTGACTTGCCCGCGGGGGACATTTAGACTCTTAAGAGCACGCCTGTATCGCTGGCTCGTGCCTCTGGGTAGGACTGCTACCTCATGTACACACAGAGGAGTACTGTAGTAGAGTGGTGTTTTGTTTGTCGAAGTAATGCTGCTACTAAGTACCACAAATATTATTATGTACTTCTCTGCATACCGTGATTAAGTGTGGCACGTTCAAGTCTGCTCCAATAAAGCCAGGGTCACACGTGCTTTTGCAGTGAGTTGTATTGGAAAGAGAATATGTTTGATAGTGATGAATATAAAGAGCAGTTTTTGTGTGATAAAACGGTGCTGATTCATCACTTATGCTGTTTAAGTGTTTAAATTACAGGATACTTAAACAGGCTGTACCCATAATTAGTTTTTTTCCATGTGGTTGATTAGTTTTGCACAAACAAGCCCGCTGTGTGCTGTCTGCATCTGATTATAGAGCAGTTTACTCTCCAAAAGGAAAGTGCAGTGTTAGAAAGCTAAATCTGGCTGTTTAAAGTTGTGAAAAGTGCTTTTAAACTTGTGTTGAATCATTTTGCTTGAACTATGCAAGGAAATGAGGAATATCTTTGGACTGCGGTTTTCACGGTTTTAAACTTTTTTGAAAGTCAGTTACAGCGCCTTTGATTCCCTAACGTGGCATTGTAATTTACTTTATTTCAGACATAAGGTTTTCCATACTTAAAAGAAGGCAAAATACAAAAAAACAAAACACAGCAGTCAAATAAGTCCATGAAATTCATATGAATGCATAGCCACGTTTTGGTGTCATCCTGCAGTGTTGTGAAAAAACTGGTCATTGTGTAACTCACCAAACGCCTATAGTTACTGCCAGAAGATGCAACCACTTATTACCATCAATTATTATCATATTTCCAAACAATGGGCATGTAATCCAGTGCGTAATAAGCCATCATTCAATGATCTTTTGACGACACATTACTCTGCCCAGAGCCGTGTTGTCATATATTCTTTAATGGCCTCCAGTGGACACAATGTACACACATGTAAACGCACAGACTTGGATTTTCTCCCAGATGTGAAGGTTTTATGCACTTTGGAGTCACACTGACTCTGACTCTCTGCTCTGGCCGGCAGATTTTGTGCCGGGGTTATAAGTCCTCCATGGCCATGTTATGAAAGCGATGGAAACCAGTGGAGTCAGGCTACGCTCAGGTCAAAAACCTGCAGTCCAAAAAAACAAAACAAAATGATGACCCTCTCTCCTCCTCTGCCCCCTGCTGAAAAACTGCTTCGTCTTTTGGCTGCTTGCTTTTCTGATGGACAAACAGTGTGGAGTGTGATCACCCGGTTTGACTCATAGACTCACAAATGTACACAGCTGCTTAGCTTCAATCAGAAAAGGTGTTTTGGAACGAGGGGGAAGTTCAATTTTCACCTGCATCTATTTTCCTGTAAACACTGGGAGATTAACTGCATGCTCTAAATCTATACGGATCAATGATAGACTCTGTTACAGAAAAGTGGTATTTTACTTGGGATAATTGTGGAGTGATAATGTGGTGACTTGAAATGGCCTATTCTTTCTGTAGAGCTCCTCTGAGTACAATTATTGAACTGCATCCATGGGGTCATGTGGTGATTTTGTTTCTTACAATCTGGCTTGTCTCTTCCTCTCCCTCCTCTGTCTGTCCCTGTGCACCTTCTTACCTGCCCTCACCCCTGCAGAGGCGTCCAACAAATACCAAATTTCTAAGCCCACACTGTGCTCACTGCACCCGGGGGAAGTGCTGAAGCTGAGCTGCCCGCTGCCACTGAAGGGAACCATCACCTGGACCAAAGATGGCCGCTCTCTGGGCGCCAACAATCGCACGCTGATAGAACAGGATGTTCTGCAGATCCGCGATGCTACGCTCAAGGACTCGGGCCTGTACGCCTGCACCAGTGTGGGCTCTGACACGGTCTGCTTCATAGTGAATGTGACAGGTGAGTCAGGAGCAGACAGGCCTGAGCGCAGGGTCAGAAGAGTTAGATCAGGGCCATGGAGGGTCCCAATAAAACTCCATGCACTGTGTTCTGGAGACTGTTGGATAGTACTGTAAAGACATTTGTGTTGGAGTGAATGATTGTATCAAAGTGCACAGACGGGGCAGCACATGATGTTTGGTGTGGAGTCTATGGTGTGAGTGCTGTCTGCATGTCTCCATGTGTTGGACCTGCGACTACAGAATGTCCAGGATGTACAATCAGCCTCATTAAGTGAGATAAACCAGAGAATTGTGAAGGCCTGTTATTGATATTTAAATGAGTGCTGAGTGTCTTGAGAAACACTGCATGCTTAGCTTTAGCAGAGATTGTGTGAGGGTTGGCAGTAACCCTGGTTGCTCTGTGCAGATGCCAACTCGTCGGGCGATGATGAGGACGATACTGAGCGCTCGGAGGACACAGGGGGCGACGGGGAGCAGTTAAGTGAGTATCCAGGGACCAACCGCTGGGTGGAATTTAGACTAGTCTGTGTCCTGCCTCAGTCTGAACGTGGTGTGTTCAAGAGTCCGTCTGCTTGTCTGATTGTGTTTGCTTTTGCTTTGGCCGTGTTTTGTCCTCTAATGCTACATCGTCCATGTCACTTAAAAAACACTCCCATCCAACTCTAGTTTTATGAATTTGTATTTCACACACAGTAATCAGACGCTTTGATTCTATAATATTGACAGCCATATCCTCAAGTTGTTCTTAAAACTCACCTGATAGCTTGAAGGATGTTAAAATAAACATGTTACATATACAAACACGATACATATTTAAGCAGAAGTTTGAGTAAAAGAAGAAAAAAAAAGCACAAAGGTGATATTAAATTCATACTTGTGATTCTCTAAGGGTAGTCAGGATATTGGTTCGTTTATGTTAAAGATCATTTAATACAGTAACATTGGTTTTGTCCCAGCACAGATTTATTTAAAGGGTCAAAATGAGACTTCTTTGTGCTGTCTGCATCTAATTTTGCAGCAAAACCCCTCTCTGGTCTCTGAAACGCTTATAATCCCATTGCTGTGAATGCTATAAAGATGCTAGAAACGCGTTGGGAAAGTAAATCGTACGTTTGGACTGCCGCAAACCGCTCCGTCTTTCACACTTTTCCGACAGTAAACATCAAGCACCTTTAATCGACTCTCATCACCTCTGTTTCGCACTTTATATCTCGTCCACTGCATTCTCGTCTCACCCTTTACTGCGAGGTCTGTGTGAACGTCTCCCAGGTGTGGTCCTCCAGGGAATATACGCAGGGATTCTTCGCATTCCTTCTGCTGAAGTCTCTCGTGTAGTTTGGCTTCATGGGGCAAGCAACCGTCTCTCCAGCCAGAAAGCCAGAAAGCCAGCCAGCCATGCAGTCAGCTGGGCTCATCCATTATAAAAGACACCCATCTGGACCTTGTTAGCCACCTGATGGCCCTCTGTGTGTGAGAAAGAGAAAGTTTCTACGCCCGCTCACTTCCCCGCTAGTCTTTAGTTTATATAGCCACGTGCACACATGCCTCGCACCCAAATACACTCTCTCCAAAGTTAAGATGAGGGCTTCCACATCTTGTTAAAATTCTCCACACGCAGGTCTCCTCCCCCACTACGGGCTGACTGTAATTGCCTGAAATCCATTAAATATGGGGCAGAAAGAGAGAGAGAAGGTGAGAGAAAAAACGTGGAAAGGGAATAGGCCCAGCAACAAAACAAAGAGAAAGCTGTTCTGGCAGTTTG
Source organism: Eucyclogobius newberryi (assembly GCF_026437365.1). Classification (NCBI taxonomy): domain Eukaryota; kingdom Metazoa; phylum Chordata; class Actinopteri; order Gobiiformes; family Gobiidae; genus Eucyclogobius; species Eucyclogobius newberryi. The sequence continues at coordinate 7,500,730 of NW_027316500.1, read as the reverse complement.
CGAGCTCACGTGTGTCAAAACTTTTAAAAACTGATTATAATGTAACTTGTAAAAAGAAAAGAAAAACAGGAGGAGGGATAAGTTGGATCGTGACCAAAGGTTTTCAGCGTTTTGGCTCGGAGTGAGGGAGGAGTTGGTGGGTGTATGTGGGCGTGGTAGAGAATATATTCAACTCTCTCCCCCCTCAGACTTCAAATAGACTTGGGCACGAGGCCAGAGGGAAACAAAGCGTTTTGATTTGACTTTGAGGAGAAGTTGAGTTGGGAGAAAGGAGAAGGACCGGCGAGTTTGTGCTACGTCATGAGAAGAGTTGCGTTATTGGAGGAGACACAGGGGGGAGTCGAGGGGAAAGGCTGTTTGTAGGGGGACACCAGCAGGAGGGGCCCCACTGATGTCATTTAGTTTAAAAAGCCACGTGGAGCTTTGGCCTGGACCTGTTGATATGGGACGTTTTGTACTGTAGTTCTCAATCCCAGCCAAAAGTAAAAGCACAGTGAAGAGTGAATATATATTACCTGCAATGTGTTGAATAATCTACTACTAAAATAATTTCATATATTGTTTTTTGTGGGATTTTTGGCCATTTGAAGAAACAAAATACCACAAAATACTTCCATTGACCTGTGGAGAAATGTCAGCTGTAAGACTGAATGTAACATGTCATTACTGTATATCAGTTTTCAGACAAAAATGCAGAAGGATTACATTTATGCTGGTTCCAAGCCAAGATAAATGTGTAGGATTTGGTCTGGAAGGAACAGAAGTGAGGAACTATCGAAGGAAATTGCCCCGTTTTATCATGTATGAAGTTTGCGTTCACATTTTTGAATTTGTCATAATTTCATAATTGATGCAGCTGTATAACTCAAAGGGAGATTTACTGAAAGATTTACTAAAATTATGATCTACAAATGTCGAACATTATCATTATTTGTTTGGGATCGGCTCCACAAACTGTCATCTTAAAGTCTTGACAGTCTTGACTTTGGGGTTGAATAAGGGCCACTTTCTAAAGCCAAAAAAAAGAAAAGAAAAGAAAAACACTTTAGTTCATTTGTGCTGACAGAGAAGACTTTGAACTTGATGTCAGTTTTGTTTCATGTGAATAGGTCCATATTACAGAGATATTGAACAAAAACAGATCAAAACATCTGGAATCTGACAGTTAAACAAAGCAAATTCTATCATTGAAAACTGACCTGTCCTGCTGCTCTATTTTAATTTATTAGAATATCTATGAGTCCTATCAATAAATGTATGAGTTAAACTGCTATTAGTCTCTCAAATGTACATTGTTAATTTAAGGTACACTTCCTGTATAACGTATAGTGGCTCACGATACAAAGTGGAGAGTCTGACGTCATGCGCAGTCAGATAACCTCAGCTCACCCCGGGTCCGCCGCAGGGCTAACTGCCGTGGTGGAACCGGGGTCCGGACACGGGGGGCTCTGGGGGCCCGGGACAGTGAGAGTTCGGCCCCATCTGGAGCAGAGGCAGAGGGGGCAAGGCGAGGGGTACTGTCCCGTTTGAAGTAGTGCCCTGTCGAACGGAAGAGCCTGGGAAACAGCCACGCTCACCTTTCAAGTCCTCACCTCATCCTCCGACCCGACCGCCAATATGGGGTCAGAGGTCGTCACGGAGAGACAGGCTCGCAATGGGCTAGTCTGCAGCTCATCTGTCTCTGTCGAAGTGGACTGGTTCTGCAATATTCAGAAAACATGTTTGTTTAATCGACTTTAATTGTGTCAGTCCTGGACCATATATTGTGGCCACTTCTAATTGTAACACCTATTTCCATGCCAATGCAGTAAATAACTTTATACTAAGCTTTACTAAAACTACTACTGAAACTAGCTATCCCTTTGTAACTGTGGAAAAAGAAAAAAGAAAAAAAAATCTGACCTTTCCTGAATTGGTTTAGAAATATCTTGTAGTATTTTGTATTGAAAACTACATTTTACTGACAACAACGTGTTCAAACATTTCCCGCAGTATTGAAATTGTGTTTGAAATGGTAGTATTAGTAACCATTTCAAACTATACCAGTGTTTCTCAAACTGTGGTGCACGTGCTCCTTCATGATGGATTGGATTCCTATACTTCCCCGAATTGAATCCACATTTTCTGTTCTTCTCTGGGTTAATCCTTGCGTCATTGGTCTGTATTATGCACCAAATGCCCTCCCTCAAGCCAAAATCTTATTTATTCATGTACGGGACAGAGGTTTTACAAAGCAGAGGTTTTGCTCATCGTTTTATCGACATCTGCTCTGCTTCTATTCTGCAACGCCAGGATTGTTCCGTTGGCATTATCTTTGCAATAGCACCACTATATTTGCCTGTTGTTTTTGCAGTTAATGTGCAATCCCAATACAACACTGACACTGTGTCGATGCAGGAAGAAGCTTTTAATTTACTCGTAATACTTTGCACCATTTGCAGAGTCCAGAAGGAAGAGCACTGTTTACCGACTCGTCTATCCAAGTATGCATGTCTTGTCCGGTCGTCCGTGCCAGAGAAATTCATGGCAAGTGTCAGATAGTGTGTGCCGAGCGAAGAGGCCGGACTGTCAGCGTTTGGGAGGGGGCCCGTATCGAGCCACCTCCAGGGCATTACTCGTGCGTTTATGAGCAGTATTCACGCGCCGTTATCTGCCGGGTTTCCCCTGCGCCGCTCGTCCTTCTGTTATAAGTGAGAGGGAAGTGTACGGGCCGTTTGGGTTGTTGTTTGACTTTGAGTTTGGAGTCCCATCTGTTTAGGCAATCATGCTTCCAGGTGCAGAGTGGAGCGAGCGGGAGAAAGAAAAGGGGGGCAACAGGGGGGCTGCAGAGGAACGTCCAGCTGAGAAAAGCAGGCGCTGGGACAAATGGGAGCTTGGGAAGTGATAGATTTCAGGAAGTCTTGATGAAGTCTGGAGTCTGTTCAAAGTTATTGAAATGGTCATGTTTCAAAAATGTTTTCATAATGATTGAGATGAGATAGTATTTTTTTTTTTTTTTAACGAAAGATTATATTTGCTGTGAATTGCTTCTTTTAATTGGATATAGTGTTATGGACATTGTTTTTTAGACCAGATTCTTCCCGATAACAAGTTCTCAGTTTTGACTCACTTACACAATTCAATCAAACCACTTTTATTCTATTGCACAATTTATTAACAAAAGTCGTTTCCAAAGAGCTGCACATATTGAAATAAAATCAACCATTTTACACAATGAATAACGCCATAAAATAGAAGACAAAAACTGACACATTGCCCAAAGATCCCGGATCATATCATGGCTTTATCCTCTGCAGTTTTCATTTTTTGAGGCTTTGATAAAAACATTTGCTCACAACAGACTTAATTCAGTCCTTGATGGTTGGTAATGGTTTCCTAAGTGTGATAAGCATCCCCAGCCAAGTGACAGGCTGATAAACAGAAGAACTCTGGTAATTGGAGGAAGTGGAGGGAGGAGGCAAAAGCTGCAAAGTGGAATGAGATGAAATTGAATGTGATGGTCCAGTAGTTCCCCTGTTGGCAACGCCCAGCCCCTTTCTACCCCCAGAGTTTCTGTAACACTTCATCAAAACTACAGAGCTGTGTGTTTTCATGTATTTGTGCGCGTGGGTTTGTGTACGGGGTGTGTTTTTGTTGTGGGTCATGTCTAAGTGGGGTTTGGAAAGTGTTAAGTTGGGTTCAGCCTTGGCTCCTTCGCAGTCACGCTCGCTTGCTCTGCATCTGCATTTCTCTGTCCAATAGCCTCCAGCGTGTGAACTGCTGCAACGCAATACTGCACAAAAGTCTTTTAGGGAAGCCAGCGAACGAACAGTAATATAGTCAGACATTGGACAAAAGCATGAATAGAAACAACTTATCGTTTAGGAGGTAAATACTCCCCAGTGAATATCTTACAATGGTAAATAATTAACAAACACGTGGTCCTGTTCTAGTCCTTGTTTAGTCTTGGTCTTGTCCAGATATTTATTTTTGGGTTTAAGTTGGATGTGGTGAAACTTAGTGAGTGAAGTTAGTCTATTTTGATATCATTTTTGTGGAAAATCCAATCTAAAAACATGTAGATTTCAATGGTGATTAGGATTCACAACAATCCTTAAATCATTACCGCTCGTCTTTATAACGCAAAATAATGTGCTCATCTTAGTAATTAAACTTACTATCATTGCCGTTTTTTCTAGGTGCCCCCTATTGGACGTCGTCCGCGAAGATGGAGAAGAAGCTTCACGCGGTGCCAGCTGCAAACACAGTGAAGTTCCGCTGTGCTGCAGGAGGCAAACCCACTCCCAAACTGCGCTGGCTCAAGAACAACAGGCCTTTCCGCCAAGAGGACCGCATGGGGGGCTACAAGGTAAACACAAACACACATACGGCGGAGGAATTGAACACAGTCAATAGATCGACTGTGAAAGACTGCGAAGTGGTGGCGAGGATGGTTCTCCAGGTCTTTATTTGATGCAGACTGGAAACAGGCAAAACTGTTTAATATTATTTGTACCAGTTTACAGATGATGAAGAAGTAAGAGAGTATTCTGTCCCATATGCCCATTAGCATAGTTACCAATGCAATAACAATGAAAGTGGTGAAAAGAGAAGAAGCTGAAGCCCATAATTGCTGCGACATCTATGCATTTTTTCATCGCTCTGATACTCATAATTGATATAGATTTGTTTAGATTAAATCACAAATACTTTAGCCACTTCTACCCCTCAATACCATTCCCGAACAAGCTTGTCCTGATAATATTCTGTTCTATTTACTACTACTACATGTAGGGTTGTCAAAGTATCATAAATTAGATTCTTATTTGAACACGTTTTGATACAAAAAACACCTGAACAAAATGAAACAGGATAAAATGTGACCTTTCCTGAACAGTTTTATAATAACATTGAGATTTAGCAGAAATATAAGACCAAATGTTATTATTTTTGATGGAAATGTCGTTTTGTTATCATTGAGAGGTATCGAAAGCGGTATCGAGAACCAAGCCTAATCCTTAGTATCAAAACAGAACGCTAACAACTGCATTAAGTACAAAAAACTACTTCTACTGCTGCTACTATTACTGCACCAGTGCCACTATTAGTTTTCAATACATTTACATTTCTATTCTAAGCACTGCCGGGCCCATAGCTCCTCTGTCCTGTCCTCCTTCAGTGGACAGTCAGGCAGATAAGATAAACCCTTGTGTGAAATTGAAATTGCTCATCCACGCACCTCCTCTCCGCTCTTTTGCGCTTCCCCCTCCCCCCGGCAACCACAGCTCGCCCCCCTCGCTCCCCGACCAGCGGAGACCCAAGGCCCGGGGCGTGAGGGTTAAATGCCCCCGGACAGTACGGCGTAGAGAAAGTGAGTCCAAAAGGTGTCGAGAAGGCGGCGGTAACTCAATCAGGGAGAACCGGTTCTGCTGGCTCCGATGCAGAAACGCTAACTCGGGTCTATTCGAACGGGGTTTACAAACGCGGGCGCTAAGATGGTTAAAGTTTAAGCGGAAAGAGCGTTGTGTTCTGGGCGACTTGCTGACGTCGTGCATGCTCAATTCGCCATAAAGACGTCTACAAGTACAAGGAATGAATAATGAACGGGCCGATGCAATGTTAATATCAACATAAATGAGTGTGTGCGCGTCACTTAGCAGCGCCGCTCAGAGACTAAACCACCAGAGGAAAACAGCAGCGCTCGTTTTACTAATGGGTCTCTGCCGTGAGAAGTGTCCAGAAGCAGTTGAACCTATTTTGAATCATTAAAAACAGATCAAATGTCTTTTTGAACAAGTTTTTCGAACATAAACGAGACCGGCGTTTAGTCAGTGTCATTTAACGCAAAAAAATAGTAAAATCTCTTCTTTCAAAGTCGCTCTCTGCTCCAAGCCAAATGTTTTTATGGACAGAGGATTGGCTGTGGAAACTTTTGATTAAAAAAAGCCAAGCATATCACAGATAATTGGAAATGACATCTCAATCTTGATTAAAATGTGATTAATGGCACAAATCTATAGTTACAAGGAATAATGTCCCACAATCATCCTCCTTTGAACCTGCTGTAGAAAATCAACGACAAAAACATAATGATGTGTTTCTACATATTAATATTTTCTATTTACAGTGTTCTTTTGTATTCTATAATTCAGGTCCCAATGTAACATTTTTGTTTCATGATTATTGTGAGCGAAAACATTACAATTATTGACGCCGAGAGCAAATAACGAGATTCATTCCCATGGTTTAAATGATCATTCTTCTTTTATGTCACCAGCTTTATGAAACTTTCTGAATGATAAAGTTATTATTAATATCATTATTATTATGACATATAATGAGTGTATTTATATAGTGCACTCAAAGTTAATGTGACATAAACAGACAGATAAGAACAGCACTTTTACATGTGGGTTTACTCTTTTTTGTACTGTGACTTCTTTATACATTCACAATTCTCACAATTATGTATATTTTTTGTGTTTATGATTACATTGTGTCATGTTTAGTCCCATTTATTGAATAACCGAATATCCTTGACACGCCTTATTGTACTGTCACATACAAACCCAAACATTTACAACAAAACCAAATGTATGGACATAACGTAGATCACATTTTTAGGTATTTTATGCGTCCAACCTGGTGTAATAATGTCCAAACGCTGATGTTGTGCTTGTTTTCTTTTGCCGCAGGTTCGAAGTCAGCACTGGACCCTGATCATGGAGAGCGTGGTGCCCTCAGACAAGGGCAACTACACCTGTCTGGTCGAAAATGAGTACGGCGCCATCAACCACACGTACACGCTGGACGTAGTCGGTCAGTACCTGCTTGAGCGTGTGTGTGTGTGTGTGTGTGCGTGTGTGTGTGTGTGTGTGTGTCTCTGGAGAGCCCCCACAGTGGAACTCCGGCGTTTATGGCCTCATTGTTTGAAGGTCCAGGTGCACTAAAGAGGCAGGTGCAGGTCAAGCGGCCGAGCCAAGTCGCCGTACATGTCAACAGTTTTAATGCAGTTTCATATCGAGGCCCGAGTTATTGTGGGAAAACAACCTTTTTCGGAGTAAATACAAGCGTCTTATTGTTCAAAGCGTTCAGGGCTCGGCGATTACTGCACAGGTTTGAGCAGCAGCTGTGTTGTCTCGGTGAAAGTTGTGCCTACACGTGAGACAGACTGCCTTTCTTTTCTAAAATGTATTAAACTCTTTCTTTAAAATGTTTTGGTCTGTAGTATTAGCAGCAATAGGAAGTGTAGTTGTAGTAGTAGTAGTATAAAGGTAGGTCTAAATGTAAAACAGACTACCGTTCTTTCTAAAATGTATTCTCTAAAAGGTTTGGGTCTATATTTGTAGTTGCAGCAGGAGGGGTTCTGTAGTAATAGTATTAGTAGCAGAATGAGAATCAGTTTTATTGTCACTATTTACTTGCTTTGGCGATAGGTGCAATCATTTTAAACTATAAACCATGATGAAATAAAGCATAGATCAAATATAAGGTGTAGTAGTAGTAATCGTTCTACACGTGCGATCTTGATCTTCACCAGCTTTACCATAAGTAGTAGTTTAGCCTTTATTTGAAGGGACAAAGCACAGTGTCATTAAACTAATAAAAAACAGATACGTTCTGCACTAGATTATCCCTAAATAGCTTCTTTAAAAAAAGAAACTGAAGTCATTGCAGCTAATAGCTAAGAAAGATATGTGGGAACTAGTAGTAGCAGTAGTAGTAGTAGTAGTAGTAGTAGTAGTAGTAGTAGTAGTAGTAGTAGTAGTAGTAGTAGTAGTAGTAGTAGTAGTAGTAGTAGTAGTAGTAGTAGTAGTAGTAGTTGTTGTTGTAGTAGTAGTATTAGTAGTAGTAGTAGTAGTAGTAGTAGTAGTAGTAGTTGTTGTAGTAGTAGTAGTTGTTGTAGTATTAGTAGTAGTAGTAGTAGTAGTAGTAGTAGTAGTAGTAGTAGTAGTAGTAGTAGTAGTAGTAGTAGTAGTAGTAGTTGTTGTTGTAGTAGTAGTAGTAGTAGTAGTAGTAGTAGTAGTAGTAGTTGTTGTAGTATTAGTAGTAGTTGTAGTAGTAGTTGTTGTAGTATTAGTAGTAGTAGTAGTAGTAGTAGTAGTAGTAGTAGTAGTAGTAGTAGTAGCAGCAGCAGCAGTAGTAGTAGTAGCAGTAGTAGTAGTAGTAGTAGTAGTAGTAGTAGTAGTAGTAGTAGTAGTAGTAGCAGCAGCAGCAGTAGTAGTAGTAGTAGTCGTAGTAGTAGTAGTAGTAGTAGTAGCAGTAGTAGTAGTAGTAGTAGTAGTAGTAGTAGTAGTAGTAGCAGCAGCAGCAGTAGTAGTAGTAGTAGTCGTAGTAGTAGTAGTAGTAGAGTAGTAGTAGTAGCAGTAGTAGTAGTAGTAGTAGTAGTAGTAGTAGTAGTAGTAGTAGTAGTAGTAGTAGTAGTAGCAGCAGCAGCAGTAGTAGTAGTAGTAGTCGTAGTAGTAGTAGTAGTAGAGTAGTAGTAGTAGCAGTAGTAGTAGTAGTAGTAGTAGTAGTAGTAGTAGTTGTTGTAGTATTAGTAATTTCTTTAACTTCTTTAATCAATCAATCAATCAATCCGAAGTCCACCTTTCTGCCAGCATGTGATTGGTCAAAGTTTGCTGTCACTCATTTGCCATTGTCGTCTATTAAGATGTCTGACAATAACAGCACTTTGTCTATTAAAAGCTGAACTCACTAAATAACTTGTTCTCTCTCTCAGTGAATAAATGGTTAAAGTTGTGTGACACGCTTCGTGCTGCTTCCCTCAGCACAATTCCACCCAGTTCAAAACCAACTCACTCAACTTCTCATTTCGACCTTTGGAGCCCGAAAGCAGAGACTTTTTTCTGCCCTGTTTGCAAAATCAATAGACGTCATGTCACAAAAGAAGAAGGATTGTTGTAGTAGATATGTGTGCCATGTTTACTATCGGGGCCATGTGACCTCCCTGACCCCACACCGCACATTGAGTTGGACTCTTTACTACTTTGGCCTCGTTTGAACCACCGTAGAAGTGGACAGAGGTTTGTTAAGGCTTTTAAATCGAAGCCTGGTCATTAAGACACTGTTTAACGTCACTAGTATAAGTATTGTGCTTATTGGGATTATAAAAATGGCAAATGTGCATCGATTTAGTCATGGGTGAAGTGTTAAAAGAAATATAACCAGTAGGTGGACTCACCAGACCTAAAGTTTAGCTTTAATTTCCCCGTAATTAGTTTCAGTCAACATTCTGAGCTAAAGGTGTGTTGTTAATGGCACCACTACATAATAACTACACACTAATTTGACTTAGACATAATTCATAAAGAACAAATTGGGGTTAGAGTATTTGTAGATACTAACTAAGCCTCACTCTTTCTTTATAATGTATTTGTTCATTGACAATTAAGTCTTTTTTCATGCTTTGCTAAGTCTAGAGTGTAAAGTTTTTGAACCTTCGGCGACTTTTCCGACCGAACGAAGGAACATAAAGTACAAAATGGAACATCCCCACGCCAGGCCCCACGTCTGCACTCTCACAGCGTTTAAGGCGCTCCTTCTGAAGCGCAGATCCCACTTTTTTGTCGAGTTTTATTGCCGAGCGGAGCAGTAAACCCCTTCACGTCTGGCTCCGCGGCCGCTGCCCCCTGCACCCTGTAACCTCCTGTTTCATTTCAATCCATTATTCTTGGGTCGAGCGAGGGAGCGAATGGAGGAGGGGGAGAGAGAGGGAGCGAGTGAGCCGCTCTTATCAGTCCTGCGAGATCAGCAAAACTATAAACTACACCTCACGGTTCATAAAAGAGAGTATTTGAATATGTATGCCGCATAAAGTTGACTTATTAAGCGCCTAAAGCCACGGATTGGCTCCGCGGGGCTTTGTTTGTTGACCCGTGCCAACCCGTGGACGCCGCTCTCTGATCCCGGGCCCGGGGTTAACGGGAGTTCGCTGGTCTCACATGGGTCGCCACAGAAAAGCCCCAGGAGGACTCGTGCTCCATCACTCCACTGTCAGCAACAAAGCAACTATCCAAATAATGAGTGACTAGTTTAAACGGCGACAAGTCATGAAAGCTACTAATACTTCGACATAATACATACAGCACTAACTAATTACAGAGCGTTCTTGTTTTTAAGCGTACTATTTAGTGGAATAAACACACTTTGATGTCGTTATTTGATACTATTTTGAAGTTTTACCGTCTCATTTTAGACATTAAAATCTACAAATACTTCAAATTAATACATATACTATTCATTTATTACAGAAACTATCAAACAATATGATTATCTGAGCAGTGACAGAAGTAATTAAAACTACAAATACTTCAAATGAATACATATACAACTAACTGATTACAGCACTTTCTTCGTAACATGTATTTTTAAGCGTACTTTTTCGTGGAATAAACACACTCGATGTCATTATTTGATACTATTTTGAAGTTTTACCATCTCATTTGAGTCATTTGGGTATTAAAATCTACAAATACTTCAAATTGATACATACTCCATCAATTTATTACAGAATGTATCAAACCATCTGATAAACTGAGCAGTGACAGAAGTAATTAAACCTACGAATACTTCAAATTAATACATAACTACTGATTACAGCTCTTTCTTTGCAATTCCAAGACATGTTTTTAGATTACTTGGTGAAAAAACACATTTGAATTAATTGTTTGTTGCTTTTTGAAGTTTTGCCAAACAACGTTCTACTACATTTTAAATAAACACAATTCCAAAATCAAATGGAACCTCAGTTTTAAACCACTATTTTGTATTTCCTGCGTCTAAAATCTTCCCTTGCTCTTGTTTTTTGGCTCTTTTCCGTGCCAATCTTCAAACCGACCCCTCACGACAGGCAGAGTTACATCGTTTGCACTGACGCATAAAATGATCTCAGCCCGAGTGGGTTTGGACTCCGATAAGGCGCCGCGGTGTGGGAGGAGGAGAAGTCGGCGAAGCGATAAACACGGCCAGCGTGTGGAATGTGCAGCCGGGAGGAGCGAGATGGTCCAGGGCAAATATCTGACTCTACATGCGCTGATACTTCACACGGATAATCCCTCTGCCTTTTCTTTTTACACCCGGTTTCTCGTAAAACGTCCGACAACGCCGCTCTGTCCATCACCGACTGGAACGGACCGAGGGAAAAGAAACCAGAAAAGGTTTTAGTGCCAGCGAACAAAAATCACAAACTAGGAATGTGCTTGGGCGATATGGTGCGATATAAAACAGAGTATAAACTAGGGTTAAATAAAGAAACATGCATAAAACTGATAAATAAATAACATGATTACGAGAAAAAATACGCTGTACAATGTCTGAAGCATCTGCACAAAATAATACAATTAAAAACGACCAGATGCAGAGTAGATATTGAATAGAAAAACACGTAATAATCGATAAATATATAAAAAATTGCAACCCATACTATACGATGTTGACACAGTGACATCGATTAATAAGTTGATGTCTTTATCTGTCAAAGCGTAAAACTTAAGGAGTAAACTGCATTAAGAAAACCTCTACCAAATGTAAACTTTTATAAATGAAATGCTAAAAACAATTATATTTATGTATGAAGTGAAGCACCATTGTTTCTTGCACTAGGGTTGGGCGATACTGACAAAAACTAATATCTCAACATGTTTTTGGGGTGTTTTGATAAATATAGTCAAACAACATTATGTCAATCCAACAGAAATGAGTTAAAACATGTCTTGAACATATTCATTGAGGTTTAATAATCAGACAAATGTGAAATATCTGTCAAACGAATCACAAAAATACAGAAATATCTCCGTATGCATCACTTTTTCCTCATTCTTAACCAGCTCTTCTCGCAGCATTTTCTACTATAAAGATTACGCACTCAATATTCAAATTTAGCACACTTTCAAAACAACACTCACAACATTATTACGAGTATTTTGCACTCACTTCATGATATGGATACGGCTTTACCACGACAACACACGACAACACACCGTACAGCCCTTTTCACCACAGCGCCGTCATTCTCCTGCCATTTTTAGCCCCGTCCTTCTTAAGCCCAACCTCCTTTTCTATTTTACTCCATCACTTTTCCTCACCATCCCCCCCCTGCCTCGACCCACCCCCCCTGCCTCGACCCACCCCCGACCTTCTATACTCCACCAACTTAATCTGAGCACCTTTCTCTGGGCTTTGTTTTGGAAAGCCCTTGCACTGCCCCAGGCTGAGTGATGTCATCTTGGGCCCAGGGCGGTGGGTCGGTGGGTCGGTGGGTCGGTGGGTTGGCTGTGGGACGGGAGTCCTCCGAAGCTGCTCCGTTTGAAAGAAGGCCATTGTTCAACAGGTCTCGTGTTTGGATTCAGCGGCCACATGTTCAGCCGGTAAAAGAATGCAGGTGGTGAAAAGCGTGCAGGGCTTGGTATGTTTCGCTTTTCAGTCTTCAGTGTCGCGTGCAGAACACAGAATAATGTACTTACACTTACTTGTCACTGTAGTACTATAAATAAGTGCAACAAAACATTTTTATAACATGCAATATCTTCATGGGCCCAAAACGATCTTGAAAATGCCAAACGTGAACTGATTGTAGCACCGAATCATCAAAATGTTCTGTTCACTTCAAGTATATCTTTGAGGAATTAGTACTGCACTATTCACACAATAATTGACATGGTAAGAAAAGTCTGCAACAATATTAAGTTCTCCTCAAAAATCTAAATTTGATTCACAATTTCCTTATTACGTCCCACTTTAGTCTTGTTTTGGACTTATCTTGACACGTTAAACTAAAAAATGACCAAATTATTGCACATTTTGTTTAAATTAGGGCCGCAAAATTTGGGGAAAATATTTATTTGTGATTTTTCTGACAAGAATTGCGATTAGATTTGCGATTTATGTTTTAATAATAGGTTTCTGTTCAAAGTGCGACAAAAAGACTGAAAAAGGCAGTTTGTATACGGCATTAAACAGGATATTTTGTTGTTTGTGGAGGAAATGATGGCACTTAAAACGTTGCTGATTGCGTCATGTCATAATGCGCTTTAGATTCCATTGCGATTAATCCCGTAGCCCTAGTTTTAATTTAACTGAACTTAATGTTTCAAAGAATACCTCTCATTAGACTAAAACATCACATCTTAACACTCTCGACTCTTCCCATCTTTGCTCGACAGTGCACTTGACCACGCCCCTCCCGCCGCATAGTTCTAAAGTACTTTTACACATAAATGGCCGTGCATCTTGTTCTGCGTGACGCTCGGCGGGAGCAGAAACACATTCCGAGTCCGGATCGTGAAGCCCTGTTTTACGCAGATAAACTCTGGCGGGCTCAACGAAAAGCTAAAATGATTCCCTTTTTATTACGTTGCACATTTCTCGCACATTTCCCGCTTTCTTTAGACGCTTATGAAGACACGGCAGGAAATGAACGGGACAATATACTGAAATCCATAAAGATCATCTGTGAATGAAGTGTAATGTTAACCAGATGCACTTTTATTATTGCAAAGTTTCATATTTTTTGCACATTGGTTCCTAAAGCCTACGAGAGAGACATTTGTGAATATGTAATGACTGTGTACATGTAAAGTTGTACTGTTTAATGTGCTTTTCCTAATTAAAATAGCTTCTTTGTGACTATACGAATAGCTTTTGAATATTATCAACGCTATATTGTTATTTAGTTGTATATTTGGACTGGAGATCAAATGTTATACAATACAAGACACATTTGAAGAAACTAAAAAACATAAATAACAAAACATTTTCATAAATATATTTAAAAAACTGAAGCTTATTTGGTCAATTTGGTCAGAATTTAAGTCGCGAAACAATCGTAAGAACCAAAAACAAGACAATTTTTTGAAGCTACATTAAGTAATTTCATTTATTCATGTGCTTGTTTTATGACTGTTTATGTCAAAAGCTGGTCAAATACAAGAGGAATGTTTCAGACACAAGAATAAAAGAAAACGTCATTGTTTGTCATCGTGAATAAACGGTAAATTGTGACGTTTCTCCTCGCAATAATCGCTAACGCTAACGTCCGATCCCGTGACGTCCCCAACCAACCTGGCTCTCCTCCGTGTCCCGCAGAGCGCTCTCCGCACCGGCCCATCCTGCAGGCTGGACTCCCGGCCAACACCTCGGTCCACGTGGGGGAAGACGCGCGGTTCGTCTGTAAAGTCTACAGCGACGCTCAGCCGCACATCCAGTGGCTCAAACACATCACGCAGAACGGCAGTCACTACGGCCCGGACGGTCACCCGTACGTGCGCGTGCTCAAGGTAAAAGAGGTTCAGCTGTTCTCAGGACTTGCAGGTGTTTCACGCTTCAAAGCTCGTCCGAGAGGATTAGGCTCTCGCATTATCAGCCGAGGTATTTGAAATGTGCAAGTTATGTCCACACCAAGCTGTGAGATTTGCTCATTCTGTCAGTGCTTTTCAGTTGACGCAAAGTCTTTTTGACAGTTAAATCAAGTTAAAAGTTTGATTCTATAAAGATGGGTCATAATGACACACATTAGAACATGCTCAGTGTCATCGTCAAGGAGTGATTATTATAGAAAAAGTCATCTGGACAATGTTTTAAAAATCAAGACCGTTTAAGCTTCTCTAGCTCCTTAGATTGAAAATGACTTTCAGATGGCAGTGGAAACGTCTTGATTTATACATTGTTTTGTTTCAGTTTGGATTGAAATTCAACATGGATCAAACAACACAAAGAAACAGAACAAAGAAGGAAATACAAATCTGATTAAAAATACATTAAATCAATGCACAGATTGTCCAATGTAAAGGTCCCATTGTCCAGAGAACTTTTGAAACCTTTTCTACGATATTCAAACCTTTTCTACAAACCCAAATGATTGTATACAGACACTATATAAGTATTTAGTATTTAGAGTTCAGTCAACACTGAACTTCCTCATCGCACTGTATTATTACTGCAGAAGGAAAGGCAATAAAATCAACACTTTTCCTTCTCGCCCTGTTAATGTGGACATAGCTTTTCTGTAGCTGGTGATCCTGGGTCTCCATCTCTCCTCCAGCTCGTAATATTTTGACGTATTTGGCGCATAAGTTGAAGACGTGTATGTGTGTATGAACTTTCAGCGCTCTGGCATTAACAGCACAGACGTGGAGATTTTGACGCTCACCAACGTGACGGAGAAAGACGCGGGGGAGTATATCTGTAAAGTCTCCAATTATATAGGCGAGGCCAACCAGTCGGGTTGGCTCACGGTCATCCCAGGTAAACCCACCCGTACCCCCCCCACGCTTCCTCTGGTGTGGTGTCCCGGGCTTCACCCCCGCCCCGCCCCGCTGTGGTCCTCCTGATGGTGCTTTGGTTGGTGGTGTCTTGGTGGTTCCTGGACTTTCCTCACGACCTGGATCCTTATTTTGCAACTTTTTCTATTGCAGACACCGGTGAAGCCATGGAAGTACTGTTTAGCAGCATTGTACTTTCCATGTGGGTATGCATGTACTTTATCTGTGGTGGAAGAAGTACTCAGTTATGTTACTTAAGTCAAAGTAGAGATACAGGAGTAAAAAAGTGACGTACCTGTTTAAAAATGTGCTGTAAGTGTAGAATGTATTTCAAACTGTTAAATGTGCTGATTATGATAAAGAATTATATAGATTTTTAGTCAACAAAGGTCAGTTTTGATACATTTTTCGAGTGAATTTTATGTATCGTATATATATTTTTGTTTGCTCAAACTCAAAATCTTTAAGTACAATGCCAACATGAAGGTGCAAATAATACCCCCTCAAACCATAGTACTTTTCAGTCCAGTTCAAAGTAGAAAGTACAGCTTGCTCTGAAATGCAGTGAAGTAACAGTAAAAAGTATCCACTGTATATACTACTTAAGAAAAGCACAGAAAACTAAAACCTCACTTAAGCACAATACTTTTACTTTCGTACTTTGTTACTTCCACCACAGGTTTTCATATTTAAAGGTGATGGGGAACCTTTTGTGGGTTTCATTTGGTTTCTTGTGTATATTTTTCAATGTGGTAGTAGCGGCACAGACAGGAGAAACGAATGGACCACGCAAAATGAATTAAGAGTTGACTCCAAATATGAAACTCATTACAGCCCTGGCCACCCAAGAAGTTTCTAGTCAAAGTACAAGCTATTATTTAGTCTAGTTTGATCACTTGGGGCTATTCCGGGACAAAAATGGATAAACATATGATTAATCACACAAAAATAACATTGCACAAAGTTTATTGAAGTATCTTTAGTACAACAGTATTATCTTAGTTGGGAAAGGGAGGGAATTCAAGACTCAAATATTTCAAAAAATACTTACACACACGCTGCGTCCATTCATTTTGCCTGTCCGTGCCTAGTGTTTTGGGTCTTCTGTGTACTTCCTTCATCCTTTGTAAACCTCAGCAGGCTGTGACTGGACCTCATCGATGGACGCTCCCCAGACTTTTCACATTATATCTTTCTCGGTGTTTTGGGACTCATTTGTTTCTGTCTGTTCTTCCCTTCCTCCTCCTCCTCCTCCTCCTCCTCCTCCTCCTCCTCCTCCTCCTCCTCCTCCTCCTCTTCTCTTCGTCTTCCCTTCTCCTCAGACGGCCGGTGTTAACACTACAGATAAGGAGATTGAGGTTCTCTACTTGCCCAATGTTACTTTTGAAGATGCTGGGGAGTATACATGCTTGGCGGGTAATTCTATCGGGATCTCCTATCAAACTGCTTGGTTGACGGTGCTTCAAGGTACATATTGCCTAAAACGCCCCTTTTCTTTCCACCATTTCACTTGAGTGTATTTGTATTTGTTTGTATGAAAAGGCATAAAGCGAGTTCACCGCTGTCTTGCTCCATCCAAGCTCCATCTGGAATCTGTTACCGTGCAGATCTTTCAACGTATTCTCGACATTATCCCTCGATTTAGGCCGGGTTTAGTCCTCTTTTAGCTCATTAATACCACTGGACGGACGAATAATGCCAGTTGCAAGCATTATGATCCATAATTTGGCCTGGATTCCATGGCGCAGATAAGAATGCCGTTTCCTCAGACCTCGCTTGCGCTGAGACGGAAGCATATCTCCCAAAGCGGCTCGGGTGACTCCAGACTGCGGTCGGCAGCACAGACGGGGACTTGCCTTGTGCCTTACGTCATATTCCTCTTCCTCGCTCCTCTGGGACGGTCCTTTCACGTCACATTTAAGCTGTGCATGTTTCACTATTGCCCCATAAGACTTTCCCCCCACCCTTTTCCCCGGCGCTGATAATTGACTACTTTCTACGATCTTTATTTCTTCTTGAAATAAAGGTGGAAAGTCAGAGCTCGACACGTTTTGAAGTTGGCTTGACTTTCACAATTATCAGAGCCAAATATCTGAACTTATACCATGAAATGCTTGTTGTTTAATGCGACTTTATATCCCTTTGCTGCACATCTGTTAGCGATTATGCTTACGTCGGCTTACATGCACAGAGCGTAGCATCCGTGCAAGTTCACTTTAGGTCAAACAGCGGTGGAAAATGTAGGTTAAAAGTAGTAAAACTGCATTTGAGACGATATCTTATGAGACGATTGATGGTTTGCAGTTTTGCTGTCTCAATCTAGCGACACAAACCAAGGCTATAATTAAAACATATTCGCTTTATTTGACTGTAAACAATAGCGTATGGAGATCACAGGGCAGACTTTTCTCCTGGGAATCATGTGTAATATTTATTGCCCCTGGCGCGGTGTATCGGCTCGACTGGCGCCTGTGAGGCTGGCGTATCTGTGTTAGCGGTGTGGTTTTTGGACACGGTGGAACCAGGCAGAGGTTGCTTCACGCAGCTTCACCTCCAGCTGGCTCCGCACAGGCCGCGCAGCACAAGGGCCTGTGGTCTGGAGGCGCATGCATTATGGAACAGGCCGCTTTTGTCGAGCACACTTCAACTTCCCCAGAAGGAAGTTCAATAGGATGTACAGTAATGGAGTCCTACTGCAGAGTGTGCCGCGGGGTCAGAGGGCAGTGACAGGGCCGGCATTTATAATGTGAACGATGTGAAGTCAAGAAATCTGTCCACAATCTAGAAAATGTTTTAAAACGGGGTCAATAAATGGTGTTTTATATTTAGGACACAACTAAAGCTAATGTTAAAGAATACATACACAAGAAGGCATATTTGCTGGGGGTGTAGTAACTATACCATACATTCATTGTAATTTTACGTTTTGTTAATTGTACATTGCAATATTGTATTGAAACGGTTTAAAAGTGTTAAAATATGGCCACAGACTTCCAGTTCAATATTATAAAACAATATAATTTCTCCATGGGAAGCACCAGATTTTTGTTATATTTATATTGTTGAAAAATAGCAATGCAATTTTCTTTTATCCAAAATGTATGACCTGGTGCCTACTAATAATAAAAAAAAAAATCACGTTATGTACATAGCATTGGGTGGAGATAACTGAAAAACAAAAATACAACAAACTAAATACAACTAATGGTAACATGGTTAAAACTTTGACATTTTAAGTACCTTAGAAAAGAAAAGTAGAAAACTACAGATGCTTTGCTTAGACACACACAATACAAGGTAAAGAATAACCTATAATCTAAAGGATACGTGCATATTTTACATTGTTAGTCTAAAGAAAATTCACCTATCCACACTAGCCAGTTATTAATGTTTCTTTTAAAATAGATTCAGTTTGCTTCCTTGAAAGTGGAATAAGTTGTGGGATGGTTTTAAAAAACACTATACCCTCTTGTTCTTTCCTGTTCCATAATACGTGTTCCATAATACGTGTTCCATAATACGTGTTCCATAATACGTGTTCCATAATACGTGGGCCTTTAGATTTGCCATAAACATAGACATACGCAGGCACTAGATGAGTCACGATTATGGATCTGTTTAGACTGGTCCATCCCGCACAGGCCACGATAGAGTCAGAGTAAACATGCAGGTACCTTCAAAGACAAGCTACACCAAAATCTCTGTTTAGTTTGCCTGCCCAGTGATTACATTCAGTCGTTTCTAGTACAAATTGCCAGTGCGTCGCCAACCTGACGACCAGATGTGTGTAGAAAAGGGAGTTTATGGGCCTTTTACTTGTTATTTCTCACTCTCGCTTCTAACTTTTTTCATTCATTAGCGCCCACGGACAGGACAATAGGCCCGATTCCTCCTGACTACGTGGAGATTGCCATATACTGCGCGGGGGTCTTCCTGATCGCCTGCATGGTGGGCATCGTGGTGGTGTGTCGGATGAGGAACACAGCTAAGAAACCGGATTTCGGAGGGCAGCCGGCGGTCCACAAACTGAGCAAACAGATCCCCCTGCGCCGCCAGGTAACAGAAAGTAGATAAAGAGTTCGAACGGCATCTAACACCTCTAGAGGAGACAAACACACGGAAAACACAAGCAGATGTGTCGTAAACGTTCAATATTAGCCTCTAAACAAAACAAAGTATTTCAAATATACAGATGATTAAAAACATGAAACTAGATCAACTTAACAAAAGTATTTCATAATCACCAGGTACATTTGATGTAAGCTTAAATGTTTTAGATTTCTAAACTTGATATTTAGCACTACCGCTTTATTTTTGAACATTGCGTGGACTTGTCAACATTTATTTTAGCTTTGCATTTATATTTTGCATAATTACTTATATGCTAATATGCTAAATTAGCATATTTGCTTTATCAACATATATACGTATTGATAAAAGAGCCAATATATTAAACAGTCTTTTTAATATCACAGTTTAACATAAAAAATATATTGAAGATAATTCAAGTCAGTCAAGTTATTTAGGCTGAATTTAAAACCAGATATTGTTTAAATATTTATGAAGCCAAACCAGTATCGCCCTGTGCACAACACACCTCCAGGTAAAGTCAAAGAGGCTTGCATTTCTGAGCAAGTTAGCACTGCTGCCCTGGAAGATTGTTGTCTATGTTTGAGCACTGCTTTTCCCTCAAGGGAAATTAAAATCTACACTCCAAAGGCACAAAAGTGTTGGATTGCTTTCTGTGGAGGGGCTGCAAAGAATCCCGGTGTCAAGGTAAGGTTAAAGATGGACGAGCGCCGAGATAAGTCCTGCTGACAGTGGGCGAAGAAATCACATCCCACACGGCTAAAGAGTTGTTGTTTTGAGCTTCCCATTGGTGTTTACTGCCCTTGAGTTACTTTCTTTAAAAGTTTAATGAGAAGTGTTAATACCTGTAAACTAAACGCAGTCTAATGAACCTCCTCTAGACATGCCCCGAGTTTAAAGCATCATTGAGCCTAGACTGTGGTGATCAGCCATTATTTCTTTTTTAGGTTTCGGCGGATTCGAGCGCATCCATGAACTCAAATACACCGTTAGTCCGAATAACGACGAGGAGAAGTTCTGCGCACGACGACCCCATACCGGAGTACGACCTGCCCGAAGATCCTCGCTGGGAGTTTTCCCGGGACAGGTAAACGTGTTTTTTAAATGTATTGAATCGTGTATGTTTGGGCGCAACAGTAAAGAGTAAAGGTGCACGGGGTATGTGAGCTGCTTGTGTCCATGAATGTGTTATTGTTTTGCCTAAAACGTTCCAGTATGAATGAATTTATTTAATTACAGGTGTTTAATTGCTCAAAAAATGCCTTGAAAACCTGCGTTCTTACTATGATTGGCATTGCTTTTCCACAGATCTGATCTGTAACGTGGCTGGTAGTGTCACTTGTCTCCATGAAGATTATTGCGTTTAATTCATTGCTGTGGAACATTCTTGTCAAATCAAATATATGTAATGAAACAGGCGGGTGGTGGACCATTGCCATGACAATACTACTAATACTGCTCGATACCTTAATCTGAATTGATCCAAACAATTAGAAAACCAAGAAGATTTGAGCGCATTCAACATTAGTACATAAAAGTATCGGAAATCAGATACTAATTGGTACTAAAATGAAACACTGATTTGAAGTATCAATACAATAAAAAATACATGAATAGGACGTAATTTGACTTTTCCTGAACAGTTTTACATTGATCTTGAGCTTTATCAGAAACACCGGTCATTCAAGACCACATGGAAACACAAAGAAAGAACTGTTATTCTGTGTTAAAAATGACATTTAAAACAAGAGACTGTATTATTGTCATTGTGGTATCGAAATCAGTACAAAGTATTGAGCCCAATGCTTAGTATCAAAAGTGAGTCTGGCGTTTTATCATTGTGACAACTCTAATTACTATGGCCTTACATTAAAAGTCTTTCGTTTAATTGGGTAGACGCAAGATAAGTTGGCACACTTTTAAAGAGCCATTTTCTCACAAAGTCAGCTGAACCTTCAGTAAAAACTCACGTGACTTAAGACGAGCGCGCTAATCTTCATATCCAGCACATTAGACGGTCAGGAGCCCTCAGCATCGCCGTAAACAAGAGCACGTCTAACACCTATTCACAACCAATAGAAGCTTTGCAAACATCATGTGCAACGCGCCGCTGGATTTCTCACTACACCCCGCTCCACAAAGCCAACGCCGTTTATCAAAATGACGTAATAATACAGTTGCAGACGCACCCATATTAGCGCGACAAAGAATGCGTCTGGTCTCGTCCCCGTTACTTAAGCGTTTAAAACACTCGCCAACACACGCGGGCCGAATCATGGCGTACCACTACAGCCACGTTTGCGCCTGTTTATGCTGAAGTGTGTCCCGACTTGGCGCCCGTACAAACCTCTCATAAACAAACTGCTCACACTGCTGATGGCGAGGGACGGACGGTGCGGCGTTAATTACGGGTTTGAGGCGCTGGCGGCTTTTGTCGGCGGCGTGTTCGGGCTCAGGGCGGCGTTCATACCATAAGAATTCAAAGTGCTGAGGTTTCACTTAGTCAGAGCTGCGGCGGCCAACCGTGATCTGCAAGGCTGGATTTAATAAAACTGCAAAAGGTTAGAGACGATTGAAGTGGGAGCTGGAGAGTGACTTGACTTCTACTGTTGCAATGACGAGAGCGTTTAGTCTTCTAATGTCTTTAAACTGGTAAGAATGTTTGGAATATTGGAATTAGCGGCAGTTTTATAGATAGTAATTGTAGTAGTTATAGTAGAGCTCAGTACAGTATACTTACAAAGAGTAAGAGTACTGAAAGTGGTAATTACTGGGATAGTAGTGACAGAAGTACTGTTTTAAATACAGCAGTAGAGGTAGTAGTTGTAGTTGTTGTAGTTGTAGTTGTTGTAGTTGTTGTTGTTGTTGTTGTAGTTGTTGTTGTAGTTGTAGTTGTTGTTGTAGTTGTAGTTGTTGTTGTTGTTGTTGTAGTTGTAGTTGTTGTAGTTGTAGTTGTTGTAGTTGTTGTTGTTGTTGTTGTTGTAGTTGTAGTAGTAGTAGTTGTTGTTGTTGTAGTTGTTGTTGTTGTTGTAGTAGTTGTTGTTGTAGTTGTTGTTGTTGTAGTAGTAGTTGTTGTTGTTGTAGTTGTAGTTGTAGTTGTTGTTGTTGTTGTTGTAGTTGTAGTTGTTGTTGTAGTAGTTGTTGTAGTTGTTGTTGTTGTAGTAGTAGTTGTTGTTGTTGTAGTTGTAGTTGTTGTTGTTGTTGTTGTTGTTGTAGTTGTAGTTGTTGTTGTAGTAGTTGTTGTTGTAGTTGTTGTTGTTGTTGTTGTAGTAGTAGTTGTTGTTGTTGTTGTAGTTGTAGTTGTTGTTGTAGTTGTAGTAGTAGTTGTAGTAGTAGTTGTAGTAGTACAAGTGGTAGTAGTAATACATAATAATAATCATGCATTTGATTTATATAGTGTTTTTTTGGACACTCAAATGGCACTTGAAAAAACAACCTTATTTGACCAGGCAAAGGCAGACAACAACAACAACAACAACAACAACAACAACAACAACAATAACAACAACAACAACAACAACAACAACAACAAAGCAGGTTCATTCAGTTAAAGGTGCACAGTGTAACTTTTCTGGTTGAGGGTTGGCTTCCTGCTTGTTCCCATTGACATTGGCCATTATTGTTATATGACTGGACAAGCATATTACAGCACCAGGCCAGATTACAGGTCAGATCTGCGTAGAGGCGAGCCTGTTCACAAGGAGAACGTGTTATTTTTTGGCAATAAAACACCTGTAAATGAATAAATGGAAGATGAATAAGGCGAATGTCACACTAAAACATTCAGGTGATGCAATAACATCGTAATGAAGCACCAGGAGAAAAGTTACACTGTGCACCTTTAAAGCCATATAAAATGTCTAAACATAAACAATGTATTTAGTTGTCAAGAAGTAGCGCTGTTTTTTAAAATGATATAGTTCAGTACTTTTAAATTTAACCAAGACCAAAACCAAGACAGATTTATTTTATAACTATTAAAACAAATCCTGTCTTTTATTAAGACACTGAGGTAAAATAAGATCCTTACCACACCATCAGTTCTGTTTAAATTCATTTCAGACGTGGTCGCTTCGCCGCGCATATCAATCGGTTAAAGTTTAGTTTCACAGCGATGAAGCGACAGCCATTGGGGGGATGTTTAGTTTGAGCTAAAATAAATCTTGTCTCTTTGGGTCTTTATTCCCGGCCTGTCATCCCAGCGCCGGAGGGATCATGTTGGGATAGCAGAACACAGAGGAATGCTAACGTTTGCGGTTTGTGCGAAAGGGAAAAATAACACTGATTATGTGTGGCTGGACCGACAGAATAGCTCGCATTGAGCGTGCCGAGCGGCGAGGACAGACGGGGGATTGTGTTACTACAGCCGGGCGCCGGGCGTAAGGCTCTGAGCATCACAGAACGCTGCTCCACTGTTTACATAGGCAGAGCCGAGTGCATTTAAAGCCAGGACCAACACATGTCAGTCACAAGGAGACAAAATATACTGACCAGAGTGCACTGTGGGTTCAGAGGTCAGAGGTGACAGGGCTGTGATTGATCACGTGACGGAGGGCGAGAGATGTGGCAACAGGAAGTGGAATAAATCAGACACTGTTACACTGCAGAATAATATAGGAGCATATTTACAGCGGCTTTAACAAATGTAAAGGCAAATGTGTTTTTAAAAAGCTCCTTTTAAGAGATTAGAAGACAATTTTCAACCAAAAGTTATAGCGGTTTCTTTAATATGGTCTTATTATATTCAGGTTGGTTCCATCACAAAATAACATGTAATTTTGTCAACTGGACAAACAGTTTGGAAACGTATTCACTCTTAAAAACGTCTGTCCGGTTGACAGTATTCCATTTTATTTTGTCTTATCTAGATAAACTATATCATATAAACTATTCAGGAAAGATTCAACTTGATCCTATTGGTACTATTTTGTCTGTAGGCGTTGAAATATAGTGTCTGTACTAGTTTTAGTCATTAAGTATTTTTTAAAAACTCAAATTCGTTGCAAAAACAATGTAAACAGTGTATTGTAGACGACATTTGTACATTTTTGTGACCAGCTGAGCCTAGAAACGTTTTTAAGTTTCAAATTGGAGCTGGACCAACTCAGAACAACATTTTACATAAGAAAATAAATACAAACGCATTTAAAAAATCCATAGGGACGATACAGTTGCTTTCTTGTAATTAAAATCATTAAACCATCCAGTCACATAATGTCTGTATCACGGCCCTTTACAATGACCCATAATGCATTGTATCCCCGCGCATGCCAACGCAGGGAAAACAATGTACAAATGTATATGAGCTTTTGTAACTGCGCACAGCCTTGGCACAGTCCGCAGCCACCGCACACATACCAACGCAGTGAAACAGAGAAGGCAATCTAGTAAAAAGAAAAAGAAAAACTCCAGGGCGGGGCAGACGTGGCGCAGTGCCTAGTTTCAATCCCTCTCTAAATCTAACCTGTTTATTCTGCACTGTAAGGAATTAAAGCCCAGCCAGTTCAGGTCAGCGGCTTAAGCTTACGTCTCACTTTGTCTTTCTGTCTTGTGTTTTGGACACAGGTTGACACTGGGCAAGCCCCTGGGTGAAGGCTGCTTCGGCCAAGTTGTAATGGCAGAGGCGCTTGGCATCGATAAGGACAAACCCAAGGAGGCCGTAACGGTGGCAGTCAAGATGCTGAAAGGTAAGATCGTTTCCCCCGCCGCGACACAGTTACAACGGGGCTGAAATGGAAACGTGGGGCTTGTGCTGGGAGATACGGGCCCATTCATATACAGTCATGCAATCGGGACGGTGTCATCAGATCGCAGCCAGAATGAGAGTGCGGATGACCTACATTGTGCTTGAACATACAAATATAAGCTTGCGTTTCAACCGGAGTATTCGTGTTCTTTGAGATGACGGTCTGGTGTTTTGGGTGGATCTTCTTTCCCTAAATCAGAGCGAATCATCTGTAGTAATTTACGGACCGGGATTATTTTTTACTGTCATCTTGAGTACGTTTTCTGAAATGATCAAATGATTAAATGATCTAAGGAAAGTACATTATGTGCCCATGCTCACAACCTATTTGTGAACACCAACACACAATCCATGATATCATTCACCTCGAAGGGATTTTGTTAACTTAACTTAACTCACATCTAGTATTGTTCTTTCTTTTACATATCAGAAGGATCAAGTCCAGTATTACAGTACTTACAAACATATACAATACTTACAGCAGATACTTAACATTCCCCGTAGAATATGGCAACTTTAATGTGGGTAAAAATTGCACAATCTTAAGGCATTTGTAGAGGAAAATACCTTTGATTTCAGGTGAAAATCTCAAGTAAAGGACTATAACTGCTCAGAGGGCCGACCCGCACTATTTTAATGTTATAGTCAACAAGATATTTCCTTACTCTTTTGTAATTAATACTTGTATGCTTGATGACTGGAGAGTTATTTGTAGAACCAGTGCAGCAGCTCGGTTTTTAAAGTAGAATTATAATATTTACGGAGTGGTTCAGGCAATACATTGAGGAAACAGAGATAAAATTGATCATAAAGTCATATTCAAATGAGGTGTGACGTCGAGCTGGCTTCATGTGTCTGTTCGGCTGAAAGACAAATTGAAATAGAGCCCGAAAAGGGGCCACAGACGACTCCATTATGACTTGTGGGCAACCTGAGTCGACTTAACATGTGATTTATGCTGCGGCGTGTGGGGCGAGCAGGGGCCGAGGGGGCGGGGCTGTCATTATGATTGGTTATTGGTGCTTGCTGAGTGAGGGCAGGCAGATTGGGAGAGAGGTAAGAGTTTGAGGCGGTCACATACCTGACCCGGAGCTGCAGCTGGAGCCGCCTCGGCACAAAGAGGCGAGTCAGAGTGGCAGCAGCGGCGAGGGAAGGAGACGCCAGGAGGAGGGAGGCGTGAGGAGGAGGGAGAAGCGAGGAGGAGGGAGAAGCGAGGAGGAGGGAGAAGCGAGGAGGAGGGAGAAGTGAGGAGGAAGGAGACGTGAGGAGGAAGGAGAAGTGAGGAGGAAGGAGGCGTGAGGAGGAAGGAGAGGCGAGGAGGAGGAAGGCGTGAGGAGGAGGGAGGCGTGAGGAGGAGGGAGGCGGGAGGAGGAGGGAGGCGTGAGGAGGAGGGAGGCGTGAGGAGGAGGGAGGCGGGAGGAGGAGGGAGAAGCGAGGAGGAGGGAGAAGCGAGGAGGAAGGAGAAGCGAGGAGGAAGGAGAAGCGAGGAGACGCGAGGAGGAAGGAGAGGCGATGAGGAGGGAGGCGTGAGGAGGAAGGAGGCGTGAGGAGGAGGGAGGCGGGAGGAGGAGGGAGAAGCGAGGAGGAGGGAGAAGCGAGGAGGAGGGAGAAGCGAGGAGGAAGGAGAAGTGAGGAGGAAGGAGACGTGAGGAGGAAGGAGAGGCGAGGAGGAGGGAGGCGTGAGGAGGAGGGAGGCGTGAGTAGGAGGGAGAAGCGAGGAGGAAGGAGAAGCGAGGAGACGCGAGGAGGAAGGAGAAGTGAGGAGGAAGGAGACGTGAGGAGGAAGGAGAGGCGAGGAGAAAGGAGAAGTGAGGAGGAAGGAGACGCGAGGAGGAGGGAGACGGGAGGAGGAGGAGGGAGACGGGAGGAGGAGGGAGACGCGAGGAGGAAGGAGAGGCGAGGAGGAGGGAGACACGAGGAGGAGGGAAGAAGAGAGGAGGAGGAGGGAGACGTGAGGAGGAGAGAGACGCGAGGAGGAAGGAGAGGCGAGGAGAAAGGAGACGTGAGGAGGAGGGAGACGTGAGGAGGAGGGAGACGTGAGGAGGAGAGAGACGCGAGGAGGAGGGAGACGTGAGGAGGAGAGAGACGCGAGGAGGAAGGAGAGGCGAGGAGGAGGGAGACGTGAGGAGGAGGGAGACGTGAGGAGGAGGGAGACGTGAGGAGGAGGGAGACGTGAGGAGGAGAGAGACGCGAGGAGGAGGGAGACGTGAGGAGGAGAGAGACGCGAGGAGGAAGGAGAGGCGAGGAGGAGGGAGACGTGAGGAGGAGGGAGACGTGAGGAGGAGGGAGACGTGAGGAGGAGAGAGACGCGAGGAGGAAGGAGAGGCGAGGAGGAGGGAGACGTGAGGAGGAAGGAGAGGCGAGGAGAAAGGAGACGTGAGGAGGAGGGAGACGTGAGGAGGAGGGAGACACTTTGGTCGGACCTTGGCAGAGGAGAAAACGCACAATACTCGAGTACTGTAATGCTGTTTACAGTGTCAGACAAACACAAGTCACTTCATGTGCAACGTCAGATGCAGAAACATTGAATTCTAGAACAGACTTTCAACAAAACCAGGAACTGTTCTCATCATCATTCACAACAAAACCTGGACTTATATTTCCTCTTACACTTCAACACGAGCAGCTGCAACACTTGAACTTGAACTACTGAGGAAAAGAAAAGCTTAAAGTAGAAATGACAAACAGAATAAAAAGTAACGGGACGAGACAAGACTTAGACACAGTTCGTCTTAAATACATTTCACAAAGTTCACAATTCTGAAACATCATTTTGATTTTTTACATTTTTGCTGTCGCTGTAGCGCCGCTTTTTGGGACCACAATTTCTCCAGAGACGAAACGTAATCAGCTTTGTTTGTCCAGGTCAAACGGAAAAAGACAATTTTCCACTACACAATCTTCTGGCAATTTTCCTTTTTCGTGAAATCTTGTGGAACGAGAACTTAGTACAAATGAAGTTAAACTATATCTTCTACTCCGACAACTTGTATTAGACTTGAGACTTGAGCTACTGCATTTCCCTCTAAAACCACTCAATAAAAGGTGTAACTCAGCTGTGTTTGGAGACATTCGTGAGATGCCATTTCGACTCCCTGAAAAGAACGTTGTGCCTGAAGATATGGAATCTAGATTGAACATCTTTAATTCCCCTGGCCCCGCCCCTCGTGCTGAGAGCGCTCCTCTGTAGTCTGTGTGAGCGAGAAACTTTAGCCCGCTTTGTCTGTCAACCGCACTTAATCAGGGGCACCTCAGAAAACAAGGTGTTGTCTGACAAAGTGCTGTGTCCACTGGGTTTAAAGGATCATCAGATTAGTTTGATTTATGTGAAATATACTGTTTGTTTTGTAGATGACGCGACAGAAAAGGACCTGTCCGACCTGGTGTCAGAGATGGAGATGATGAAGATGATTGGGAAGCATAAGAACATTATCAATCTTCTAGGGGCCTGTACACAAGATGGTAAGACTATTTATTGATTTATTTATTTGTGTCCAATAGTGTGAAAAATATGATTGTCTAATGCATTTGTCAAATCGACTCCACGTTTACCAAAAATATACAAAATCATTTCCCTTGTAATTTACAGTCTTCATTCTGGTTTAGGTGTTGAAGTTACTGTTACTTAGTGTGAAATAAATTGGATTACATTCATTTATTTTTAGTTACAAAGCTATATCCTTTTATTTAAGTTACTTTACAATAAAGTGCAATCAAATATCCTTCAAGAAAATGAAAAAGTCGAAACAAACTATCTAAATTTCAGTTTGACCTTTTCATTTTAGGTCTGCAAGTTAAATAAGATTGATATTACAGTCATATGTATCAAAGTGATGGAAAAATTGCATAACTGCCAAAGCATTTTAACAATTCAACACAAAATATTATGCCTTTTGAATGGTCTAATGTCCTCACAATGTTGCTATAAACAGAAAGTTAAAGTCTTAATTTGAGCCCATTTGGATGTAGACTCCGGTTTAGTCCTAATCTAGGTTTAGATCCAGGTTTAGTCACATTTTAATCCCAAAGTGGATGTGACGTGTATAAATGCAGTATAAGTGGTGTGATGTTCTTGTTACAACATTAAAATACTACAGTATACAGTATTCCAGAAGCCTCATGGTGTTGTGTCCGCTGCAGGCCCTCTCTATGTGATCGTGGAGTACGCCTCTAAAGGAAACCTCAGAGAGTACCTCCGAGCCCGCCGCCCGCCCGGGATGGAGTACTCCTACGACATCGCCCGAGTCTCAGACGAACAGCTCACCTTCAAAGACCTCGTGTCCTGCACTTACCAGGTGGCCCGCGGCATGGAGTACCTCGCCTCACAGAAAGTAAGAGTCTGTTCGAATCAAATATTGCTAAAAACGTTCATTTCTGTCCATGTATTATTTTGGTTGGGGGGGGCGGTTGTAGCTAATTCTGGAAAGTATTGGCCTAAAGTGCGGTACAAGAGACCACAACAACTGCAGGACTGTTAACCACCTTTCATTTACAGCAGTTCAATTGTAATTCTGATATGAAAGGCCAGTGTGAACGTGAAACTATGAAACTGGTTTTAAGGAATATCCATGTGTACAGTAACAAGCTCAGAGTATCAGGATCAGTGCAATACCCAACCCTAATTAGAAAGATTTGCAACACTTTATAACTTCATAACTAACTTCCACAATCTATTTGCACTGTTAGTTTTGCCCTGCTCATACTATATTTGTATTTATATTCATTCAAAGTCTAGTTTTACACCTTTTTAATGCATGCCTTTTACTATATCACAGTTTATGTTTTGCTATTATTATTCTTGAGTGATATTTCCCCCTGTGTGTACTCTGTATATGTGTGGTTTATTCTTACTTTCGTTACTTATGTTATTCTACAGTGGTCCACTCTGCACCTCCATGTTGATCTCACATTAGAAAACATAATCCAAACCCCCCTGACCGTCTTTGTCATTGTTCCCCAGTGGCCCACAAAAGCCCCTCTGTGGTGTGGCATTGGGAGGGTTTCACAATAGGGGGTGCAGCCGCGTTGTCTCTTCTATCTGGCTGTAGGAATGTGACAATGTGAACACGCAACACAAACACATGCGCACTCGCCCTCACTTACTGTATGTTACAAATATGCAGAGAATTTCTACCTATCTCAACACGTTAGTCGGTGAAGTCATGGCAACAGCTCGTGGCGTGGAGTGGACAGGTGAGGTTGAGTTGGTGTCTTGCGTCATAAACATATTTTTCCTGGAGCGCACAGCTGTTTTGAAGCCTGATTTATATCCGTATGAAGTCAAACTAACGTTGACCTTGTTGTTTCTCTTCCTTCAGTGTATACACAGAGACCTGGCGGCCAGGAACGTTCTCGTCACAGAAAGCAACGTCATGAAGATCGCAGACTTTGGCTTGGCCCGAGATGTTCACAATATCGACTACTATAAAAAGACAACAAATGTAAGTGCTCAACACAAATGAGACAAAATGAAACTAATTAAAGGTGCACTATGTGCATTTTCTGGTGGAGAATGTCACATGCATGTCTCTTGAAAATGTTATGTTTAGCATAAACATAGTGTCTTTCATTTAATGAATTACACATGTTTTTATTGCCAAAATACTTGGTGGAGTCACCTGAGGCTGGGGAAGGTTATTAGTAGAGCACAATTTGTAAAGTAACGAAGAGTAAAGTAAAGTAGTTCAAAGTGCTTTACATAACCAAAATAATAGTAATTAAAATCACAATACAAACGGGTTAAGTTGTATGGCAGTATTTGAGTCAGAACATACTGCTCCGTGGAGAACTAAAATCTTACATACATAGTTCCCCTTTAAGGCAGAGTTGCCTGGATTTGTTTGCAATTGTTCCAACTTACTAAGACTATCAGTCAAAAGAAGTATTTGACTCAAATATGCAAAAGTTTTTCTTAAGTTATTTTACTGTTAATGTTGTTTGTTTTCAGGGCTCCCTTGTTAAAGAGGTTTTTAATTTCAATAATAAATAAATAAAACATATTAAGCATGTAATTGTCTAATTGTAAATAGATTGGACATGTAATTAATGAATTAACAGGTCAAAAGATACAATGAATTTATCTCTACTGACTGCTTTTCATTTCTATTCAAATACATTAGTAATCACAACAGATCAAATACACTAAAACAGAGTTTTTGGCATTTGGTCATATGAGTCCTCATTCAGGTTAAAAAAAGTAAAAAAAGACAAAGTATGGACAAAGGTTCTGTCATTTCTCAAATGCAGCACAAGATACATGTTGCTCTTAAACAATTGTTCAAATGGCATCATTCTTTGTCCAAATGCACTCAGTTCCCTCCGCTCTCCATCTTGGCTGAACCTTTGGCAGGAACTTCAAGTTCCCATGAAGCCTTGTGAATGTAGATTGTTGATCCCTCACTCTCTTGTTCCTTTAGCTTCATCACCACTTATACAATTAGCTAAAAAGGCAGAGAGCTTGGGGAGCGAGAGGGAGAGCAGCTAAACATAATTGACGTTTCCAAAGTGGCCCAGGAGTGGCGTCTTTCGTTCCCACAGCAGAGCAAAGCAAGGCAAATCTGCATTGGTAGCGCATCCTCATTTGGTATGCATGGTTGCCTCCTGAAGCATGCACGATCACGCTGAGAACAACAACACGGGAAACAATGGAGTGTGATGCTGATGGAGCTGATGATTACGACAATAACAGTGATCTGACGCTGAAACTAATCCACACAGAGGAGCTTTTGTTGGCCTGTCTTTGTCCGCTCACGGCAAGGAAATGCTACGCAATTATTCTCATGTGATGAATAGCGTGCCATAATTCCAGATAATTTTATATTATTAAGTTTTGGTGAAATAAATCAAGTCATAAGAGTGAAGATATCAATTTGGAAGCACAAATAAACTGTAGTGTGCTACGTAGGTTCGTTTAGTGTACAAGGGCACTAGATTGATTTGAGTGACTCATTTTAAAGTAGTAAGTAACCCGTGCTCTTATATACGTTTAACAAAATGTGTTTGTACTACTTTTAAAGGGGCACAATGCAACTCCTCTGATGCTCTTTATGGAGAAGCTTCTTTGCTCTGAAATAAAGGACTTTTAATTGTGTCAGATTCTAAACCCTCGTCCCCACACCACAACATTGAGGTTTTTTTAGTCTTTAAATTGTCTTTTAATTTCTATTTCCATACCCAGTGCTCTCAAGTATCTATTTATCAGTTTTATGTATTTATCTTTTATCTATTTATCTAGTTTTATGTATTTATCTATCTAAATGTATTATATATTTTTTTAAATCCCTGGTGTTATTTTTCTCCCCGGAATGTTCCACAGTTTTGCATTAAACATATCTATCTTACATTTATTAAATTGGTAAACACACACAAAACAAAACGTGCATTCTGTGAGCTGGTTGACCGCTCCACAGATTTGACCTGTAACTGGTGACATCACCTGCTTGAGATAAACGTACATACAATAGCCTCTCTTAGAATGCCACAGTTTAGTTGACTTCTGCTTAAACAACTTTTTAACATTTATATGGACATTATAGTTGCCTGACATCAGATAAATAATTTAAATTACTGCAACAAAAAACACCTTAATAAAACATTACAAAAATCATCCTGTATCAAACTGTGACTTAAGTGATTCGCAGGGGCACTTGTTTGGCTGCTTCAACTTTATTTTTTACAACATGCTCGCTGATAAGATTACAGCATCCATTAAACTACTATTCTGATACTGACCAAGGTCGTTCTGCCCGTCGTGTTTAGCGTCTCGACTGCGGCGAGCACAGATAAACCCGGCTTTATCTGTGACCTGTTTATCTGCTGTGTGGCTTTAACAATGTAAATGTTCCTATGGGAAAGCCTCCATGCAGACGGATCCAGCAGGGCCTTTTCCCCAAACAGCTCTCAATTATCGGGCTTTGAAGAAGTAATGAGACCTTAACTGGATTTAAACATGCTGATTGTAGCAGGGGGGAAAAGAGTCTTGTTGGTGTTTCTGGTAGATCAGATTTGACCTTTCCCCTCTTTGTGTCCGCAGGGTCGCCTGCCAGTAAAATGGATGGCTCCTGAAGCACTTTTTGACCGAGTCTACACACACCAGAGTGACGTGTAAGTATCTACAGTGTATGCTTCAACCTAAAATGTGTCCAATATTGGTTGAATCTGTGTGAAGAAGCATAATGGACCAACAACCAGCACTTACATGAACATTCAAGTCTACTTAAACTCATTATTCAGTATAAGCGTCACAATAAATATTACAACATGTTCATAAGTAAGACACAATTTGTATCTCAATATTTTTTTGCATCATCTCCATAACAGTATTTTAACAGTGCATCAGCAATGTGCCTGTAAACATTGATCAGAAACAGGCAGAAATATCACTTTATACTCTTGTTTATTACATTACACTAGATGCTTCTGTTCCTTTTCTTTCTAATGATCTTATGTCAGTATGTGCAATATTCTATACGTATTTTGCTTATTTCCAGAACGACAATTGTAAAACAAAAGTAAAACATGTTTGTGTGGCTATGAGAAAAACATTGAAGTACATTTAAACTGGCGAAACATTCCCAAGACACATTGCATTACGGCATCTAAGCAATTCAAGATATATTTGACGTTGTTAACTAGAGAGACTTGTTTTGGAGACTTGGAGGTGTTTTTGGCGTTGTGCGGGTGAGCGCCGGTCGGGGGGTGGCGAGTTACAAAGCACCAGGACGGTCTGCAGCAAAAGTGAGGATTTCACGCTAGACTTGTAGCCAATGCCGTGTTACTAATCTGAACGGCTTCAAAGGCCCCTGGAAGGAGTAAGAGTTCGGCAGCACCTCCTCCTCACCGACCAACCCCTGCATCCTGGATCCCGGCTCGGAAGTCTCCCCTTCTCTTCTTTGCCACCGTGGATGTTTGAACGCACAACAAAGCTTTGGCCCTCCGGTGCGGAATAGGCCTCATCCTTCTCTTCTACCCCCTGCACGCCCCCTCTGCACTCTTCACCCAAATCCAGCACTACTTTGAACATGTGGCGCTGCGTATTGTCAAACCAATCCCGGATCAAAACAGAACGCTCCCTCCCTCCTCGTTTTCGGCGTCTTTCTTCATGGAGCGCGTGGATTGCCGAGCCGTCTCTGTCCATCTCTTTTTTTCCCCCTACCCTCTTACTCTAAAAACAGAACAAAGGCAAAACGCGTCCCCCTTTTTCGGTGGTTGAGTCTCATGCGTTTTGACAGCGTTGTTTGAAGTTGGTGCTGCAGACACTGGCGGCAGAAAGTGTGTGTGGCAATTAGATAAATGCCTCGCACGCTGACCCCTGGGAAAGTAGCTCCGGTGCGTGAGTGACTCATACAACAGCAGTAGCAGAGTAAACAGATTTCGTCCCGCCGGGCGCTCGGAAAGGCACGATTTCCACCCCTGGCCACGAAGGAGCGTCTACATGTGCGTGTTTGGGCATACATAATGGAAACACTTATGATCCCCTTCGCCTCGGTTCTAATCAATAACTTGAGTGGAGCGTCGTGCAGCAACCACACTTCTCTTGGCTAATTTCATCACTCACTTTTAGTAATTGGCCCCTCTTACTATTACGTATCAACGAACGAGAAAACGGCGTTAGGGAAGTAGGTTATATCCTCCGAGCGTCGCCGCGGTGCGAGCAATCCATACATGACATCAGATTCAATGAATACATGAATTCCAATGCAGGTCAGTTTGATGAATATGCTCGACGCCGGGGGCTGTGGTTGGCGCTCGGTTGATGATGGTTGGGACTGGAAGTAGGAGGGCAGTGCAGCGACACAATAAAATGATACCGCGCCATGAAAGCCGCGCGCGTCTATCGACATTTTGCTCCGATGTTTATATTCATGTAGCTTTTAATCAATGCAAGTAAGATGCTGCGTACGTAAACCAGAAGATTAGGTCACCTCGTCCCATCGATCTACCTGAGCTTACAATGTCTTTAGCTAAGTTCAAGGCATAAAGGGCTGTAGTCTTTAAATCGATTATCCGATCGATGGAGTCTTGAGTTGACCAACAAATGGTTTTATCCGCATTCTAAAGCTTAATATGGACAAGAGCAGAAAAGAGAAGGTTTGGAGTGAGTTACTTAGTGAATGGTGAATTTAATCTGACGTTTTACTAGTAGTTTCCTGTATAAATATGATCTTGTGGTGCCGTGAGTGCACGTTGGGTCAGATATGTGGTCTGATCATCAAACCGCTTCAGAGCTTTGAGAGTTTTCTTTAGGGTTTCTTTTGTCGAATAAAGTTCTGGTAAATATACACTGCGAGGGTGCTCTAAGGGTCATTCTGAGTGACCCAGAGCATGCCATTACGTGCGCTTGTTTGCTGTGTCAGGGTTGGATGCAGTCGAACACAAATGTCCACCCAAGTTGACAAGCGCTAATTTGGGACGGAAAGGAGAGCCAAGTGTGTCAACAATAGATACTACTCCAAGATAGCGAACAGGGAACAAATCTGCTTATGTCAACGGATGGAAGAACTGATAAAACTTGTTCCCTATGGCAACGTGCCTATTTCAGGGCGTGGCGTACAGTGTATGCATTTCCTCGTTGGTTATAATACGGGCTTTGTGTGCGAGTGCAGAGAGCTATAAAACCACAAGGAAGTAGTTTAAAGCCATCTTCGGACTTGTGTTTCAGCGGGGTGGGCCGCCGTTTGTTTTGGTGTTGTGAGAGCGGACAATGTCAGTCTGTGTGAGTGTCCAGAGAGGCAACAAAAGACAGCATTGACCCCGGGGCCAAAGTGAGTGGGTCCGTGCCACAAGCCGCCCAAGTGCAGAAAGAAGCCATTGACACCACCGCGGCGACATTGGGGAGCACTAGAGGCTGGGGCAGCTAACGCAAACGATCGTGCGGTTCAAAGATAAACTATGCTTTTTATTCCAATGACTTTTTTGGGGGGGAATCGGCACCAGTCATTCAATTATTTTTATTTTCTCGACAAAAAGTTGTGCTCGTATATTGCGTTAAGCGTTTTACACAAGCGGGACTCATTTACATCAAACCTCACAATATAATTTGATTGAGAAATTCCAATCAGCACCAAAACACTAGGAAATAACACTACTTTACCACAGAATAATTGATGATATTTCTGCTTTTTTGTGGGTAGTTTTATGGTCCATTTACATTTTATGCAATTTTTGAACCACAACCAACATTTACACACACATTGTAGCAGATGTTTTGCTAAAATATTGCCCGAATATCATTTTTGACATAAAACAGTAATACTTTTTGCCAACTGTTGCACCTTATGGAAGGATAGTACGGTACACATAGTAAATGATGTTTCTTTTTGTCTTCTCCCCAGCTGGTCGTTTGGGGTGCTGATGTGGGAGATCTTCACCCTCGGAGGTTCCCCTTATCCTGGCATCCCCGTCGAAGAGCTCTTCAAGTTACTAAAAGAGGGGCATCGCATGGACAAGCCCGGCAACTGCACCAACGAGCTGTAAGTTTGCTCTTTTAACATCTCACATAATGCTTTTTAGGTCAAAGTTTCTTGGACTTATAGATGTAAATATGTCACTGACTATTATGAATGCAAGTATTTGTTACTGGGTCTATGGAGTCGATTGACACAGAATAGACCAGAGGTTATTTAATTAGATATAGTATTATTTATGCTTCAGTTTTGTTGTATAGTTGCTGTGCTAGCTTGGACTTTGACATAATTTAGTCCTGGTTTAAGCCACATTCATTCAACTTCTAAACTTTGTGCAATTATACATGTTTTAAATGTCTAAATGCGCATGATGTGGTGAGTTTAAGTGTCAATAAATAAATTCAAAACACAGAACACGACAAGAGAGCAAAAAACAAAATAAAAAAAGAGTTCCACCTGGTCCAAAGTATGTTAAATGCGTCCATTTCCAAATTAAGCCTGAATGTGATGTTTTTTTGGAGACATTAAGGCTCTACAGAAGGGATATCCACTTCTGTGTGATTTTGTCAGCCAACATGAATATCTGATTGTTTGATAATGTGTCTGTCACATTATTGTCATTAATGGATTGATGTTAAACTGGAATATTACTGCATAACCAACCTACCCACGGGTATTACAAAAAGTAAACTGAACTGAACTAAACTGAACTGAACGCAGTCCTGGAAGGCCAAACATTTTGTGAGGTTGTATTTGGCATGACAAATTACATAATGCTTGGTGAAGTTTAAAGGTCCTGACCCACTTGTCACTGTTTCCTAAAGGTACATGATGATGAAAGACTGCTGGCACGCCATCTCGTCCCAGAGACCCACCTTCAAGCAGCTCGTTGAGGACCTGGATCGGATCTTGACCCTCAACGCCAACGAGGTGGGCACAGCTCCTCACTTTTCTGCACGCTTGCCGAAAAAGAGCTCTATAAAGTTTAGTTTTCCATCTCGAAACCATTCAGGGTGGTCGGTCGGGCTATAATTTCCTGGCAAATCGGGTCCCGACAACATTAAAATAGAATAAGCTACATTCTTATGCAGAGCGCGTTCACGGTCCAATCTAAATGGAGCGGGTGCCAGTGCGTGGAGGCTGCTACACAATATTGATGATGTTTTTAGGGTTGCCAACGAAAGGCCTCGACGTCGACCAAAACGCGGCCGAAACAATTTGATCCGGGCCCAGTGTGGCGGCTGCGGCCTATTAGAATTGCCCAATCATCACCACAACGATCCCTCTTCTATAATGGCTGTGCTTTTCCATCCCGTCCTGTCTAGTGTGATATCCGCAAAAAGACCTGAAATGAGACCGTCTGTGTGGAAAGCTGTCAAGACAAGTCTGTTTTGGAAAAGGGAACTTTGTGAATTCATGCCAAAAAAGCCCAACTCGGAGTTTGAACTTTTGAAATGTAATAAAGCAGCATTTTTTCCTCCCTCCTCCCTTGAGCGTCTCTGCCCCAAACCGCTGGCAGATGTGGAGGTCCTCCGTAATGCAAGCCTGTTCTCGTTGAGCTGGGAAAATAGAAGCCAGTGCTCCATTTTCTATAAAACATTTTCAAAACTTGCACTAATAACACCCATGAAAGAACAGAAGGAGAGAGGGCGCCTGACATGAAAGCCATCACAGCAAACTCGAAGATTAATGTCAGGAATTTGGGGATTATTCGTCTTTTTTCATTTTTGTGAGATGTTCTGAGCTGCCAGTTTCTTTATTTTGTGTCAGATCGCGACGTTTGGATTGATCTTTAGAGGAATGACGCCACATTTGAATGGCACTCAATAAGTCACTGTTCTTTATTGTTCTAGTACACATGGAACTATTTTCACGAAAACAAGTTTTTTATTTAACAAGTATTTTTTATTGAAGGCTTGTGAAAACGTGGCAAAAAACATCAACATCATTTTCCTGGAGCCTATCTCTAAGAAAATAGATGCAGTTATTGCTTTGCCTGAAATGTTCCAGTATGCACACAACTGATCTTTGTAGCATTTATTGAAAGACGTGTGTTTTTATGGCTCAGAAATTGCTTGAAAAACATGTATTCTTACTGTGAGTGGGGTCTCATTATCAGCACGTACATACAATAACGCGACATACATGACTCTACACGTCATGTCTGGGATTTACCGTATAAAAAGACACATTTATATAGAAGTTGGTCCACAAATCCTGAACACTGCCTGTGAGAGGTTTGTGTTTTGACGTACAGTTTCGGTAAGAATTTATAAATGAGACCCCTGACCTGTAAATCGGCCCTCCGCAAGAATAGTGACACAGTGAAAGTCAATTTAAAATAAAGATAGTCTTAAACCAGATGTATTTGCTCTAATCTGAGCTGCACAGTGATGGATGAACAGTAGACGCACATTAAAATCCGCTCTAGACTTTTTCCAGAATCTTTCACGAGGCCGTGTTGGATCATCATCTCTGTTCAGCCTATTATTCCAGCAAATATTTTTAAACAGTATCAAGTTTGAGGTTATTTTCTCTGCGTCGTTTCATAAATCCTTCCAGGGTGATGTGGTTTGGATAAATATAATAATGGAGGTGTTACGTCTCTCTGCTGTTCTCAGGCTCTTTTGGAAAATCCCCGTCTGTGTTGACTTGGTTTCACTGCACTTTGTTCGCCCCTGTATTCTTTCCTTAGAGTGCTTCCTATAGGTTATTTTATAGTCTAAATTGAAGAAGAAGAGCTGTGGTCCTTTATTAATTTAGTTGATTGCTCGGTTGATGAGATCTTAGTCGACTAATTAGTATTTTATTACGATTATTAAGATTTATAAGGCACAACAACAGAAAGGAGGAAGCATGCAGTGACTTACCTGGAGTTTTGGGAGCGATTGGACAGTTTAAACTGTCTTTTCACTTAAAAGATGCTGTTTACTTGTAACTTCCATCTGTGCATAGTTCAAGATCGAAACGCCGCCTTTTAGTTGATTAATCATGCAAGTCTTTAGTAAACCAACCATTTATTTAGTCGACTACATCCTGAGAAATCTGTGAAATGTTAGCGATTATAACCAGTTCACATTGTGCCGTTGTGTCTTTGAGTAAAACGTGTAAATCTGTGTAAAAATGGCCGTACAGACGATCAACTAATGTTTCCAGACCAAATTCCCTCCACTTTAATATAAGTCCATCATTCAAAAACTGGGCTGTAACTTGTTTTATGAGTTATTTATAATGAATAAAGACTATTTCTCTTTACTTTCACTCCTGCATCTCCGCCCTGTTTATAAACCGTGCGTCTTCTGCCCTTGTTGTTTCAGGAGTACCTGGATCTGTGCACCCCGACGGAGCAGTATTCCCCCAGTTTCCCGGACACGCGCAGCTCGTGTTCCTCCGGTGATGACTCTGTGTTTTCTCACGACCCGTTACCGGACGAGCCCTGCCTACCCAAATACCAGCACATCAACGGGAACGTCAAAACATGAGCGCTCGCCTTGACGAAAAAAAAAAAAAGAGACTTCAAAACTGCCCCAACAAAACCAACTTCTTCGAGACACTTCCTCCAATAGCCTGGCTCTCTGATTACACCTCTGCGGTCCCGGTGGACTCATGGACCTGGACGGGACGAGGTCAAAAGTGCTCTTAAATTATGGAGTTTGCGGAAAGACTGAACGGACTGAAAGCTTCTCGCAGAATTCTTCAACTTCTAGGCTTCGAGTTCTCACGTTTTAAGGAGTGTTTCGTGTCTTGAACATTGCCCTTAAATGTTCGCCGAACCTCACAGGCTGCCATTCCAAGACAGATTTTTTTTTGCCCTTGGAGGAATGTACGTACGGACCAATGTGAACTTGGAAAAAAAAAAAAAAAGGACTAGATTAAGCATAGGAAAACGAACTAAACGAAAGCTTCGACTAACAAACCAGAGGAATAGGAGATATGTTTATTTTGTAATATTGATGCATTTCTTTTTACATTCTTTATATGAACCCTTCCAATTATTCTGGAGAAAAAAACAAATCAGTATAATGTATAGTGCTGGGTATATTTGTAAATATATTCAAATATGTAAAAATATATATTATATATTTACATGAATTATTTTTTTGTATGGCCTCCAAAATAACCACAACCCTCACCAACCATGGTACGCTAATGGATGTGTCCTATATTTCTGTTTCATGCACACACGCACTCAAAACATAGACAGTAAAAATGGCGACTAAGAAACTATGGGGCCGGCCTTTAAGTAAATGTACAGTGGGAGTGTGAAAGCTGGCGTGGAAGTCCATGCCATATTTAAAATGTTTGTAAAAAGTGTCACAAATACAGGTACTTATGTATAGCTCGTGATGCTCATGGTACTACCTAAAGAACATATAGCATTTATAACATTTAGCTGTCGGTTTAGCTAAATCTAAGTTATGCTCTTCAATATTCTTTAAAACTGTCATTCTCATCTCGCTGCGAGGAGATTGAACGTCATTTCAAAGTTCAGTAACAATTCAAATACAGGTGCCATATACCCAAAGTTATTATATACCGATATATATATAATAAAAATACAGTTTTTACCAGTTGAGAGCCACAGTTTTAGGTGTAATATTGAAGTGAGCAGCACGTTGTTGCAGTTTGTCTCCAATGTTGGGATATTAGCTGCTAAATTAAAAGAAAAAATAGATAAATTAGCAACAAATAAACCTCCAAAAGTGAAGTGGTGAATGTATATAGATTTACAATGTTTATATTTTTGAATGGGAGCCTATTGGAGCCAGTCTTCACTTTTACACCTTCGTAGTCTCTTGGTCCATTATAATTTCTACTGTCTATGGCCACACATATCTGTTTAACTCTCTCTCAGTAACACAGTGGAGTATTGG
The DNA here is from genome assembly GCF_026437365.1 of Eucyclogobius newberryi. NCBI lineage: Eukaryota > Metazoa > Chordata > Actinopteri > Gobiiformes > Gobiidae > Eucyclogobius > Eucyclogobius newberryi. The sequence continues at coordinate 7,459,377 of NW_027316500.1, read as the reverse complement.
CTTTTCAGGGACTGAGGTAGCACGTTAATTTATTGACTTATGTTGTTTTTAAATAAATATGAAAAAATTTAAAAAACAAAAGATTATGAAAGAGTATGGCATTAATAATGGTTGTAATACAGAAATAATCCATGAAATTTTATGGTAATTTAAAAATGATCTTTCGGCTTTAACAGAAAAGCTATTTTTAGTTGGTTTGAAAGATCCAGGTTTTGTAATTTTTATATATGAATGTGAATTTTAAGTTAAAATTTTACAAACTGTACATTTTATAGTCAGCTAATCCCTTTTGTATGTAGATGTTGATACCGTTTCTATCCAGATGTCTTTGCTAACTTTAGGAAAAGAGTCACGATTTCTGGATATTTATATACAGTTTGGAAATAAACAGCAATTTGGTCACTTCTAGCTCTTCTTGTAGACTCAAAATTTTACTTGACAGAATTGAAAGCTGAAAACAAAGTATTAAATCATTGAAATGTTTGTTTTTTACTGGACCGAGGTTAAAATGTTTTGGTTTTTGCATTGTGTTGTGTTCATGCCACATGCAAAATAAAATAATGGAAAAATGCTTCATCGTGAATGTCTGTTTGATTTTGAGGAAACGTTGTCAACCACATGTGTTTTTAGCTACAGCATGTTATTTTTTAACACTAGTCCCATTCCTTTCTCACAAATGTGATCTGGGTGGAGATTTTTCAGCTGTCAGAGCTGTTAAGAAAAGCCTCTTATGCTTGTACCACAGTTCTTTACTTTGCAAAGAGTGGGAGTCTTCACTACTTCAGACTAATATATATAGGACAGGTCCACGGGGAGTGTAGAATGATATATCTTTAATATTATGTTTAGGGTGCGACTGTACTTTAATATTTCTCTTATCTTATTCTTGGAGACTCTAGACTTATCAAGGAGGGGATAACGTGGGTTGTTACCCAATATGCAGCAAGCGTCAGATTATTCAGAAAATCATTTAGTTATAGCCATCATAATTGCGGGGGGGATAACCTTGTTCTGGTGCTAACACAAGGTGCTAACAGCTCAAATATTTGATTGATTTAGAGTCAGTTTTATTGAATTTATTTATTACCCTTTATTATAACAAGTAAGAACCCATTGAGATCGAGACCTGGGCCGAACTAAAATATGCAGCACAAAGAATAAAAACAATCACATTTTATTTCTAAAATAAACAAGAGTCACAGTATAAAAGGTTAAAAAGAGAACTGCATTAAGAAGCAGTGACTTTGTTTTTTTTAAATGGAGTGAAAACCCCTCTGTGACAGAAGCTCACACAACTTCAGTTCAGACTGGAGAGAGTTCCAAGCTGTGGGAGCAGCATAGGGTGACCTTCATCTCTCTGCACAAGGGCGCATAGATAGGTCAGCGGAAGGCCACAAACAGACTTCTGTCCATATAACAGCTGTAAATTAGAGCGTTATTGATATCAAGATTATGAGTTCTTTTTAAGTTATCTGTTCTTATTATTATACTTCTGTGCCTAATCTGTGTTGCAACACTGAAATTTTCCCATTGTGGGACAAATAAAGGTTATCTTATCTTATAGATCAGAGTCATCTTGAGTCCACTTGTTAGTCCTCCTGTGGGTCATTTCGTGGTAAAAACTACTTTATTGATATTTAGACCTGGTTTAAAGTTAAGGTACAAATTTCTCCACTGCATTCTACACATCCTTCAATGGCGCTGGAGCCGGCTGTCAAGAGCAGCGTGGGGCCCATCTCCAGATTCTAGGCTTGGTCAGGTCTACTGCAACTGGTGCATATTTCGGGGAAACTGGAACCCAAAGAAAACTCACCCAGACACAGGGAGAAAGTGGCCCAGGAGCCTTCTTGCTGTGAGGTGAGGGTGCTAGCCACAGTGCTAGTTTAGACCTGAAACAGTCCTATAGCCTTGGTTTAGATCAATTTAAAAAGCCAAATCTTTTGTTACGTGGTTCTTGGTATGACAAGAAACAATAGTTTGCTGCAGAATTAATTAACATGCTACAAAATTAAGCATTTAGGTTTAAAAAGATCACCATGAACTAAAGCATGAAGAACAGGTTTATCTTCCAGGTCCTCCTCTGAGGTTGCACATGGCATCTGACAATTTGCACCAGCCCAAAAAAAATATCTCAAACGACAGGGAGTATCAGATTAGCCAATGAAACAATTAGAAAATAAATAAGAGCATTTGAGAAGCGGACTCGCTCATTATCCCGGCTCGATGCAAGTCAATTTGAGTCTGACTCCGACTGCTGCTGCCAGGCTAAAATGGTCTGATTGATTCACCAGTCTGTTATCAGTATAGATTTAATCCAGCAGAGTAAGCACATGGTTGAGGAGTGAGTTATTAGTAAGTAGATGAAAGTTGATCTGATGCAGAGTGGCACTGGAGTGGAGTCTTGGATCTGGTCTCACCAACTCCAAACATGTCAAGCTCAACTGCAGCAGTCAAACGTTTCATTTGGATGTAGTTGCGGTTCAGGTTTATTTACAGAGCACAAATACGTCAAAGGGCTTTACAGAACAAACGTGAGCATTCAAATCACAATACAAACAAAGATACAAAACCAAGATTAAGTATGGAAATCATTTTCAATTACCGGTAATTTAGTGATAAATAATCTGGTCAATACACACACACATGATAAGAATAAGAAGATTCATTATTATCAAATTATAAAAACTCTGTGTTTTGGATGAGAACCTTATACTTCAATCAACTAATCAATTAATGAAATTATTATTGCTAGGTGAATTGATTTGTAAAATAATAATTTGTTGCAGGCCTAAATAAAAACAAAACAAAAATAAAAATAATAGTAGAGAAGAAAATAATTTCAGTAAAATTTCTCCATGTTTAATCCTGACTCTGACACCAGCAGGAGGCCGGTCCATGTTTAGTCCTGACTCTGGCACCAGCAGGAGGCCGGTCCATGTTTAGTCCTGACTCTGGCACCAGCAGGAGGCCGGTCCATGTTTAGTCCTGACTCTGGCACCAGCAGGAGGCCGGTCCATGTTTAGTCCTGACTCTGGCACCAGCAGGAGGCCGGTCCATGTTTAGTCCTGACTCTGGCACCAGCAGGAGGCCGGTCCATGTTTAGTCCTGACTCTGGCACCAGCAGGAGGCCGGTCCATGTTTAGTCCTGACTCTGGCACCAGCAGGAGGCCGGTCCATGTTTAGTCCTGACTCTGGCACCAGCAGGAGGCCGGTCCATGTTTAGTCCTGACTCTGGGCACCAGCAGGAGGCCGGTCCATGTTTAGTCCTGACTCTGGCACCAGCAGGAGGCCGGTCCATGTTTAGTCCTGACTCTGGCACCAGCAGGAGGCCGGTCCATGTTTAGTCCTGACTCTGGCACCAGCAGGAGGCCGGTCCATGTTTAGTCCTGACTCTGGCACCAGCAGGAGGCCGGTCCATGTTTAGTCCTGACTCTGGCACCAGCAGGAGGCCGGTCCCTGAGCCCCTCATAGTCTGAAATGGTTAATTTAAATAATACTACATTCTATCTAGACATAGGACAAGATCTCATAAAATACAATTACCACATGATTGTGCACACATGAGGAAGATATTTTCTGTGACAGTTTTTTTTCTCATGTGTTCTTAGATGGGTTAAAAAAAGAAGAAGGTGCCCCTCTTGTAGTCAAACTGTAGTTCCAAAAAGGAGGTACACAATGGCATCAAAAATGTAATATTAATAAAGAAAAAATCTCTTTCATGTCTTGTCTCGTCTTGTAGGACTTATACCACATCCTTACCACACTCCCAAAAAGTGCAGTTATGATCATAATTTTCCAAAAGCATTAGTACTAACACCCTCAGCTCATGCCGGTGCTGTTCAGCTATTGAAAACTCACTGAATTAACTCTCCACACTAGTTCTTCATCTTTGCTGTTGAAGAACACATCAGATCGTAGTGTTTCCATCCAGAAAAATGCACCATTATCTAGACGTTTCCATTGCCACAGTTTTCAAAATAAAACAGACAATCCTCTTTCCAGCTCACATGTCTCAGTGCAGCATGTTCATTGAAACTGTAAATAAAGTAAGTCATCTGAGCATGTATTTGTGTCGTCGAGGCGTGCATGCACATCACAGCGTGCATGTCGGGATGATGGAACAACCCACTGTAATCCTTCTTTTGCCCTTCTGCTGTCACTTCCCCTTCAGCCATGAGCACAATAGACAGGCACAGTGATAAAAGTGCAATAGTCCATGTGCATATCCGGCTTCCCCCGAAGTTAATAAGGGAGTACGCCGTATCCGACCACTCTCTCTCTTATGGAAGGATGAAGAATGTTTTTTGGAACCAACTTCTCGCTCCGAGCCGGAGACAAGCGAGAACACGTCTACAGCGGGAAAAACTCTGAGCGTCCAATGTGAATGTTTATACTGAACAAGTCCGAGCCTGGTAAATCCTGGCTAATGCTGAAGAACACACTCGTCTGCACAAGTGTTACCGAGGACGAAGATCATCTGTTGTAATCTCCTTTGAAATGCAATGACAGAATAAAAAGCATGTACTTCCCAGATAATTAAAGGACTATTATCATGACTGCACTAATCATGTCATCAAAAGTTATTTCATTGTATTGACAGTTGATTATTAAAGCTGTACTCTTAACACATCAACAAGGATAAAAAAATATGCTTTGATTTTTGGTCATGGGGAAATAATGTTCTGATACATAGCAGTGTACTTGAGGGTAATACATGCACTTTTAGCTGTATTTATTTGGGCTATTTTGCTTCTTGAAAGGCGTCGTACCTGATGTTTACTGTATTTGGGTGCATTATACTTGCAAAAACACAAAATAAAAATTGGGACTAAACTAGGGCTGAACCAGGACTAAAACAGGAGCAAATCAAGTCTGTATCAGAATTAAACTGGGCTCAAACTGAGAGCAAACAACTATATATACAAAAATAACTTGCACATTCTCTTTGCTGTATAGCCGAGGAGCTGCTTTTTCAATGCTTTTACAATATATCTGTACTGGGACAAAACAAAATTTACTTTATTTGGTACAGCCCCTTTAACACCTACACAAATAACATTGTAAAACATTTAAATGATCATTAGTGGTCAAGGCTTGTTCCCCAAGTGGCATGAATGTGTTATTACATTATTCATAGACCACATTTACAGGTTATTACAATTTTCAAAGTTTGACTTTATTTGGTGTATTTATACCATTTGCATATAAATTCTAGTTTTACATAAATCAAGTAGGTATTTGTAGAGAAAACGTTGAAAAATCTACAGAAAATGACAGGAAGTGACATCACACTAAGGACACTCTCGCCAGTCAAAGTTTATGCCTAATTTACACAAACTTGTTTTGACTCTGAACTTTAATTCAACACAAGTCACGCTCATATATTTTTATCTGTCAAAAAAAAAAAAAATGACATTAGATGAGTTTTGAGCCTGTGTTTGCTGGGTAAGTGTGATGTCATTGATTACAAAAAGGAAGTGAAATTGTAAAATCATTAAAAAAAAAAAAAGAATTAAATATATTTAACTTATATGCATTTTAGTTCAATGAGTCGCCCAGCCTGTCATGGGCACAGAGCAGGACAAAAGGGACAAAAGGGAAATAGAACCAAGAAGAAATGGTGTCTCGGGACTGTCGGAAAAACTGCACAGAATTTTTCGGGAACACAAAATTTCTGTTTATTTTAAACCAGGCAACACTGGCTCACCCTAAGGACAAGATGCAGACACAAAAAGAGCAATGTAGTGTTTTATATTAGAGACTAAACAGCCACTTCACAAGAGCCTTTATCAGCACAGAAAACACTGGAGTTCAGGACCACAGAGCGCCGTGCATCTTCATCTTAAAGCCACAAACCACTCAGTGAGGTGAAGATTATAAACAGGGAGAAAAGATGGTTTGAAAGAGGAGTTAAAGAGGCAATCTTTGTTAAAAAAAGAGAATCCTTCTTTGAACCGAAATGGAGGTATAAGATTCAACATTCCGGTTGTATATAATAGTGTTTTGAATCTTTGGAGAGGTAGACGCGCGGGACATTCTGATGCTCAGTGAGGAGGGAGCGAAAGTCAGGTTACAATAGGATGTAGATAAGCCATTACAGGGCTGTTAGAAAACCAAGAAAAGTAGTCTCAAGTGAAACCAAAAACTCCCTTTAACAGGAGGTCCCGCCCAGTGGGCAGGGCCTACAGAAAATAGGATATAAAACTGAGTTCCCAGACTCCATTCTCAGATTGAGAATGATTCTCGTGCAGGTCGCATCACAGCCGACCCTTCTCGCCCTGGACATGGATTATTTGAGCCACTCCCTTCAAGCAGGAGGCCACTCCCTCAGACAAGAGGCTACGGTCCATCCGGCCCAGAACCTCCCGCAACAAGAACAGTTTCTTTCCCTCTGCCGTTAGACTCATGAACACTTCTAAAACACCGTCACTTTAACTATAATTGAATCAATCAATCAATCAATCAATCAATCAATCACTGCACTGTTCACTTTTCTGCACTACATCTGTAATTTTAACTGTAAATTTTGTGTACATAGTAAGCCTATTTTTATTTGTATCCTATAGCTGATTTAAATGCATGCCCTTTTTTATTTTATATTGTTGTTGTTGTTTTTTTATCACTGTTTTATCATTGTTTTATGTTGCACCAAATCACCAAAGAAAGTTCCTATGTTTGTGAATACTGTTCATTGGCAATGGCAATAAACCTTTTCTGATTCTGATTCTTAGATGAGATTCAAAACGTTTTGTCCAGATGATACAACTGAACTGATACAGCACTACACTTTTACGCAGAAATGTAAGTCTTGGCAGATGGGTGCATATTCATTTGGAAAAGAGGTCAGTAATAGTTAAAAGGCAATGGTCTGGAGTGTTTAATAAGTTTCTTGCCCACGGTAAACATGACCCAGCAGTCTCCCAACCAGTTTCTCATTTGGAGGACTTTTCGCCACGGTTTTCAAATGCTTAGGAGATTAACCTGGTGACCTCCAAATATTAGCTTTGATTGACTTTGGTGGGAGAGGCGGGTGACTGCGGGATAAAAAAGGTACACTGTCTGGTCCATAAGGAGACAAATAAGCAGCAGAGGACGGTAGTTTTGTCCAAAGACACAACACGGGACCATCTGGCAACACAACTTACAGGACTACGCTGACATTTGATTTGATTTTAGGTCATTTATATTCTGATCTTGTTGTTTCTTCCTGCACTTTGGTTCCCTCCTCGGTCTTAACACTGTCCTCCCTTGCGTAGCCATCTGGTGGGGCCTGGTGTGTTTGCACAAGGCTTGGTCCTCTGGAATGTCAACACCGGGCTTTGTGAGAGCCGGAGGAGCCCACATCCAGAGCAGATAAGCCCCCAGCAGCAGCACACGGAGGTGGGGTGAAGGGGTCCAGCGCTGGGGGTGGAGTTTGAGCTAGTCTTAACAAAGCTGCTAAGTGACCTCCATAGGCAGGGTTTAATCCTGAACTTTGTCTCCCCACCGAGTCGCTTCATCTTCTGCAAATATTATTTCAAAGTGAGAGGCAGATATTTCGGTAAAGCCCCCTCTACTGGTTTATCAGGTCAAAACATGAAGATCTTGTTTCCAGTCACAAGTCTGAAGTCTGAAACATCTTTGAAATAAGGTTCTTTAGTAATATATATATGCACTTATAATGTGCATTTGTAGTATTTGTAGATGGGTTATGAAATGACTTGTGTGTGGGTTAATAAACCATGTACAAAAGAGCATTAATGAGCTGCTTATTAAACGACTTTCAATAACCAAGCGATAAAGGTGAACTTTAAAGTGTTTAGAAAAAATAACTAGTGCTTATTAATGTCTTATTAATAGTTTAGTAAGGAACCTACATCTTAATCACTGTTGAGGTTCTGTGTTTTATTCCTTGACTTGTGAATTAATTAATGCTCCATCTAATCTAGTATTTATTTCTATCTTGTTAACAATAATCAGTGCATCAGGAAAGTGCTAAAATGTGTCTAGCAAGTGAAGTGGACCATAAAATGAACCACAAAATGGCAGAAATATCACTTTAAAACTCACAAAATAGAATTGATATTCAAATTTTGCATATTTCCAAACAACAATTGTGATATTCTCCACTTTTTCACACCTCACACCTCTATCATTTTGTCACGTGCTGTTCTTGCCCTGTTCTGATATTTCATAAAGTGTATTTGCACACCTGACTAAACCTTTGCACAATGTTGAACTATGTCACGTTCCTGAACACTAGCATTACAGTGGAGTGCAGTGTAATGACTGGTTCAGCAGCGGGTCACAGCTCTGGTGCACTTTGATGAAGCGCTGCACAGGCCTGTTTCTGGGTGTGAGGATAAACAAGTCGAGAGTGTGGCCCTTTCAATCTCCTAAACAATCTAAACTGGTGCAATTGTGGCCGATGGATGTTGTCATTTGTAGATTTCACTCAGTTCATTTACGAGGTTATGTTTGTGCTGAGTTTTCTCTGTCTAAGTGTAACAGAACGTGTGGACAGTGGAAAATATGATACATTGTTTAGAGATAATAGGCTGAAGCTGCCAGGTTTTACACATCACATGTTTGAGAGTTTAGATTAGTTTTGTTTGTTCAGTAAGCAGAGGTTTCAAGATCTTTCACTGTTGTAATGGACTAAAACAATGTTTAGTGCCTTCTATTGTTCAGCAATGGATGTCCTGAAGTAGATTTAGGCTTAATTCTGTCTTTCAAGGTTGAAATGCATTTTGATTTGGTTCTATGGTACATCTGCAATGATGAATCTGACTATTCAAAAAATCAACTATTTAAAAAATCATAATCATATTTTGATAATCAGAATGGTTAACTAGACTATACAGGCTCTAAAACACATCATGCCAGGCACTGGCCTTTTTAAATCAAACTGGAAAAAACAGAATAAACCTTTTCGGGCTTTCATCAATAATACTTTTTTCTCTTTCTAGAAGCCTTCAGTCACTAAAATGAAAATGTTATAAATGTTATAAATATTTCAGTGCACAAAATCATTTGACTTGATGCATAATTGGACAAAATTGTAGTCGACCACTAAATGTGCGGAATAACATTTTAAAATATGAATTATGAAATGTCAAACTGTTTAGACATCCATTTAAATGTTTTGAGATAGATATCTTTCTACAATTCAGACAAAAACAATAATCAATCAAATAAAAACTATTCATTACAACGCACTCGGAAATTTATATCTAAAACAACTAATAATGCATTATATAAAAACAGATTCTCTGCCAGTCTCTCACTACTTACTTACTGCCTGCACACACCAGCAGTGAAATGTCCAAAATGTCTGACCACACCATAGTTCTAGTTCGAGGTGTGAGAAAAACTGCCCTCTGTAATGACACAAATAACAAGTAGCCTTATTAGCTGTTGAGCTGTTACACTGGACCCTCCTGGACTCTCCTGGACCCTCTCAGACTCTCCTGGACTCTCCTGGACGCTCCTGGACCCTCTCGGACTCTCCTGGACACTCCTGGACTCTCCTGGACTCTCCTGGACCCTCCTGGACCCTCCTGGACTCTCCTGGACCCTCCTGGACCCTCTCGGACTCTTCTGGACTCTCCTGGACCCTCTTGGACTCTCCTGGACCCTCTCAGACTCTCCTGGACTCTCCTGGACCCTCCTGGACCCTCCTGGACTCTCCTGGACACTCCTGGACTCTCCTGGACCCTCCTGGACCCTCCTGGACCCTCCTGGACTCTCCTGGACCCTCCTGGACCCTCTCGGACTCTCCTGGACTCTCCTGGACCCTCTTGGACTCTCCTGGAACCTCCTGGACTCTCCTGGACCCTCCTGGACCCTCCTGGACTCTCCTGGACTCTCCTGGATCCTCCTGGACTCTCCTGGACCCTCCTGGACTCTCCTGGACTCTCCTGGACCCTCCTGGACCCTCCTGGACTCTCCTGGACCCTCCTGGACCCTCTCGGACTCTCCTGGACTCTCCTGGACCCTCTTGGACTCTCCTGGAACCTCCTGGACTCTCCTGGACTCTCCTGGACCCTCCTGGACTCTCCTGGACTCTCCTGGATCCTCCTGGACTCTCCTGGACCCTCCTGGAACCTCCTGGACTCTCCTGGACCCTCCTGGACCCTCCTGGACTCTCCTGGACTCTCCTGGATCCTCCTGGACTCTCCTGGACCCTCCTGGACTCTCCTGGACTCTCCTGGGCCCTCCTGCTTCTCCTGCTTCTCTGGGTGAGCTGTATAAACACTCTGAGTCATTGTGCCCCTGTGCCCAGAAATACCAATCACTGCCAATGCCCCCCAGTCCTGTCCCACACTGATGATGTCATGAGCCACGTCAAAACCTATAAACTCTGATGTGGTTTAGGTTTTCCTTCCTGACTTGGAGCACTTTGTTATCTTGCTCACCTCAGGGACATAACAAAAGCTCCTTAAATTGAAGTTTTAAATTGCAGTAAATGTTTATGGCTACAACTCGCGTCCCGAAAACGTGTCTCATATTGATATAATAGATGAAAGAATCAAGTTTTGGCGTAAATGTGCAAATGCAAACCTGTTATTGGACGGTGACTTTAATGTTGTCATAAACAATGAACTGGACAGAGTTCTACCTGGAAACAACAATCCTCCAAAAGCGTATCTAAAATTATTTATGGAAAAAAGTTTTCCTCTCTAAAATGGTACACTTGGCACTCGAAAGATCCATCAAGAAAATCCAGATTAGACTATTGGCTGATATCTAAAAAGATCCAACCTGACACTGTTTAATACAGTATTTTGCTGTCCTTGGGCAAGACACATAATGGATCCTTACTTCCATGTAGTCGATTGAGTGTGAATATTGCAGATTTCCCTCCAAAATCAATTAAAAAAACAAGGTTATCACATGTACAAATCCAACTTTTACCATTTCTCAACTTTCAAACTAAAACTAATTGCTACACTGCAATATTCTGTAGTCAAACAAACAAACAAACAAACAAACAAACAAACACACACACACACACACACACACACACAAACAAACAAACAAACAAACAAACACACACACACACACACACACACACACAAACACACAAATACACAAACAGAAAAGGGATAAAATGCCCGTTAAAATGGCTGTAAAACGTTGGACACTGTTGGTCTGACAATAACATTTTTCAACATAAACCCTATTCTACAATCTGATAAAGTACAGTACAGTAAAATTGTATATTCACTCATTCCTCTTTGTAAATGTTCCGCTTCTGTTTTTGAATTATCTGGCTCGTTTCACTTTTTTACAGCTGCAAAACCTTTTTCCTGTATTAAAACCATCCTTTTTATTCCTTGAGTTGTGCACGTCTCACGGCATCTAATTTATGACAGAGCTTTGGGATCAGATGTTCTCTAGTACGTCGTCTCAAAAATCGAAAAGGCCTTCAATAATGCACAGCTCTTCCCTCACGCAGATTCAGAATCATCCGAAGAACAATATTTTAGTGGCGGGAGGACAGAAAGATGGCAGTAATCGCAGTTTTGATAGTGAGAATCTGGCCACTGTGTCTGTGTAGATATATAGCCGCTTTACACACAAGAGAGGCCAACATTTCCAACACTGTTACTGCGAGCAGTCCACACAGAGCTGGACCAATAAAAGAGTCTTAAAAAAACTAGAGTGCTCATAAACGGTGTCTAATTGAAACAGTGCAGGAGGCCGGAGCAGCAGAGATATGGCTCCCAAGGGTCCACGACTGAACGGGGGAGAGACTGTGAGACTGGGAGGAGAGAGAGAAGAGGTATGAGAGGAGGAGAGAGAGAGGAGAGGTATGAGAGGAGGAGAGAGAGAAGAGGTATGAGAGGAGGAGAGAGAGAGGAGAGGTATGAGAGGAGGAGAGAGAGAGGAAAGGTATGAGAGGAGGAGAGAGAGAGGAGAGGTATGAGGGGAGGAGAGAGAGAGGAGAGGTATGAGAGGAGGAGAGAGAGAGGAGAGGTATGAGGGGAGGAGAGAGAGAGGAGGTATGAGAGGAGGAGAGAGAGAGGAGAGGTGTGAGGGGAGGAGAGAGAGAAGAGGTATGAGAGGAGGAGAGAGAGAGGAGAGGTATGAGAGGAGGAGAGAGAGAGGAGAGGTATGAGAGGAGGAGAGAGAGAGGAGAGGTATGAGGGGAGGAGAGAGAGAGGAGAGGTATGAGAGGAGGAGAGAGAGAGGAGAGGTATGAGGGGAGGAGAGAGAGAGGAGAGGTATGAGAGGAGGAGAGAGAGAGGAGAGGTATGAGGGGAGGAGAGAGAGAGGAGGTATGAGAGGAGGAGAGAGAGAGGAGAGGTGTGAGGGGAGGAGAGAGAGAAGAGGTATGAGAGGAGGAGAGAGAGAGGAGAGGTATGAGAGGAGGAGAGAGAGAGGAGAGGTATGAGAGGAGGAGAGAGAGAGGAGAGGTATGAGGGGAGGAGAGAGAGAGGAGAGGTATGAGAGGAGGAGAGAGAGAGGAGAGGTATGAGAGGAGGAGAGAGAGAAGAGGTATGAGAGGAGGAGAGAGAGAGGAGAGGTATGAGAGGAGGAGAGAGAGAAGAGGTATGAGAGGAGGAGAGAGAGAGGAGAGGTATGAGAGGAGGAGAGAGAGAGGAGAGGTATGAGGGGAGGAGAGAGAGAGGAGAGGTATGAGAGGAGGAGAGAGAAAAGAGGTATGAGAGGAGGAGAGAGAGAGGAGAGGTATGAGAGGAGGAGAGAGAGAGGAGAGGTATGAGGGGAGGAGAGAGAGAGGAGAGGTGTGAGGGGAGAAGAGAGAGGAGAGGTATGAGAGGAGGAGAGAGAGAGGAGAGGTGTGAGGGGAGGAGAGAGAGAGGAGAGGTATGAGGGGAGGAGAGAGAGAGGAGAGGTGTGAGGGGAGGAGAGAGAGAGGAGAGGTATGAGGGGAGGAGAGAGAGAGGAGAGGTGTGAGGGGAGGAGAGAGAGAGGAGAGGTATGAGGGGAGGAGAGAGAGAGGAGAGGTATGAGGGGAGGAGAGAGAGAGGGGAGGAGAGAGAGAGGAGAGGTATGAGGGGAGGAGAGAGAGAGGAGAGGTGTGAGGGGAGGAGAGAGAGAAGAGGTATGAGAGGAGGAGAGAGAGAGGAGAGGTATGAGAGGAGGAGAGAGAGAAGAGGTACGAGAGGAGGAGAGAGAGAGGAGAGGTATGAGAGGAGGAGAGAGAGAAGAGAGGTATGAGGGGAGGAGAGAGAGAGGAGAGGTATGAGGGGAGGAGAGAGAGAGGAGAGGTATGAGGGGAGGAGAGAGAGAGAAGAGGTATGAGAGGAGGAGAGAGAGAAGAGGTATGAGAGGAGGAGAGAGAGAGGAGAGGTATGAGAGGAGGAGAGAGAGAAGAGAGGTATGAGAGGAGGAGAGAGAGAGGAGAGGTATGAGGGGAGGAGAGAGAGGAGAGGTATGAGAGGAGGAGAGAGAGGAGAGAGGTATAAGAGGAGGAGAGAGAGAGGAGAGGTATGAGGAGGAGAGAGAGAGGAGAGGTATGAGGGGAGGAGAGAGAGGAGAGGTATGAGAGGAGGAGAGAGAGGAGAGAGGTATCAGAGGAGGAGAGAGAGAGGAGAGGTATGAGGAGGAGAGAGAGAGGAGAGGTATGAGGGGAGGAGAGAGAGAGGAGATGTATGAGGGGAGGAGAGAGAGAGGAGAGGTGTGAGGGGAGGAGAGAGAGAAGAGAGGTATGAGGGGAGGAGAGAGAGAGGAGATGTATGAGGGGAGGAGAGAGAGAGGAGAGGTGTGAGGGGAGGAGAGAGAGGAGAGGTATGAGGGGAGGAGAGAGAGAAGAGAGGTATGAGGGGAGGAGAGAGAGAGGAGATGTATGAGGGGAGGAGAGAGAGAGGAGAGGTGTGAGGGGAGGAGAGAGAGGAGAGGTATGAGGGGAGGAGAGAGAGAGGAGAGGTATGAGGGGAGGAGAGAGAGAGGAGAGGTGTGAGGGGAGGAGAGAGAGAAGAGGTATGAGAGGAGGAGAGAGAGAGGAGAGGTATGAGGGGAGGAGAGAGAGAGGAGAGGTGTGAGGGGAGGAGAGAGAGAAGAGAGGTATGAGGGGAGGAGAGAGAGAGGAGATGTATGAGGGGAGGAGAGAGAGGAGAGGTATGAGGGGAGGAGAGAGAGAGGAGAGGTATGAGGGGAGGAGAGAGAGAAGGAGAGGTGTGAGGGAAGGAGAGAGAGAAGAGGTATGAGAGGAGGAGAGAGAGAGGAGAGGTATGAGAGGAGGAGAGAGAGAAGAGGTATGAGAGGAGGAGAGAGAGAGGAGAGGTATGAGGGGAGGAGAGAGAGAAGAGGTATGAGAGGAGGAGAGAGAGAAGAGGTATGAGAGGAGGAGAGAGAGAGGAGAGGTGTGAGGGGAGGAGAGAGAGAAGAGGTATGAGAGGAGGAGAGAGAGAGGAGAGGTATGAGGGGAGGAGAGAGAGGAGAGGTATGATGGGAGGAGAGAGAGAGGAGATGTATGAGGGGAGGAGAGAGAGAGGAGAGGTGTGAGGGGAGGAGAGAGAGAAGAGAGGTATGAGGGGAGGAGAGAGAGAGGAGGTATGAGAGGAGGAGAGAGAGAGGAGAGGTGTGAGGGGAGGAGAGAGAGAAGAGGTATGAGAGGAGGAGAGAGAGAGGAGAGGTATGAGGAGAGGAGAGAGAGGAGAGGTATGAGGGGAGGAGAGAGAGAGGAGAGGTATGAAAGGAGGAGAGAGAGAAGAGGTATGAGAGAAGGATAGAGAGAGGAGAGGTATGAGGGGAGGAGAGAGAGAAGAGAGGTATGAGAGGAGGAGAGAGAGAGGAGAGGTATGAGGGGAGGAGAGAGAGGAGAGGTATGAGGGGAGGAGAGAGAGAGGAGAGGTATGAGGGGAGGAGAGAGAGAAGAGGTATGAGAGGAGGAGAGAGAGGAGAGGTATGAGGGGAGGAGAGAGAGAGGAGAGGTATGAGAGGAGGAGAGAGAGAGGAGAGGTATGAGGGGAGGAGAGAGAGAGGAGAGGTATGAGGGGAGGAGAGAGACAGGAGAGGTATGAGGGGAGGAGAGAGAGAGGAGAGAGGGAAGGTGAAAGAAAGAGACAAAGAGAGGAGGAAGAAAGGGAAGGAGAGAGAATAAGAGTTTAGGACTGAGAGAGAGAACAAAGAAGAGGAGGAGTGAAAGAGGAGAAGAGAGAGAGAGCGATAATGCTGAGGAAGTGGGAAAAGTAAAACGGTCTCTAAATGTGAAGATAAATATTTCCAAATGTCTGAGGATAAAAACAACACAGACTAAAAACAATAATTGATCCTTTTTTCCTCTCGATTGAAAAAGAACATTGTGTGAAGAAGACCTATAAAAGTTAACCGAATTCATACGCCTTTAAAGCTGCACTATGTAACTTTTGTAATGCCACACTTACATGGAATAATTAGAATTAGATGTATAATAATAGCAAAAACAATACAATAATAATAAATATGAATAGAATAAAAGACCGAAGGAGGGTAAATCACACACATCAACACAAACTCCTTAGCTCACCTGCAATACGTACAAGTATATATATGTACAAGTAAGCTGTACCTCCAAAAAATACAGTTATTAATAGTATTTAAGTGAAAACTACTTACGCCACATACTACTCTCAAATACTGTTACTTTACTTCTGCTGGTGATAACGACCTACAATGTTACTACAATTGTTGCTATAAAACAACAACAACACTTTGATTTGAATAAATGTGGGATAGATGAGTTTAATGCCATGTTGTGGTAAGTCGAAGGCCAAGCGACAGCGTCTCCATGGAGACCAGCAGGCGGCCAACCCCCGACAGAAAAGTAACGCCTGATTATTTATGTGTGTTTTGTTGTTCTGTACTTTATATTGTACTGCGATTTTACACATTTGTGCTTTGAATGCCATGAGATTATTATCATTATTCATTCTAATTCCTGCTACAAAAACAACAACAAAATGTGTACTTAATCTGTTAAACGTTGTTGTGTTTTTCTATTCTAGCGTCCCGCCCTTCACGGTCCTCCTCTGTCCTCTTCTGTCCTCCTCTGTCCTCCTCTGTCCTCCTCTGTCTGTCCTCCTCTGTCCTCCTCTGTCCTCCTCTGTCCTCCTCTATCCTCCTCTGTCTGTCCTCCTCTGTCCTTCTCTGTCCTCTGTGCTCCTCTGTCTGTCCTCCTCTGTCCTCTGTCCTCCTCTGTCCTCCTCTGTCCTCCTCTGTCCTCCTCTGTCCTCCTCTGTCCTCTGTCCTCCTCTGTCCTCCTCTGTCCTCTGTCCTCCTCTGTCCTCATCTGTCCTCCTCTGTCCTCTGTCCTCCTCTGTCTTCCTCTGTCCTCTGTCCTCCTCTGTCCTCCTCTGTCCTCCTCTGTCCTCTGTCCTCCTCTGTCCTCCTCTGTCCCCCTCTGTCCTCCTCTGTCCTCTGTCCTCCTCTGTCCTCCTCTGTCCTCCTCTGTCCTCCTCTGTCCTCTGTCCTCCTCTGTCCTCCTCTGTCCTCCTCTGTCCTCCTCTGTCCTCCTCTGTCCTCTGTCCTCCTCTGTCCTCCTCTGTCCTCCTCTGTCCTCCTCTGTCCTCCTCTGTCCTCTGTCCTCCTCTGTCCTCTGTCCTCCTCTGTCCTCCTCTGTCCTCCTCTGTCCTCCTCTGTCCTCCTCTGTCCTCCTCTGTGCGCTGTTGAAAGTGGTGGGGCTTTGCAGGTTAGAAACTGTTGTCTCTCTGTCATTCTTACCGTCAGGAGGTTGTTAAACAAAAGTGCTCGGTGAGTGACGTGTCTCTGTCCCTGGCTGTCTGAGGCCAACAACAGGAGCCGGCCCTGTCCTGCCCAGGCAAGGCCCGGCTCCCAAACAACGACAAGGTAATTATAGCTCTGTGTTAATGACTTAGCTCAAAGCCTTTTTAGTCCTACATGCCTTTTTTTCACCCCCTATATGCTCTTCCTCAGTTTGCCGCCATTTGTGAAAAGCATTTTTGAATTTTACATTTAAAGATGATGAAAGATGAGCGGTTTGACTTACTGTTGGATGCCACGCTATCAGATTTAATGCTACGATTATTGTGAGGAAAAAAATACATCATGATTGTTCTCGATTGTTGAGACTAAGATAAGATAAGATAAGATAAGATAAGATAAGATAATCCTTTAATGTCCACACAAGGGGAAATTTTGTGACTGTGACCAAACTGTGAAATTTCTTTCCTTCCCGTGGTCTAAAATGTTACTGCTCCTCAAGTTTGTGAATATAAATATAGTTAAATTTGACAAAAACAGACGGAGAAAAACACATTTACATTACATTTACAGGTAATTTTTTTGGACTTAAAAGACTTAAATTTGCTTTTAAAATTGTCACGATTATTATCTTTTGGTTCTCACGATTATATTGTGAGTAATTACGATTATTGATTCAAATAACAGACTTGACATCTCTACTTACTGTGCAAATCAGGGTTAATTGTCTGACTAGTCCTGACCAAACCTCAACAGTTTCGGTCCTCCACGCCCTCAGGGGTATCAAAAAAATGTCAAAAATGTTGACAAAAAAGTTCCAACTAATCCCAAAACAGCACAACTTAAACGTATCTATGGTATAATCAGGACCAAATGATTACAAACATCGACATTTATCGAAAAATTAAGTCGAATCTAGACCTATAGTCTTAAAATTCACAAATACACAGTGTGAATTGTCAGATTTTTGCTATTCAAACGTTCGGTGTCACTTGCACAAAGAAGTGTGTCGCAACATCGTGAATCATCGTCAGTCAAAAACAATGGAGGGTGTGATTTCTGAGTATATTTTGCGCTTGAGGAGGTTGAGAGCTCGCAAAGGGCCGGGCAGTTCAGGGTGCGCTGCAGGCATCGAGGCAGACATAAGACGAGCGCCGGAAGAGAGAGCGAGAGCCAGAGAGTTTTGGGTTCAACTGTGGGTTAGAATCTATCTCCACTAAGGCTCGACACTTCAGTCCATTTTTCACATTTTCCATCCAGAGCGAGCGTGCTTTAGTGAGTTCAAATGGCCGCAGTAAGTCTGGGCTGTGTGTAAGAAGATCAATAGGTGAGCGGTCAATAGTTCCTCTGCTGCTCGGACGTTGGCTATAGGCTCCGCGGTGCAAGAGCGAGATGATTCATGACTTGTGATTCATGCTATTTTATTGGTTTGTATGGCGTCTGTTCAAATGGCTGGGCAAGGGTTAAGAATTATACACAGAATATATCAGGCGGTTGGAGGTACTTTTGGACACTTTTTAGTCTTTCACCTTCGTCTCTCACGTTCTATAACTTCACGTTATGTAAAATGAATGGGAAGAAAGTAAATGCAATCTGCTGCTGCGCTAAGGAGTGAAGCAATTGTCTCATGCGTAGTTTAGTTTAGTTTATTAAGATTCCCATTAGCTCCTGCAAACCAGTCGCTAGTGGTAATTGGCTCATGAGTAGTGGAGGATAGACTGACTTCAAACACCTGAAGGGCTCTTTTTTGTTGTGGAAACAGGAACATAATATGATTCATCTTTGTCCCACTGTTGGAGAAAACGTGAAAAAACACAACAGCCCAGAGATTGCGGCGGCTCCCCTGAACTTTAAGTGCCGTATGTGCAGATGACAAAAGCAAAATTTAACGCGAAAGCTCCGAGCTGACGCCGGGCACTTTTCAAGATGCTCATTGTTGCATAATATTGGTCATTAATGTTCACACGCAAACCGTCACGTATGCCTGCTGTTATTTCTTGCTGTTATTCAAGGGCAACCTCAAATGACATGCATTATTATGGGCCTCAGGGAAACACTGCAAAGCGCGGAGCTGAGGCACAAGGTCACCACAAGGGGAATTGTGTAACTGTGAGAGCAAAGATGCCATTTATGGAGGCTCCTCAGGTCCTAAAGGTCTTCTCTGTGGTCTCGTTGTCCAAACAGTCTTACGTCTCCTGTTCTTCCTCCTGTTGGTGGCTCTGAATTGTCATCATCTGAAGCTTCGGCAACTGTCGGGAGCTGAAAATCACCCTTTCGTCTCTTCTTTGTCCTCTCTGGTTTCGTTTGTATTGCTGTGCTGTGCTTTTATCTTCTTTTTTGATTATGTTTCTTTTGGTTGAGCAAAGGTTTGCATTCCATTTGAGTTTCTTTACTTTCATACTCTACACTTCAGCCTCTCGTCGTTGGATTCTAATGTGGCGTTCTGGTCAACATTTTCATCAAGTAACGTCGTCTGCTTTGATCAAGATGAATTTTTAGAATCCTCAACTGGTGTTAGACTTTTGGGCTTTGTTGAAGAATCCTTTGGCCCCTTGCTCTGTTGGTTCCATTTCTTTTTGCTCTTTTTCGTAGCCTTTTTGCTGCTGGTGGTGTGAAGAGTTGGAGCTAATGTGTGTGACGGCTCTTCCATGTTAGTTTGTGTAGCCACTTCATCAGCCAGTTTTTCTAAACTCTGAAGCATTGTCCTCTGCAGCGATGGCTAATTCAACAGCCCCTGAGTTCAGAGGCTCTGAATTCATGCCAATTAATTTCAAGTATATTAATACTCATCCAGTCATTCATTTAGTGAAACCAGTCCCACTCCAAAGCACCGTCTCACACACATCCATACAACATTTATAATTCATGTTGCTGCAGTCATTACCTTTTTTTTCTCCACTTCAGGAAGGTCAGCTGGAGTGTTCAATACCTTTAGGGATACCAAGACTTTTCAAGAGTTTCAAAATGAGGTGCTTCAGAAACAGTCACAGGAGGATTGTTAATTATTCAAAAACAACCTGAACGCCCTCCTCCTCTCCTGGGTTGCAGAATATTCTCCATGGTCACTGCAGCGTGTTGCTTAGCATGATTTAAGTTCAGATTTGGGCATCTCTGTTGTGGTGTTGGTGGTCTGTTGGAAACATGTCATCGGTCTCATCAAAGCCAAAGCCAGTGCTTCAGACTTGTTCTTCCTCAACCACAGTCACAGAAGAAAATGTCTCACCGTGAATGTTACGATGACATTAAAGATGTCCGCAAAGCACACCGATACGCTTCTCTTTACATTACCGCTTGCTGGGTGACGTGTCTGAAATGCAGTGGTGCTTGGGGACCAGCGATACAGCTTTGCACACAGCTCCAGTAAATGTCCCGCGTTGCGCAGCCAGCCATTTTGTCATAAGTTTGTTTGCTTCTCTCTATGTGTTATATTTTGGAATATTTGAATATAAATGTCAAGCTTCAGCCCACGTCTGTATTCAATATACTCCCTGCCCGGCTCTGTGAGGTGTCTGCCCCTGACTGAGCGGTGAGCAGAGCGGAGGAGGAGCGGTGAGGGCGGGTGGGGCGGGGGCCTGAAAGGGTGCTTTGTGCTGCTTGGGTCGGTCCTGCGGCTGGAGCCTGTCAGGGGTTGTGGTTCTAGGCTAAAGTCCAAGCCTTCAGACCCTCTCGCTCCACTGGCACACGGCTCTGCACCATCTGGAGAGGAATGACGAGCACCAACTCTCCATGAGCTGTTCGCGTTCAGGACCAGCCTCAATCGGAGCGGCCCGACTCAGACGCACCACAGAGGGCTGCACAAATAAACCAAAGGGGTCCGGACGAAATTCCTTGGCTGTGGAGCTCCGAAAAGAGAGCCGTTCCCATGAGAGAGTGGCTGAGTGGCGCACACAGAGCCGGGGAGCAGAGTGGAAAACAATACTGTATAAAAAACACAGAAATATGAAACACGGGAAAACATTTATGACCTAGAATGATCTACAGAAATACGGGGAGTTGAGTTCTATTTTCGACGATAATATTGTGACATTAAAGACGGTTGCTGAGTGGATGCCATTGACCTTTTTGGTTCAAATCTGCAGAACTGAGAAGCCCTGGATCTTCTGACATTTCAATGCAATGTGACCTTTCTGTTAGGGTTATTGAAGAGAACCGATAATGAAGAGTGTATTATAACGATTATGATGTCTGCCGTGTTCCCAGGGACCTGCCCAGGTTGCAATTGGCTCCCTTTGTGTGAAATCTCTGACACTTGATGAAGATGAGTCACTGAGATCCATGGTGATTTATAATGTTTATGAAGTGCGGGCCCTGGCTGTCAACAGAGGAGCGGAGCAGGAATGAACGGCTCAAAATGTGGTGCTCCAAACACAATTAAGCAAAGTGGCACAGACATAGTGACTCCCGGCTCGCTCACTGTCTCTGGGCTGTGTTTACTGTTCCCATCCAAAAAGGAGTGAAGAGAGAAACTGCAGTCTGACTATTAGTTTTTGTGCAATAAACATATAAGTTTAGCTGTCTTTTTGTAACACTTAAGTATCTTTTTTATGTTTCGGACAACACAACAAAGTGGGAATTTGTAATGGAAATATAATTGTCCATGTTGTTTTTTGACTATGGGGGAGTATTTTAGATATTTAGTAGATATTTAGATATATATTAGTATTTATATATATATTTAGACTACTTACTTTGTCTGTATTTGTATTTTTGTATTATCTCCGTAGAAGATAAACAATAACTTGTGAAATGTGAATGCCAAATGTCTTTTAACTTTTCTTTTCTGCTGTCACCATAGCAAATGCCTTGTATCTTTCAGAGATTGAACAGATTGGCACCAGATGCCCTCCCTGACATTATTCTCTTGTGCACAAGTCCTTACTGTTACTGAAACAAATCCTCATTGTTCCTAAAATATTGTTTTACTTTCTGACCTCCTACTGACACAACAAACTAAAGCAATCCACTGTTTTTATAGTAATAGTAATAATGGCAGTGACACTGATGGAAGTCGTCACAGGAAAAAAGGGTCTCACGCTCTAATATTTCGAAGGACCATCTTTGGCTTTGATCACAGCGCACAGTCGCCGTGGCATACTTTGCATACGCTTCTGCAATATTAATAGATTTATTTCCATCCAGTGTTGCATTACTTCTCACCAGTTGATCTTGTCTTGATGATGGAGAGAGACCACTGCACAAAGGCTTCTCCAGCTCAAACTCTCTCACTGGGGTTCAGATCTGTAGTAGATTAGTTTCTGCTTCTCCTTAGATGTTTTCTCTGCACAATGCCAATGATTTGACCCGTCTCTAACACGCTGACATCTTTTCCATGACCACAGGATTTGTCTTTCCACACGGTTGTTTCAGAAATGAACTGCATCAGTCGAGTTTAAAGCTGAAAGTTCATCACCTGCAGCAGTTATCCAGCAGGAGGCTCGAACCTACTGTGTTTTCTTAGCAACAGTAATAAATAGTTGCAGTTGTAGCTGATATTGTAATGTCATTGTTGTTGTTTTTTACCATACTACACATTTAATCAGTGTAATAAGTGCTAGACTCATTGTAGGGTCACGAATGGTTATGCACATAACAGTGGAGTTAACTAGCAGCAGATACTTCTTACTGTACAGTACAGTAAGGAGTATCTTAGTTACAGTGTAAGTTCCCCCTTTCAGACAGATATTTAAGCCAGTCCCTGATCAGAGCTGCATCACAACTGAAGAAGTGGCGAAACACATTCACTCGAAACCTCATCCAGTTGACAGAATTCAAACTCTTTTTGCCATTTTACACATTGTTACACCTTACTTTCGGTCGGATAATAATCATAATGTAATAATAACGACACTTAGTTCCCTCCATCACTGCACAATGCACACAGTTAGTCCGAAAGCAGCTCTACCACAGTCAAGATCAAATCAAAGTCTCGCCTCAACTCCAAAGCGAGATAATTCATGGTACATTTACAGGCGGAGAAAAATGTGAACCATATTGAGCTGGGGGTTTTAGTGCGGTAGCGTTCTGCACTGTACCAACCCCCTCCCCCTAAAACAGACCAAAATTCCTGTGCCGTTCTGGAGCAGGCCCAAGCCAAGCAAATTATGGAGCGAAATCTTTTTATATGAACCCCTGTCACGCAAAAAAAAAGTCTGCAGCTCTCGCCTTATCCAGACCAGGCCCGTTTTATCCCCTACATATGAACAAAGTGAATTCTTGAGGCCCCTATAATCAAATAGGAAGAGGGCAAACAGAGGAACATGAACACAGAAAGACCACTAAAGACTGTTTTAGTGATGAGAAATAAAACGTGGTGTGGGACATGTTGCAGAATGCAGCTTTAAGTCTTCACGTCAGTTCAGATGAGCGTCAAAAACCTCACTGTAATTACATGTTATAGGAAAGAACGCTTCATTTGTCATAGCTTTGGTGGACTTCAACATGAGACAGGGGGAATAGGGAAGGAAAAAATATGTTTTTAATTAACAGCAATAACTGGTACGTCTGTCCACCAGTTCTCCCAGTCGAACGTGGAATCTTCTGTGAAACAAAGCCAATGGTCATTTTTCAAAGAAAGATAAAGATTATTCACTTAAAAAGATAAAAGAAAGTAAATATTTATTACACAAATCAACAATACAAACTATAAGAATATAATATTGATGGTCGTGGGTCGTGACTGGAAAGTATGTGAATTTATGCATGCTTTTTTGGGATATAGGTGGGGAAAATAATCTAAATTTGTCCTCAGTTGAAGTTGTTGTAAGAGTAAAATCTACTTAGACTACAACTTTGAGTAATGTTTAGCAGTTTGAACGTACAATGCAACAGACGCATATCTGAAGCCATTTTGTCAACTGCAAATGTTCAAATCGCTTTATTTTGTTCACATAAAACGTAACGATAAAACCACTCAGAGGGAAGTATAGTAGTAAGAGTAGTGTTACTTCAAACTAAATATTACTCAAGTAGAAGTATGCAATCATAAAACTACGCGCTTCGCACCTCTGAACTCAAAGCAAATATTATGTTTTATCTTCAACATATGGGGAAGTCGACTGTCACAAAATATGCAACACAATTAGGTCAAAGATCAGAGCTCGAGCTTAAAAGCAAAAATGTAGCAACTTTCTATTCACATTAAACTTTCTGTAAAGAAGTGTTAAAACCAGAGACAGCCCAACGGACAATGAAATGAAAATGTATTAAAAGAGTTGAACTTGTGAACTGTATAAAATGTTCTGTCTAAGCCTGAGTGCCATTAACAGTCAGGAAATATCCCCAACTTCAAAGTACAAAATCTCAACATAAACCTTTAAACGTTTTAATAGATTCAATTTTCCTCTGGGGCATAAAAGTCAGTTGAGGGAAGCACAGACTGACGGGCACTGCTTTGTGTCTGTGCCAGAGATCTCCGCACTGGCCCCGCCGCTCTGACTTCAGGCTGGCGTGAGGCTCTCAAACGGGCCTGTTGTTTACAATAGTGTTAAGTGCGAGGCCCTCTAGGATCAGTGGGAGCAGTAATCCCCTCTTCGGCCCCGCGAGGCCTGGAGACTGTGTAAGTGGACATGGGTGATGGCAGACAGGCACCGGCCCACCTCCACTGCAGCTTTTCAACGGACATGCTGTTTCAGGCCCACAAATCCAGCAATAAGTGTCGAGCGATGGTTCTATTCCTCGGATGTGAAATCTAATACAAAGTGAAATAATCAAATGTTAAAAGTTTCAGCCCTTTTCCTGGCTTCGACCCCTTCTCGCTGGCTCTCCCCAGTGTTTTTTATGTCGTGTCACCTTGTAAAAATGGGCTTTATGGTCTTCCCAGGCCTTGTTGTGCGGAGTGTAGAGGTGCATTGTGGGAGTTTTGGGTCCAGGCTGCCGCACTTTAGAACGAGTGACAGAAGAGCATCTCCAGAGGCTCACGCACAGGAAACAGTTGAGGAGGAGGACCGCGGCAGGACTACAGTAATGCGCCTCTGCTGTACGGGTGAACTTCCAGTGACTCCAAAACAGGAAGTGATTGAGCCTGAGCAGGTTTAGGCCATAAACGGGGGCAATATATTCACCTGTGCAACCAAAGTAAGCTACACCTGCACAAGAGCAGATGTTGAAGTCATATACTGGATTTTAGGGTCTTTCATGGTCGACATTACATTGGATTTGTTTCAGAATGCAAGCTAATTATGCTAACATGCTAGATGTGCAAACACAACTTTTATTCTTTTTATTAAAGGGCTGTGCCTGACTTTTTTCATGTATTAAAGTAACATCTGTTTTGCCTAGTATTGATATGATGTAAAAATAGCTCTATAGGTGAAAATGAGACCGCTGTGGGCTGTCTGCGTCAGATTATGGAGCTGTTAAGTGATAATGTTTTCACACTTACTTACGGCCGGGTCCAGCCCTTTATATTATGATGATAGTTTGGTGATTTTAACCTAAATCAGTGTTGGCTCCAGTGTTTTAAAGCTGTTTAAAATGTAAAACTGCACAAAAATAATCTTAATCTGAAGATCAAATTATACTTTCCATTAAAATCTGGGCTCTAGTCCTAGAAAGTTGTAAAAAGCACTTACAATCTAATTGCAATCAATAATTAATTTGATTAATGAATTACATGTCATGCTCAGAATGCATTAACAATACGTTTGGATCACTGCATACTGTTTAAAATTAACTAGTTTCTCATGTTTTTAAGAAGGTACAGCACCTTTAAAGCAGTGGAACAGTGTCACCTGATACTCCGACTCCTTTAAATACAGCCTATAATTCAACACATTTGAGCCATTTTGGATAAAAATGATATAAAAACAATAGTCAAAAAAATGAAGTAAAATATTTGTTCAATGTGAAGTCCTTTAAGGTGCACTATGTAGAACGTCCATCACCTGCTTTTCCTGAATGCTTGAATATGTTATTGCTTTGCCTAGAATGTTCCTATGTATGGCATTAAACATACAGCTGGCATTTATTCAGTTATAGGTACAGGTTATCTTTGAAGGGGGTCCCCACTTCACAGACGCGACCTGTAACTTGACCTGGTGACATGGTTTAAGTTTAATGGTGGAAAATCTTTTATAATCTCCACCTTTTCTGTGTCTCTAACAGTGAAAAAAGACTAAAACGTACTGAACTGAATTAAACCGTGGTATTTGCTCACACTGTAAACGCCATATCCATTCCAAACAAAGAAATTAATTAACGTTTGGCCTCTTCATTGTAATGCCTCTAATTAAACTCTTTCTCAGACTACGCTTCCCTTGGCCAAATCTAATTACATTTGGAGTAGAAGAGTGCTTCCACAGAAACGAGCCAAAGGAAGGGAGTATTTTGTTCGCGTGTTAATCTAATCATGTAGGTGTAGCCTGAAGCTCTGAGGTCCCATATCAGCCATTGTAACGTTACTTCCTCTTTACGCACCCCTCCTGCACTGGGACGTCCCGCGCTTGGACGGAGAGAGCTACACTTTAAATCAAACAATTAGTGCTCAGCTGGGGCATGAAACTTTTAGTACTTTTTATATAGTTCCAGGGGGAGAACCAGATAAAGAAATAGAGCTGACCCTTTGCTCTAATATTACATCTACAGATATCTGGGGCCCGTGTTCCTTTTCAGAACTAGGTCACGATAGTTACAAGTCTCATAAGGTTTGGATATGGAAACAAAAATATTTTACACTTACTGTCTCTTAAAACTATGACAAATCTGAGCCAATAAAGAAATCTTCCGGATCTGTGCTTTTGCCTTCGCTCATACTGCAATAAGTTTCAAATACAAAAGAACACACTTTGAATAATCAACATCTGAAGATCACTTCCCAAAAGTAAATTGCATCAGGAATCGTGTTAGCAAACGGATGCACTTTTCCCTCTTGTTTACTACATTCACTCTGCAACAGAAACACTCTTATTTAGATTTAAGTGGTCCACGTTTCTCGCCAATACAACATCACTCTGTTTCTGGTCAATCTCGAGATTGCATGAGCTCTTTTGTGGTTTCCGAACAAGGTTAAATGTACTGGAGAGTGAAAACAAATCTAAAAACCCTGCATAGACACAGCTGCATTAACAGTAAGTCCGCCTTTTTACCGTTAAGTTAAAGCCCACATTTTTGTCCCAGGCGTCAGTCAGGCTACTTTTATGCATTTTCCCAGAACAAATAAACACAGAAAATGAACCTAATGAACATTGAGTGCCTAAATATCGTCACAGAAGCAAGTAGTGTGCATACTAAGGCATTTGTCATTTTTTTCCCCCCTTGGTGTTTCAGTGATAGACATCTTGAGGCGCACTCAACACAATTCCTAAATAAACACACATAAACCAGGCAGAGAGCGTTCTGGCAGGGGCGACTGGGTGAGAAACTGGGTGCTACTAAAGAGGCGACCACGCCGGAGAGACATTTGACGCACGCGGTCATGAAAACTACACCAAAGTATTTTTTAAAACCAACGAAAAATGCAGACAATGTCTTACTGAGTCCCTGAATCAACACTGAGGACATATACTGTGCCCGTGTTCACACCAAGTATATATATGTTTGAAATGAGTTTGATTTCGACTCTGGACGTGTGCTGCAGTGTCCTTCCCCAGTCTGCTTCCCGTTTCCCACTGAAATGCCCTGTCCGATAAGGTCTACGGGCAAAAAAAATACTTTAAAACAAGAAATAATAAGGAAAATGTGTGTTTCTTGCACTGCTCATTCCGATAATACTAACATTTTCTCTCTTTTTGTGTCTTGACCAGATTCCTTTCATCATTTTATGTTTTGTCCTAATTCCATGAACGTATATGTTTATTATAAGTCCATTGCTTTACTAGGCAATGTGGGTGAAATGTCTTGCCTAAGAACACAACAACGTTTCCTCTAGCGCCCCTCTGTGGAACCTGGTGCTCTTGCGGTCTCTAACCAGGCCCTGTCCTGCTTAGTGTCTGAGAGTTGACAAGATCGGGCATTGGCAAGTAGGTATGTTCACCTACTGCTGCTACTATATTATTTTAAAGTGAACTACATAAGTGTTTGTCATGACAAAGTAGAATAGAAAATCCATCCACACACTATTTGAGTGTTTGGACAATAAACTGGACCTCTAAACCAGAGAGTTTGTTGTTTCTTCATGGCATTGTCAGGGGAAAAAAGTTCAATAAACCAGACTGCACCGTAACTTGATTACCTCCACCTGACCTGAAGCACTTGGAAAGCACCTTTGCCAAGTAAATTCCAACCTAAATTCACACAATGAACTGAAACTTGCGCTGCAAACAGACAAAAGGGTCCTGGGTCTGGGGATGATAAACATCTCCAGAAAAAGGCAAATACAGTTCCATTGATAAATAATTACAATTTCTGTAGTAATGGATAGGAAATAGTACATGGTAATTTCTCTAAAACATAACATTGACTAAGAGATCTGACCCTAGTTCAAGGTAACTTTGGGTTAACCCTAGTTCAGCGTTGCTATGGAACTGGTTCACTTTCTATGGGGGCTGATCTCTATCAACATGCCCTGAACAGGTTAAGGTGCGGAAAAAGATAAGAAGATGATTCTTTGACCAATCAGAGACAAGAATCCGTAAGCTGTAAGAGCGACTGGTGTGAGGAGAGAGAGCTAAAGATTTAAAAGCTGTTTTTAAGGAAACTAAAGGATTTTAAAATGGAAAATAGTTTTGAAAAAGTGTGAAAGCTGCAGGTCCTGTTAGGTTTGTTTTTACATTCCTCTAAGGGAAAAGAGGATTTTTTGCTGCAGTACCATGGACTGGCCACTGAATCGTATCACGACAGGTTAAAGCTGGCAATACCTGATCCAGATATTTTAACAGATCCACTAGAGAGTGAGATTAGCACAGAGAAATGATGAAATGCATAATTACAGCACATATTCTTTTATATCAGTGAACATGGATTTAAAAAGAGGAGGAATGATATTTAAATAGGCTACACTTAGATTATGCAGGTGATTCCTAGATGAAATATTTCCATTATATTTAATTGTACTTTATAGATCTGTTGCGGTGTGGAGGAGGAGGATTATGGCAGATTAAATTAATCTCTTTGCTGGATTTTAACCATGCGACATTTAAGTGCGGTTTACATGTTTACCTGGACCCAGGAGGTCCAAGCGTTTGAATTTAAAATCATTTAAAATATAATTAAATATAATTGCAA
Source organism: Eucyclogobius newberryi (assembly GCF_026437365.1). Lineage (NCBI taxonomy): Eukaryota > Metazoa > Chordata > Actinopteri > Gobiiformes > Gobiidae > Eucyclogobius > Eucyclogobius newberryi. The sequence continues at coordinate 7,430,568 of NW_027316500.1, read as the reverse complement.
ACAAACAAACAAACAAACAAACAAACAAACTCATTTTTGTTTATCTACTTTAAGAAAACAATCCTGAGGAATAAAAACATGAAGTGGATTTAAATGGTTTATGTTAATCAGAATATTACATAAAAATACAGTTATTCCGTGGGGCATGTGCATTAAACTTCATTAAAATGTAAAATGTGGTTACCACGGTTACTTGAGTCCTTTTGCTGGTCACTGTGACTGTACTCTATTGCATTGAACACACAATTCAAATATGTTCAGACTTTAACATAACTGCACACATTTGGCTGTGTACTTTGTCTTGGCTCAGACTCAGAGCCGTCCGTGAGCATCATAGTCATTCAGATATTATTCATATGTCATTCATGAACTGAAGATTATTTGTGCTTTAGTCTGTTTTATGGATGAATGATACTGATTTGAACTTTCTCCATGGCGTAATTTGCATTAGTCGCTTATGTCGACTCGGCCTCTGTGTATTATGTGCTTCCTCAAGCCTTAGTTCTGGGTTTATGATAGATACTTTATTATTAGATACAAATAATGCACAGCAGTTTCATTTTGTCACAAAGCACTGCTTTTACTGTATAATAAATTATAACAATAAATTGGGCGACCCCAGCTTTGTATACATTAAAAGACTGCAACCAGCAGCTTTGGGCTGAGGAGACCGAGATGACTGTCCCACAAACATATTCTGATCAGATTTAATCTTCATAATGATGCCATCAATCACTGAGAGGTAAATATGAAGACTGTGAGATGGCATGAATCATGTCTGATAAATGAAACCCATTTCATCTGTGGAGACAAGCTCTGACGTAATGCTGTTTTGGATTTGATTTCCTATTAGTTTATTGAAATGGAGATGGGCACATCATTAAGTGTTGTGCAGAGGAGGAGTGACGCAGATGGAGCTGAATGTGGCCAATATCTTGAAGATGATTACTACACGATTAGGACAACTTTTATTAAACCAAGACTGATATGAAATTTTAGTTTTTAAGTTTCATTTTGATAACTCTATTTCTTTCTGCTGGTCGGCTGCAGGTCAGTAATAATCATAATTTTCCCTTGCGGATGAAGAAAAGTAATTCTTATTCTGAACTACGGTACCACTGCTGCAGCTCCTACTATTACTGCTACACGAGTACTACCACTGCCACAATTACTACAGCACCATTTATTTGTATTTATTTTTTACAACAAAGCCTTTTAGTTTTTTTTTTTTGGTTTTACATCATAAATTCATGTATATTTTTTTTCCAAGCACTTTTGTCTTAAGAAAAAGTGGTGTGTTTTTCTGCAAAAGAGTCACGTCCATGACTCGGATGCTGTTGTTGACGGCAGCAGTGATATACAACGCTCTGCCTGCCCCTCCTCGACCTGTGTGAATGACTCTATGGTTTCCTGTGTGGCATACTCCCGAGTCAGAAAATTTACGACAGAGGATGTTTGGTCTTCCTCTCGCCGCGGGGCAGGAAAAGTGTTGAAATATGTGTAAGCAATAAAAGACCAATGCATGGGGTTTCAGTGCTACCACCAGCAAGCAATTACTGACATGTATACGCAAACAGAGGCGCATAAAGATGGGCTATGAGGGAAAAGGGAGCGAGGATTGAGGAAAGAGAGTAAAATGATACCTGAGAATGTTGTTTTTTTTCCGGGAGGAGAGGGACATTTCTAAAATACCTAATTAATTAAGGCTTGACTTCATCTCTCACACACACGGGCTTTTTGCACATAATCTGTCTTCAGCGTTTATGTGCTTCCTCAATGCTACCATATCAAAGAAATATGACTATTTCTTTTCAATGTTTGTCAGGAAACATTGAAGCGTTATCTTTTCTAGAGAGCCAAACAAGGACAAAGCTAATTGTTCTGTCATCTTTGTTGTTGAAAGGAAGTTTGATCTATTCTTGTGCCTGAACACCTTCGCTTCTTTGTCACATTCTGTTTTAGTTTGGTGAGCAAAAGACAATGAACTTCTCTGATGGAATCCAATAATGACAAGCAAACATATACATATTTCTTATAAGTGCAACATGTGATTGTCTGGTGCTTGTCTCCATGGTTTATATAGCATTAAACTTACCTACAGTATGTTCAATTCCAGGTGTTTTATTGCCTGAACATACCTGTAAAAACGGTGTGTTTTTACTGTGAGTGAGCGGGGTCACCACTCCACAGATCCAACCTGTAGTTTATCCTGGTGACATCATCTGCTTGTGTCCAAGTCGAATGTCGTACAGTGGAACATTCCAGGCAAAGCAATCATTTAAGTTACCTAAAGTAGTAATTACATGAAAAAACGTACAATTACGGAGGAATGTTTATGGAATCTGCTCCTAAACATTTAGCAATAATCAAACATGTTTCTTTATTCAAAGGGTTATTACAAGAGTTAAGATTCAAGTTGGCTTTAACTACATTTTAATAAAGTGCTAGTTGTGTACTGCGTCTTGTACTGTACTGCGTTTTCTCTTTTTGCATGTTTTCAATTTAAAATGTATTGTATTTTTATGGACCTCAGGAAGAATGGCACTAGATTTGCTCTCATGGAGATCCAAATGAATAAACAACCTAAATAACAAGGAGGTGGCGTCCCTCTGCAGGAAAATCACATAATACACAATTAAGAAAAAGAAACATAAGAGTGTGATTGATTTGAGTGTGGCATGAAAGTTTAGTAGTGATTTTAAAGGGAAAGTAATAATCTAAATCTGAATGAAATTTAATTAAGCCACAGTTATTTGTGGTGCTTGTAACCTACGAAGAATGCACTGCAGCTGCTAGAGGCAAATGTGTTCCTTCCAGAGAGAATGCAAAGAAAATAAAAGGCATTTAACTCAGGCTCAGACAGTTTACAGCCTTCACTATCACTCACTGCCTTGTTACTTATAATTAACAGCATTAACATCCACCATTGTCGGACTAAAAGTGGGACTGGAGCGCTCATAAGCCGCTTTAACTGCACACGAAGGGACTTTATAAGCGCCAATGGTATTAAGAAGTGGCATTTTTCCACTGGTCAAAGTTGCATTCCTTTTTTGGTGTGAATCTTGGCGTTGTTAAATCCCCTGCATATATGGCCAGATTCAGCCAAAGTTGGAGGAAAAATCGCTGAGTAACAGTGACAAATCTCTCCTAACATAAAATACATATGTAGGTAAATGCATGAATATACAACTGTGGTAATGTTTCCTTACGTTAAACCGTGTGGAAAGAATATAAGTGTGAGGACATTTATATCAGAACTGCCTAAAGTTTGACGAGTTGGTGCTTATACAGTGGAGACATTGTTGCTCTGGGTAATACGCTGATTGGAAAGGCTCCAGTTAAAATAGTATGAAGGATGAGGAGGGAAATCTATGTACCTCTTTTCACATTCTTGAGGCGGCCATGTTCACCTCAGTGCTACTGCTGCTGTGGGGAAGGCATTAAAACTACAGTATATGTTTTAGATTTAAAGAAAAATGCAGTGTTTTGCAGAGGTTTTGATTAAATGGGCCTCTCTACAAACAGTATAAGGCGTGACATGTTTTCAAATGTACAGGTAAAAGAACATGAGGTCACGATATGTTTCTGAAGGAGGATCCGCCACCTGCTTGGCTCTATGAAGATGTTTTTGCGAGAATTTTCCACATTTAGTCCTTGAATTTGTCTATCCAACATTTATTTCACTACGACGATGGAACTTTTCATTGCTTAAAAACGCCTCACAGAAACATGCATTCTTATTCTGAGTGGGCTTGTCTCTCCACAGATCTAACCTGTAACTTGCCCAGGTAGCTGTACATTTGTGAATCCTACAGTTCATGTAGTTGTAGTGGGGAAAAACTGAGGGCTCGTACTCTGATCCACAGGTTTGCGGGTTGAATCCCTCAGATGAATGCTGTCGTGCGTGCAAGGGAAACACACAAACCCTGAGACTTTGATTGCCTGAAGGTAGAAAAGTGCTATATAAATGTGACCTTTTACAAACAATCAAAGGTCTTGATTCCAGCTCTCACACATCTGGAACAAAGCCTTACAAAATAATGCCCCGGGTCTATTATTCTATTATTAGTCTATTTGTGAAGTCACTAAGTCTCTAACTTAAGCCTTGAAAGTCCGTTTGAATCCAGTTTTATTCCTGTTTCGGTATATTTTACGCCTAGATGACTCAAAAATCTTACGTAAAAGTGTGCTTTTCTGTATTCTGCTGTTTGGCGTCACGTTAACCTCTGCGTGAGTGATGATTTCAGTTTAAGTTTAGACTACTCCTGTCACCCCTGACCGTGATTATATTGAGGAATTCTGACCCGAACTGAAACTCTACCTTATGGGGTAAACGAACACTGCTGAAATCCTTTAATGGGGCGTTTGGAAGGGCCCTCTCCCCACACGGGACACGTCTCCAAACCGAGGCATGCTGTAAAATTATGGTCCAATTAAGTCCGGGCCGAGGACGGGGGCTTTGCGGTTCAGTTTCAGACTCTAAGTGCTGCTACTACTTTTGGTGTGATGCTATCAGCCTAAGCTCACGAGGGAAGCGGGAAGCAGAAATCTTGCCTTAACCCCCACCCTTCACGAAACCGAGGGCGCAGACATTTCGGTGCCACGAGGTCCGGAACCGTAATGGGCCAAGTATATAGGGCCTAATAAGTTTCTCTAGCGGAGGGCGGCTGTGGTCTGAGTTACAACCACTACACTTATCTACAGTCTGGACGTACGCCAGCAGTGATGTGGATAATTAATACTGTGCAAAGCCGTGATGAGGTGAAACATTGGAACTTCATTTGTATTGTTTATTGCTCCCAGAAAGCAAGTTAAATGTTTGCTTATGGTGGTTCGCGAGATTCAATTTTGGATGAAAACGATGGGAAAGGGGCAGGTTTGACAAGATATTTCCGGAGCTCTTCACAGCACAGTGACTAACAACATGGATAACATCATAAAAAAGCATGGTAACTGATAGTGATCATGGTTATTACAAAATAACCCACCATGGCGCCCACCGAGGCAGTTGTGTTTGGGTTTTTCCTTTCTTTTTTATGGTAATGAACGATTGAGACGCACGCTTTGACGTTCAGTGGACGGGCCTTACCTGACCTTGCCAACTCGCACAATTTTGAGCTGAATGGGTCTGTGCTATCACTGGATCTGAAGCACTCTTTTATGCGTTCCTATGACAACTGGCACAACAACCGACAACAGGCTCTTGCTCGCTAACGTGGAGTCTCTGAAACAAACCGGACGAGCTACGAGCCAGGATCTCAGCACAGCAAGAAGTTAAGAGAACGCGGCACTCTGAGTTTGATCCCAGAATTTGAGGTCCGGATACAGAGGAGAGCGATCAGAGTCCGTGTGTGCGACTGGAGTATGTGATCCTTCGACGTCTCCTGGTGTGGAGGCGTGGCCCGTTTACAAGCTCGTTTCACTTGCCGTGGGGCTTTTGCAGTGATACATCTTTACTCATCTTTACTCATCTTTACTTGGAAGCTGGATTCCCTTGTAGCTACTTCTGATTTCTAAAGCCAAAGTTTCCACTGCTTCATTCTCTGCGTCTCATTGATCCGTGAGTAGTTTATATGCGGGAATTTGACATTTCAAATTTGATAGATTTCTTCTCATGTGTATCTATGGGCTGCGCTTTTTGCCTCACATTTATAAATAATTGAAGAGTCCTGTAGTGAGTGCCAGTTTTTGTATATTATATTCAAAGTTGTAAAGCTCAGAGGAGATCAAACTATTGCCACAGTTGTGTTGCATCATTGTGGCATGGATGATTTCACGTCACAATTTAGAAATGTTGAGCGTCATTAACAACTGGACACATCTATAATCCTTCCAAACCAAATCCGCCCTCAGCCTTACATCCTCTTTGTGGCGAGTGTCAACATCAACCAAAGAGCCGTATGTAACTTATTACTCGTATTAGTCACACCCACAACAAAACAATGCTTTCATCCAACAAACTCTCAATAGATGTTTTCCACAAGCCTAAACACTCTTCGAGACATCGTCCTGACAAATTACAAACCGTTGTGAAGTCATGAAGCATTGGGCGAGCCGGGAGGGTTGGAGCGCCACATGGATTGTTTGTGAAAGCCAAAAGGTTGTCAAAAATGCATCTTTGACTAACAACTCTAACCATATGGAGCCACTTATGTGAACTTAGCAACGAACTTGTTTAATTCCACATACGCATGCTTAGGAAATAAATATGTTAGTTTACTTAAGGCCTAATGGATTTGGGGATTGTGCAATGGATAAATATTTACAAGCAGCTCTTTATGAATGATAAAAGTCATTCTTGATTAGGAAATGTGGTCGGATCACGACGCTTGACGGGATTTCAACGCTGCATGATGCAACCTCATTTGGATGGATCATTGGTGGCTCTCAAACTCTATGTAGCACTATAACAAATGTTTGGCATCTTTCACTGACTAAAACAAGGGAAATCAGGACAGACCAAGGTCAAAAGACAGAATGAAAACAGCATAAAATTTCTCATGACAGTTCAGTTCAGTTAAGTTGATTTTTATTTCCGTAGGTAGATTTGTTTTCAGGTTTGGCGTCAGTACATTAATGACAATAACTTGTGTGACTGAAGACTTTATCACAGCTTAAATTGACCATAGCAGAGCAGGATTTTGGACCAAACTTGGCCTATAAGAACTATCAGGACTAGAACATTACTTAAGTTTAACTCTACTTGTCATTTGCACAAGAAAAGCAACTGATGGTTTTCATCTTTAAACATTTCCTGTGTAATACCAGTAGAACTCAACTCAAAGTCAGAGAACGTATTATTATGTGACCAACTTGGCTCATAATCATCTGAATAAGAAGCTATAACATGCAACTGCACTATATTTTATTGCCCTCAGACACGCATGAGCAAGGTCAAATGAATCGCAACATTGCATTTAATTTCAGCCACACAATGTCCACTACACATTGTACGCAGATGCTCCGTAGCTCACAGGAGAACACAGGGCACACCGGCAATTGCAAGTGAAGTGAACCCGGAGCAGCAATATAGTAAGTTCGTTTAGGGTTACACAGAGGATGACCCCCCCTTAAGCAACAGAGAGGTGATTCATTGTGAGGCTAAGAGGTGATCAATGGTCCATTGCAGCAGATAAGGAGCTGACTGGGTGGCGGCAGAGGTCCCCACTCTGGAGATCAGTATAAACAAAGTGGGCCCCGAGTCACCCCAGAGCACCCAAAAATTAAAAGACAATCAGGGCTTTTGAAAGTGGCCAGTGGCTTTTGGGCGAGCCGGTCAAGGGTGGAGAGAGAGTGAGGGGGAGTAAGGCTCTGTCAAGAACATCAAAATATCACAAGTTAAAGCACTGGGTTGGGGTTAGGGTTGATCAGTTTGGGTCTTCCTGTTAATGAACAAAATACAACTTACTGTGCTTGTTGGCCTCCAAAAAGTCAGATTCTTAATTTATAGACAACAAAGTATTTCGAGCTTGTTGTGAGGATTTAGGAAAACTCAAAACCAAATAGAAGATAAGTCGAATTCAAGTTAAACTCAAATAACCCTTAATTCTATAAATTGACACAATCCTTCTTCCGGTTGTATTAGTTAACACAGGGCTGTCGACCTCGAGAGAAAATATGTGCTAATCTAAACAGACTAAAATGTCATTTTCAGGCCGCCCAGGGAATCGGTGCCTTGTTGACATTTTACACAATTCAGTCTACTTTACAGCATATTTTTGTGGCAGGATCTTTTCCTCGTTCTCCATATTAGTGATCGGAGTTCCTGCGCAACTGGAAGTGCCAATACAGCAGAAGTGCAGATTCGTGGCAAAAACAGGCTGAATTAGGCAGGGCGGAATAAAGGCAATAATATGATTTTGCACTTCAAGATTCCTCGTTGAACACATAAAACCAATGTAGGTTAGCAGACATGTAATTATTCTGTTTAAAGGGGACATATTATGGCTTATTGGCTCGAGCCTTCCATGGAACATGGAATGCGACGAGACATTGTTCTTGCCATGGTTTATTATAGTTTTTCATGGTCAAATTTTGCCACAACTCGGGCATTTTTGACCCTCTGAATATTGATGAATGTCACACATGGGGTCATAGGTCACACATGGGGTCATAGACGCGATCGGCTCGGCCCGAACTCCAATAAAATGGAGGTTCCGAGAACGCCCGTCGCAACAGTGCCGATTAGTTCAAAAAAGAAAAAACATGAAACGCTTCATCTTTGGCCTAGGTACATGAGACTTGGGACAGTGATAGAGCTACCTTTGACCTCTGACCTTTGACGAGTAAAACACACCTGGCAGCATCGCTCTATGATAAACAGGAAGTCAGCCATGTTGAATCAAAGTGGCACCGCCACGTTTGACAAAATTTATTCAAAATCGTACTTGTCCTAGGTTTTTTATCTGTTCGAGCTGTAGCTGCTGTAACCTTTTGCATCTAGAGACATTGAAATGTAATAAATATTCAAAGAATGTTGATATTTTTTACGGTCTCTGCGTAACACGCCCTCAAAAAAGGCTTAATTTTCAGTGTTTTCAAGGACAAGTCACGCCTATTGGAATTGATCTGCGGAGCTCATATTTCACTCACTAATGCGTTTTTATGTCTGATTGGAAATAAATACCCATGTAACAAATTTACTCTATAGCGCCCCCTACCCATTGTGTGAAAAACTCAACATTGTCTGATTTGTTTGAAACTCATGGTTTATATTCTCCTCGAGACGCCATGAAAAAAGTGCATTGCAGATATTGTGTATTTTCACAATTGGCCAGCAGGGGCGCAATGAATGCCTTCACTTCCTCTTCCTCTTTTATTATTCTTTTATTTTGATGGGACATTTCCTCTCGTGCTGCATTAGAATTATTATTCTTTTCACTTTATTCTTTAGACTTTATTCTTTCTGCCACAACTTGAGAGGGAGAGGGAGAGAGGGAGAGAGAGGGGGAGAGAGAGATTGCAGGATTTTGACGCGTTTCCACTCTGTAGCCCGGGTCATTTTGTAGTCTCACTATATTTTTGTAGTTCCTCCTCTTTATTTTCCTGCCTCTGGACAGGCGGGAAGGCGGCCAAATTTTAGTCTTATTTCCTCGTGGCATGGACTGTCGATTAGTCCTGCCACGTATCAATCATAAAACGCACCTACCGCTCACCTGCCGCCGCGTGTGGCTCGTCCCCCAAGAGCAGCATGTTTCCGCGTGTCTAAGCGCATTGATCTATCATAATATAGTTCCCTCAGTGTATGGGACAAAATTAGGACGGAGAAAGACAGTTCGAGCTGACTCATAAGAGACGGGAGACGAGAGATGCGATGCGCTCCGTCGCGCTAATAAACAAACGCACGTGTGTTGTATCAGTCCGCACGGGGGAGTGCGCATGTGCACTTCCGCCTGCGTTCTCAAATCGCCGAAAAATCGTCCATTGCGCCTTTAACAATGATTTTATTTCTCTTTTTGCATTTGGCTTGGACAATTTGTTTTTTAAAGCTAGTGAGTTACAGCCCTTGAGAAGACAAAGTGAAAAAAGTAAGATTAAGCCAAAACATTGTGGAGCCAACATTTTGAATTGAACTGCAGAATGTATCTAAGAAATGATGTTGTTATCATCCATTATTCATATCCATTAAACCATGTGTTAAAATCTTTTATTCTTGTAGATCCAATCTCCTCCCTGCAGATATTTACCTACTTTATACATTTCTAAGTTTTTGCTAGCAGTCTAATATACCTGACATTGTCCTAATAGTTGCAGGTAAAGATGTGCGATGGATTGGGCGTCTCCGCACAGACGCTGTATGTCTCAGAGCTGTTGCTTAGTGTTTGGAGGGAATCAGTCCGACAGTGTTTGGCGTTGTGAATGATGGATGATGTGGTAATGGTTAAAGATGAGCCACAGATCACTTCAGATGGAGAGAGCCAGAGGAGAGCGATGAGCTGAAGTGTGCGCGAGGGCCTTCTCGGTGCTGTCCAGTGGAGGAACGATCTCCCAGACATGAGGAGACGCACCTGTTAGCGCAGCACCCATGTGTGATAGTAAAAAGACTAGAATTACTAAACGTCTGTGGGACTGGATGCTGCTGCTGGATGTACCGTATTTTCCGGACTATAAGTTGCACCTTTTTTCATAGTTTTGGCCGGGGTGCGATTTATATTTATATTTATACTTAAACTCCGGAGCGACTTATATGTGATATAATTTGTTATTTTCACACTTGCTACCGCATTTCATACTCCAGTGCAACTTGTATATGTTTATCTGCTGCGACTTATACTCCGGTGCGACTTATAGTCCGAAAAATACAGTATTCAAATGACATCAATAAAACACATGGCCTGCACTGACACTGTTATAACACAGATGGACAATAGTTTTGATGTTAGATTTACGGTTTTGTTTGAATTACATTTTAAAATCAAAATTCAGTTCACATAGCATATTTTCATAGGCCTACAGCATGTGAGCATTTAAAGAAATATTGTAAGAAGAAGATTGCAATGTTGACACAAAGAGACTTTCTGTTTGCAGAAGTCCAATGTTGCTATACTTAGTCGTTTGCAGTGCGCTTATGACACTAAACTATACTAAATGCGAACATTCAAACTATAATTTTGTCGAAAACTTTTGTTGAAAACTCTGAGATCTAATTTCCAAGCATTAGATTTTCAAATTATCTAGTGTCTATTTCTCTATAGATTTAGCTTGTTTTCTATTTTTGTTGCATCTTGCATCAAAACTGTTATTCCCAAAATATCTGTTACTTTGTGCCCCTTACAACACAGTACAGCAGCAGCAGTGTGCCAAGACTTCCATTACGTTTAATAAATCCCAGTAACATCACTTGAAAAGCCTATAATTGTCCTCTTTCTTCCATTGTGACCTGGTATCTCACGCACAGCTGCGCTTCATAACTCAGTTTTATTCATAAATCTAAAAATATCTGGTAGACTTCCTGCTGAACGTCCTGTTGTCTTTGCCCGTGACAAAGGCCTGTCACTTATTTACATCTAGGTGTTGGCAGACTGTGCAGGGCAGACAATACGCTGAGCTGTGGTGTGGCCTCACTTTTACCTGGCTTTGTGTGGCGCTCTTTGCTTTTGTAAAAGGCAAACATAGTCACACTCATTGACACACAAAAGTACAATAGCAGTAGTTTTGTGTAAGCTACAAGTTTCAAGTGAAGGTTTGTTCTGTCATGTCAGTGATGTGGGCTGTGGGTTTGGAAACATACATAAAGGGAGGGAAACATTTGTCATATTAGACGCAGATGAATAGGAAGAACGAAGGTATACAATGCATGGAATAGACTTTGGCTCAAAACGTACGGTTCAGGGGTAAATGCTTTGTGCTACGTAACTACTTTACAATGGTAAAGAATCTACACTAAGATGCTCTGTTGCTGACATCTTGTGGCTGGAGTTTGTATTTTGATCATATCTCGCAATGTTTTCCGGATTCAGACGTTCATGACCCACAAATGCAACACCAATAAGTTATTTCTTGTAAAAAAAACGATGGGTTGGTAAATAACATAATATAGGGTTAAATGGAAACTGATAAGCGTTGATGCAAAGGTATCTGTTGGAAAGAATTTGGTTAAACAATGAAACCAAACAATTCTCAGTCCCTTTAAGCGGCCCCTGCAAAAATCTGTCCAGCCACATCTACGTCTCGCTCCGCTGATTGGCCTTTCAGTTTAAGGATACATTTTTGACAATAACACCTTTAATAAGGCGAGGAACATCAAAATGTTTAGGTTATGATAACAGATTCTTTTTCAGTTTTCCAGTAAAAAGGTTGGTTATTTGGGCCAATTTAGCATGAAGCCTAAGGGCCGACATAAGTTGGTCCAGGGTTTGTAGACCTTGATTTATTTGAACAGTGTTATCAGTAAATACAATTATATTTGGTGGTGTTTTGTGCAGTTTTACATCCCGATGCACAAACTGAACCAGTGTGTGTGGCGCTCACATTTCTTGGCGTGTTCTCAGCAGGATGTTGCATTTGAAAGGATGCTTCACTTTCCGTGTATGACAGCAGTGGGTTTTGTGCGTTCAGCCTGAAAAGTGATTGTTGGTCCCTTTTCTCAGAAATGCCTTCTCCAGCTCTGGGTCAGTTTGAGTTTATGCTTCAGCTGTAAATCGGGGTTTGACAACAGAGGATAAGTGCAGACGGACTGTGGCTGCTTTCTGTCTGAGAGATATCACTGGAATGTTCCAAACACATGACGCAACATTTGTATAAACCTAAAGAGACAACAAAACAAACTGTTATATTTAGCAATATTCTGTTTTCAAATGAGACGATTACCACAATGATACAATCACTACTAATGCTATAGCGACAGAAGTTTGAACTGTTTCAGCCGGAGTAAAGTTTCACCACATCCAAGTGTCTTCTTCAGCACTCCTCCTCCTCCTACTACTCCTACTACTCCTCCTCCTCCTACTCCTCCTCCTACTCCTACTACTACTACTCCTACTACTACTACTCCTCCTCCTCCTACTACTACTACTCCTACTACTCCTCCTACTACTACTCCTCCTACTCCTCCTCCTACTCCTACTACTACTACTCCTCCTACTCCTCCTCCTACTCCTACTACTACTACTCCTACTCCTCCTACTACTCCTACTACTCCTCCTACTCCTACTACTACTCCTCCTACTCCTACTCCTACTACTCCTACTGCTACTACTCCTAATACTACTCCTACTTCTACTACTCCTACTCCTGCTCCTGCTACTACTACTACTCCTGCTACTGCTACTACTACTCCTACTCCTACTACTAGTACTCCTCCTACTCCTACTCCTACTACTCCTACTGCTACTACTCCTAATACTACTCCTACTTCTACTACTCCTACTACTGCTACTGCTACTTCTACTACTCCTAATACTACTCCTACTACTACTACTCCTGCTACTGCTACTGCTACTACTACTGCTACTACTACTACTACTACTACTACTACTACTCCTACTGTTGGGTTCATTGCAGCGTTTCGCTCAGCTTGTGCACTCTCTCCCGTGCCATCTGACTGTGACATCTTTGCAGAATACTCAGTCTTGGTACACCAGGTATATAATGCAGGACAGAAGACTCGTGTGTCGTTTTATCGGTAGCCGCACTGTTCACTGCTCCGGTCCCGTGAGTCAAGTGAACAGGAGGCTCCGCCTTTATTAATTGAACAGAGCGTATCCCTACGCCGAACAATATAGTGCTAACATGTAGTGGAACACATCGCTCTCTAACACCCCCACTCGATGGTGCCACTCACATTTCAATAAGCATTAGTTACCAAACATATAATCACAAAACTTTTCAATTTTGACCCTTGTGGCAGATTTTGTGAACACATCTGCGACCATGTTCTCAGTAGGACAGTACACAAGGAGTATTTTACCCTGCAACACATTAGACCTGATAAAGTGGTATTTAATGTCTACATGTTTGCTCCGCTGGCGGTTTACAGGATTCCTCGCAAGACGTATAGTCCCTTGGTTGTCCTCAAAGACCTTTGTTGTTGGTTCAAAGTTAGGGTCCATGTCCGTCAAAAGTTGTGTGAGGTAAAGTGCTTCTTGAATAGTAGCGGCTAGCGCCACATATTCTGCTTCACACGTTGATAGTGCAACAGTTTGCTGTTTCTTTGTTTTCCACGAAACAATCGCACCGTTCTGGCTTAGACTGTAGCAGTAGCCTGTAATGCTCTTTCTGTCCTCTGGGTCGTTGGCCCAGTCTGCATCAGAATATCCCATTAGTTGAAGTTTAGTGTCACATTTGTGGTAACACAACTTATAGTCCTTTGTCCCTTGTAGGTACCTGTACACATGCTTTAAAGCTGTCATATGTTTCTCTCTGGGATCTGACAGACATTGTGACAATCTGCTCACTATCCAACTCACATCAGGCCTAGTACAAGTCATGATATAGATGAGGCTGCCCAACATCCCCCTGTATTTTCTTTGATCAGTTTGATCCCCGTCTGGAGTCAAATCACACTTTATTTCACTAGGAGTTGCTCTGGATTTGCAATCAGACATTCCAAATCTTTCCAAAATTTTGGCAATGTATCTGGTCTGGTTCATTGTGATAGAACCCTCTTTTTGTGTGAAATCAATCCCTAAGAAATGAGTAAGTTGTCCGAGGTCTTTCATTTTAAATGTACTTTTTAGTTCCTCTTTGACCTCCTTTAAACACTTTTCATTGGTTGCAGCCACAACAATATCATCAACCCATACTAACAAAATTACATTTTCATTTTCAGACAGTTTTGTGTAAATACAGTGGTCTGCCTGACTTTGCACAAAATTCTTCTCAAGCAAGAAATTGTGAAGCATAATGTTCCAATTTCTGCCCGACTGTTTAAGCCCATAGATTGATTTATGCAATTTACACACCAGTTGTGCACCATTTTTTGGTTTAGCCTGAAAACCTTCTGGTTGTTCCATGTATATTTCGCAGTCAATAGGTGCATGCAAGTAAGCTGCTTTAACGTCCATTTGATGTAATTTCAAATCATGCTGTGCTGCCAGCTGCATCAGCACACGTAAGGAAGTCAAATTAGCAGTCGGTGAGAATGTCTCAGAATAGTCCAGTCCCTCCACCTGACTGTATCCTTTTGCCACATATCTGGCCTTGTATGTTTCATTTCCCCGGTCATCTTCTTTGAGCGCATAAACCCACCTTCCCCCCACTGTCTGTCTACCCTCTGGTAACGGTACAAGTGAGAAGGTGTCATTTTCTTTAAACGTCTCCATTTCATCTCTCATTGCCTTTTTCCAGTTGTCAGCCATTGGTGATGCCAGAGCCTCTTTAAAGGTTTGTGGCAGCCCAACTGTAGCTCTGTAACAGTAGTCGATAGTTAACTCACTGCTCTGCACTGTACATTCATAGTCATCCAAATACTTTGGTTTCTTTCTAATTCTACCTATAAGTGGCGTCTGTGTATCAGTCTTTGCGTCACTGTCTGGGTTAGAAACCTGCTCGTTTGTTTCTTCCCAGTCAGTCTGTGGTAGAGTCACTTCAGTTGGTGCCGTTACCCACTCAACGTAGTGGTCCTCTGCTTGGTCCATGTCAGTCTGTGTCTGCCTCTCAGTCACTTCTTTTGTTATGAAGTGGACCAATCTGTGTTTTTGAACTTTGTTCGTCTCTGGAAAATAAATCAGATAAGCTGGTGAATGACGGTCAAAACTCACAAAAATTCCCTTTTTGCCTTTTGGATCTAGCTTTTTCCGGTTTTGTTCATACACCACACAATCTGAACCAAACTTTTTCATTTTTGACAAATCTGGTCTTTTGCCAGTGAAAAGGTAATAAGGTGTCTCTCCTGTTCTCTTACAGTAACACCTGTTTCTTATGATGGCTGCAGTTCTAGCCGCATAGGGCCATAGCTCTTTTGGTAGTCCTGACTCTATCAACATGCAGCGCACCATTTCAAACAGTGTACGCCAGTTCCGCTCTGCAGTCCCATTCTGATGGGGAGAGTAGGGTGCTGACCTCTCATGCTTAATAGTATTGTCCAACAGTAGTGACTGATACTCCTCAGCAACAAACTCTGTCCCATTGTCGGATCTCAGGCGTTTCACTTTACCGTAAGGTGCTGTGTCGGCCAAGAACTGTTTTGTAGCTTCTACTGCCTTGTTTTTGTTTTTAAGGAAATACACATAGATTGCACCAGAAAAATCATCAGTGAAAGTGATCGCATATTTGTACCCTTCAGGTGACTCTGGGGCAATAGGCCCACCAAGGTCTGTATGTATGAGCTCTAAAGGGGCTTTGGCTCTTACATCTGCCTCTCTGTTTCTGCTCTGGATGAATTTTCCCTGAAGACATGTTTCACACTGATTTGGTTTGCACTTTCCATCTTTGATTTTCATGCCATCTACAACCGTTTCAAGTTTTAATATGTCACCATAGTTGCAATGACCCATTATCTCATGCCAAGTTTTCAGATCAAAACATGCATTACAAGAATCATTACAGCTCTCTTCCACAACGTCCAAATAGTATAGTCTGTCTTTTACCTTCATGTCACATGTGGTACCATCAGGAAGGATCATTTTGTTATTGTTCATCTCAAAGTTGAACTTAGCTCCTTTTGAAGCTGCTGCCTCCACAGAAAGGATGTTCTGTGGGTATCCAGGGATCAAAAGGGCGTTGGTAAGCTTGACACTGACCACTCCGCCGATGCTGTCAGCAAGTTTGATCTGGGCGTCGCCTTTCTTCAGCACGCTGCCAGTGATCCGCGATCCATCTGCCAGCTGCATGACGTGGTTCTTTGGCCAGAACGTCTCGTCGAATCTGGTGAAAGCTCCTTCGTTGGTGATGATGTGGGCAGAGGCACCGCTGTCCACAAGTAGTCCCTCCGGCTGGGCGTTGTGAGGTTGCCATTCCGTCGCCTTGAGTAAGAAGGTTTCCTCCTCTGTTCTCTGGTTGTCTCTAGTGCGAGAACTGTACTGCCCAGTGTCTTTTATGGCGGCCACCTTGCTGTTTGGTGTAGCAGGAGCCCTGAAGTCACGTTGTGCTTTCTTCTCTTTGTATCTACAGTCTCTTGCTTTGTGCCCAACTTTATCACAAATAAAGCATTCCCCTTTGAAGTATTTCTTCTCCTTGTAGTCTTTAAACTTTGGTTTGACAGCTCTGTAGTTTGCGGTCATTACCTCGTCGGCCCGTGGTCTGCTGCGGTAGCGTAGCGAGCACTCGAAGCTCCTCAGCCTGGCTTTGAACTCGTTGAAGGTTAAAACTTCTCTTGTCTGAGTGACATGCACAGAAAATGGATTGTATTCGTCTGTGAGTCCTTTTAACACCATAGAAACCAAGAGTGCATCACTGAGGGTCTCTTTAGCTCTGTTTAGTGCGGCCACTATCTTCTCAACACGTGCTAGATAGTCCGCTAGCTCTTCCCCATTAGCCATTAGCACATTGGTTAGCTCCGTGTAAAGCCCCACGATCCGCGGCTTTTCTTCAGACTCAAAATGGCGCCTCAGTATTTCCAAACTTTTCTTTCCATCGTCTGGCGCTTCATATAGGATTAGCAAAAGTGTCTTATCATCCAAACATCCACACATTTCTGCATATGCTAGTTCATTTTTCCTACCGGCCTCCACCGCCTCTTGTGGGTTAGCCGCTGCAGCTTCCTGACCTCCGAGGATAGCGTCTTTTAGGCCAATTGTTTTCAAGTACGCTAAAAATCTTGCCTCCCAGATGTGATAGCGGGCTTCGTCTCCGTCGAACCTCGGCGGCAGTCCGCGTCCGTGCATTGCTGTACCTGGGGTTTGCCTGGGCCCATAACCTGTTGGGTTCATTGCAGCGTTTCGCTCAGCTTGTGCACTCTCTCCCGTGCCATCTGACTGTGACATCTTTGCAGAATACTCAGTCTTGGTACACCAGGTATATAATGCAGGACAGAAGACTCGTGTGTCGTTTTATCGGTAGCCGCACTGTTCACTGCTCCGGTCCCGTGAGTCAAGTGAACAGGCCTTTATTAATTGAACAGAGCGTATCCCTACGCCGAACAATATAGTGCTAACATGTAGTGGAACACATCGCTCTCTAACACCTACTACTCCTACTCCTACTACTCCTACTGCTACTACTCCTAATACTACTCCTACTACTACTACTCCTGCTACTGCTACTGCTACTACTACTGCTACTACTACTACTACTACTACTACTACTACTACTACTCCTACTACTACTACTCCTACTCCTACTCCTACTCCTGCTACTGCTACTACTACTGCTACTACTACTACTACTACTACTCCTACTCCTACTACTACTACTACTACTCCTACTACTCCTACTACTACTCCTGCTACCAGGGCCGGCCCAGCCTATAAGCGAACTAAGCAGCCGCGTAGGGCCCCGAGGCGTTAATAGGGCCCCCAATCTGGCAACCCGTCTTATGCGAAGTGCAAGCGCAGCGTGCGCCACTGGTGTAGTAGCGCTGCTGGCGCGGCAGCGCACACAGCGGTAACATATAACGCACAAACCGCATTTATTTGTAATGACAATCTGGCAACCAAGACACCAAACCTGCGCTGATTGGGCAACTTCATTGTGCGCGAGGAGAACAAGAGCAAAACATAAACACAACACAACCTGGTCCCTGCGTGGTCCTCATGTCATGTCCAGAGGA
This sequence comes from Eucyclogobius newberryi, assembly GCF_026437365.1. Taxonomy (NCBI): domain Eukaryota; kingdom Metazoa; phylum Chordata; class Actinopteri; order Gobiiformes; family Gobiidae; genus Eucyclogobius; species Eucyclogobius newberryi. Next base: position 7,412,420 of record NW_027316500.1, on the reverse strand, counting down.
ATATATCTCCTGGTGCCGAAAAACGAAAGAAGAAACTTCTTGACGATGTAAAGAAACTGCAAACTCAACAACACTCTCCAGGTATTGAACTTCTCTTACAAAGAGACGGTTAATGCTGCTGTTTGAAACAACACGATTCTGTCACGTTAGTTCGCTCAGGCTGGAGGCGACGAGAGCTCTGCCCCGCGCACAATAATATGTCTGAATGAAAGATAATAAGCTTAACATTTACACCAGCCCGGGAGTGTGAGCTGCAGGTGAGGCCGGTGAGGGGCGTCTATGCCCCGGTCACTAAGAGGCGGAGATCCGGTCCGGACGAGCGGCGTCTCGTCCAGAACCTCTGACGTGAAACTTTGGAGTGAACAGTGTGCGGCCCCTGTCCCGGTCCCCTGTCCCGGTCCCCTGTCCCGGTCCCCTGTCCCGGTCCCCTGTCCCGGGCCCCTGTCCCGGGCCCCTGAGCAGCCTCAGTTAGAGATGAGCGGGTTTGAGTTTGCGTCCCTCTCTCTCACATCACCATGTGTGAGATCAATCGTGACTCGTGATGTCTGTTTTACTTTGACTTCTTAAAGTGCAATAAGAGGAACGTAAAGGTTTATGCACGTAAGGTCCATCAGCCAATCACATCGCAGCATTGTTTCATGCAGGAGTCCAGTGTGTGATGTTCAGATCAGAACAAACATTTATATTGTAATTCACTTTTAATAGAGCAATAAAACATTTCAATTTATTTAAAAAGCATCATTAGACTATTTGTTATAAATTATAATAAATTGATAGTGAAAAATAACCAGACATATTATAATTACGTCTGTTATAGAATAATACTATATATTTTTATATAAAAGTGGCAAAGTTGCAGAAACGCAGTCTCTTCACTATAACTAGGTTTGGACCTTCACTTCTCGTTCTGTTCATTCTCTGGGAATAACATGTTTGCACTGTTTTATCAGTGTTAATTGTTAATCAAGCAATGCTTATGCTATTTGTTTAATTTAATATAACTTGTTTTGTCACTTTAGCAAGAAGGAACAGTTGGGAGCAGTAAAAGATAAATTAGTAAGGATAACTATTACTTTTACATTTTCAGTTAAAATGAATCAATTTGACCATAATTATTTTTCATAGCCAATATTGTATTGAGTAATTAAGTACACTAATGTATTAATAACTGGCTTTAGTCATTTTCTCCTGGCACAGTTTCATCACATCATCATTTTATAGCATTACAACCTCGACATTTTACTCTTACTTTAGCCGGCTGGACCACATTAAAATGCAACAGAAGACGCAAAAAGGTCTGAAAATCTCTGGCCCCCAGGCCCCCCCCCCTGTTCATTAATTTAAACTAATGTGCTAATGAGGCTGTCGACCCTTAACGCCCACAAATACGCCCAAAAACATATCTGGGACGTGTGTTATTTGTACAGGGAGTAGAGGTGATGTCAGCGGAATACCAAGTTGCATTGTGGGATTTAAGTCATCAATATTTGACCTTGTGAGGTGTTGAGAGTAAACTAACTGTCAAACAGATGCCCTCGCGTTTTGGTGCGCTTTGTTTGCGTTGAAGAAAGTCCCCATATGTGAATTGTTTACTGACAATGGCAATAAAACTGATTCTGATGACGTGGTGAGGGGCCCCCAAAAATGTTTTCGCTTAGGGCCCCCTGAAGGCTTGGGCCGGCCCTGCCTGCTACTGCTACTACTACTACTACTACTGCCACTACTACTACTACTACTACTACTACCACTCCTCCTCCTCCTCCTCCTCCTCCTCCTCCTCCTCCTCCTCCTGCTGCTGCTGCTGCTGCTGCTGCTGCTACTACTACTACTACTACTACTACTACTACTACTACTCCTCCTCCTCCTCCTACTACTACTACTACTACTACTACTACTACTACTACTACTACTACTACTACTACTACAACGTATCGTCTGCATTGTCATACACAATGCAGAGAGACAGAAGTGGCATTTCTTCACAAAATATAGGCCTACAAAATTAAATCACATCAAATTAAACAAATCAAATTAAATGAAATATGCTTTTTGTGTTCAGCATTTTTTATTTTATTGGATTTGCGTATGGGCTTTGAAATAGGGTTTGAAACCATTCCAAAAATACAAGTGAGATAAAATAGAGAGTTTATTTTAACATCAGGAATCACAGATATACCACTTACCCAGAATCGTCTGAGAATATTCTGAATGAGAAAGAATTGTTAATCTGCTGATAGTCTCTTGCACATGTTTTAAAACTTGAGATGACCGGTCTTTCAAAGCTTTCCAGCCCCGACTGAACTGGAAAAAACTCTGGAAAATGTCTTTAAAATGCATCTAAACGCACTCCTTCAAACAAGCACTCGAGCCTCACTGATTCAGCCGCTCAAATAACATGCTTGGATACACAGCAACTGTATGTGGTCAAATTAAACCAAGATGCAAATACATACAGCCCAAAGGCTTAATGATAATAAGAGGGAAACACAAGGACGGATAGAGAAAAGAGAATGAAAGATGTTATTTTTTGCAGGCTCAGTTTTTTTTTTTTGCTTTACGCATTACAGTAAAGATGGTTCTGCTTTATTAACTGTTTGGCTGAAGGTGAAGCGACTGAGAATGACTGATCAGGTTGTGCTTTCAACTGAAACACATAAAATCCTCCATGAGTTACTGTCTCTTGCAAAACTGGCCCAAGAAAATACCCCAATATTCAGAATTTGAGATGGGAAATTATTGAAGCCAACTTTGCATGTAATAAATAAAAGGTTTTTCCACAGCGTTGAAAGAAGAGAATATGGATATTATTATTCATATTTACAAAAAACATGGCAAGATGACTACATTTTTTGTATCTCTCATTTAGAGTGTTGCCATAAACATGTAATTTTATCTAGATGTTTTACAAATTGCAGCCACTTACCCAGTGCAGCAATCATCTCTATTTATTTGATATTCACATACCTATTCATAACTTGCTGTATTTGAGGTTGTGGTCATCATTGATAAAACAGCCTGCACAATAGTGGTTAGTTGAGACATAAAGTGGTTTAAACATTGGTTTTGTGATTTGTAAAAACATAGTCAAAGCCAAAGGTCATTTTTGGGTAAAGCGGTAGAAAAGAGACAAAGTTGCTCATGAACAGTAAGTTATATGTTTTAAAAGAGGTGGTTTGTTGCTTCGTAGTTACTTTTATTTCAGTGAGGAACCAGAAAGCTATGGAATAATACATTTCTGCATAATTAATTCTGTTGCCATCTCACTGAAGGCCATAACACAATACAATTCAGCATTTCTGTAGCATCCACACTCTCTTGAAGGTCTAAATAGGACTTTTGATGTCATTTTTCAGGATTAATTTAGACTGCGTACTTGTATATCTGACGCCTAATTCACTTCATGGGAAACAAAGCTATTAATAATGTCCAGCACACTTTGTCTTGCTGCAACACCTGCTCTAATAAAGTCTGAGGGGCGTTTCAGGAAGTCACTTTGATTTGATTTTACAGCTGTACTAACTGTTCTTTATTGTTCTTGAACATGATGACACATGATGGCACACCTTTCCCTTTAGTGCCAAAACCGGTGGCAATAAAACTACCACAAAACCGCTGCAAGAAATATTACTGTATTGGAAGTGGAGGTGCCCCTGTTTCAACAAAGTAAGTTTCACACAGTCAGAATAAAACAGGTGGAAATCTAGACAAACTCTTAAGATTTGTTTTAATCGTCTCTCAAATCAGTTTGTAGATCCTGGAGCTTTTTGGGCATGTTTTAGGTCAATGATGGAAACTAAAAAGCTCCGGGGAGAACATGCAAACTGCACACATAGTTGGACTGCGTAGGAATCAGACCCAAGCTTGTTCTGTGTCCATCATGGATCAAACCAGAGAACATTTTCCATTTATTACAGCATATAATCTGTATTGGATAAGCAGCAATGGAGCACATTTTCAAAGCCAGGAATTGATCTTATGCAGAGACACTCCTGATAAAAAACATACTACTTATTTGGTTACTAAGGTGATGAGATCTCCAGTACATTTACAATTAAAGGGATAAAGCTAATGTTAAAAAGCATATGCACCCGTTTTTCTAAATGTTACGTTGTTAGGTGGAATATTACCTGTGATCAATTTGACATCAGTGACTAAATGAACCAAGAAAATTAACCAAGAAATATAACCCTGGCTCTGTCCATTTTTCAGGTTCAAATTTCCCAAAAATGTGCAAAAACAACAGTTTTTCTTGCATCAATCAGAGTAATTTTCAGGAGAATTTGTATCTTTCATGTGCACTTTATGTTTTCATCTCCTGCTCATTGCCAGATAAACTCACTCACACCAAGCAAAATAAAAAGACACCACGCAGTCGAGGAGTTGTAACTTGCTACATCCCAAACAGAAAACATAATGACTTAGGGCTGCGGTTTGCGGCTAAAAAAAGACTAATTTCGAGTGAGGCTTCTCCAAGTATGTTATTTATTTCTGCCCTTCAGTCTTCCGGGGTGTGGAGCTCTTTCTCTCTGCCTGGATGTGGTCAGAGCTTGCCAAAAAGCCCTCGAGATAATACGGGCAAGCCAGCGTTATAACAACACCCTGCGATGGCATGAAGTCATTGGGACAGGACTGTGCACGTCAAGCAGGCCCCAGATTCACCCAAGAACTGTGCACTTTCTCTTTCCCACTGAGCCAAGCTGCCCAAGGCTGAGAGAGGCTTGGAACGAGAATAATCAGGGAATTAAACTGCCACTGAAGTTAGGTAAGAAAATTAAATTGTCAGCATTCATTTGACCTCTTCAACCCGTAACAGTATATTGTGCAATTTACGTGTTCAGCAGAGTCTGGGGAATTCCCGCTGCTCTTAAATAACGGCGGTTATCTGTCAGACAATTACAGCACACTCTAATAAACAGGCTACATATTAAAATCTATATATTTTGCATGCTTGATCTGCCTGACAGTGGCGTTGAAAAGTTCTAGTTTTCTAGTGTTAGAGAATTTGATAGGGCTTAAAGTCTACTTTTGTATCATTTATTTATACAGGGAAAACTTTCTTTTTCATGAACCCTGTTAAGATAAAACATAGATTAAACAAACAAACAAACAAACAAACAAACACACAAATAAATACACACAGGATATCCAGATAAAATACCAGTAAAAAATTCAATAACACAATCATTAAAATGAACAAATACATAAAAACACACTTACATATAAACTTATCACCGTCACTGTTGGTGGTCCTTAACCAGCGCTTTGAAGTAATTAAAAGTAATACAATCATTTCTTTTATATATACTTTGCTCCACAGGCAGGGAAGGCTTTTTTCCAGTCTCTGTTTGTTTCTGTTTGACTGTAAAATAAGAATGTCCATGGATCTCAAGCGGTGAATACTTGATCTGAAGTTCAGCAAACTTCATAAATAATCAGGTGAAAAGCCAATGAGAGCCTTATAAACAAACAAAAGGCAGTGCTGTTCTGTTCTGGCTTCAAATGATTGCCATCTTCCTTTAGAGTGTAATTCACATTGATGGGTTCTGTATCTCCTGTAATGAACCTTAGTGCTGAATGATACATTGAATTCAGAGGTTTAAAGACTGTTGCTTTAGGATATAATATCACCTTAATCCAGCACTGGATGAGTGCTGGAAAGAGCTTAAGCTGGATTAACTGTTTTTACAAATAAGAAGAATACACTTTTCTAAATTTGTAAAGAATAACTATCTGGTTTTAAGATTATTTGTCAGCTCTTTTATGTATTTTTGGAAAGAGAGAGTATGATCAATCCAGATGCCAAAGTGTTTATAATAGGGTAAATATTTTTTGAGTCACTAGACCTCCTTTTCCACAGCATACATTTTGTTGCACTTTAATTCATTAATAATTTTAAATTAACACAGTTATGTTAGATGGAAAAACTTTACTTGTGTAGCAGAAGGCGCCCCAGCATCTAGAATTACATCTGCATACAAATGGATGCTAGTGAGTTTTAGATTGTGGCCAATTAAGTTCATATACATTGTAAATAAAAGTGGTCCGAGGACGGACCCTTGAGGAATATCTTTAAATTCAGATTGAAAGCCATCAGCAGAAACTGCTTGAGCTCTATTTGTGTTTTAGTCCTTGTCTGTTCTGATCCAACCCAGGTTTAGTTTAGTTTAGTTTTTGGCTTAGTCACAGATTTGATGTGGTGAATGTGCAAGTGTGAACTCAAAGTGTGCAAGTGTGAAACAAATGAAATGAAGAGTAGATAGCATGCTACATTGATTGCTTTTACTCTACTTTATAGAGACATATGGTGGCTCAATTTCTGATGGGCATGACTGACAAGCAGATTAACCAATCAGAGAAATACATACAAACATGGTGAGTAACAAGAAAGAAAAAAAATGCAACAGAGGACTGAGAAACAGCCGGCATTTCAGCCGAATCCTCAAGCGAAGCTCTAAGCTCTGTAAATCTAAGGTCACAAAAGTTATATATTTGGCTCTGAATGATTTAAGAGCAGAAGTCTTGAGTATGTGAAAGATGTGATACAAATAAGCAGCTGTGATTGGATCATCCCAGAAATGGACGACGTGGTTCCAGATCTTCTAGCATTCGAAAAGAAATTATGAGGGACTGCTTAGCTATAATTCAACTTTGACATAACTGACTGGGGTGTTACTTTGTATGAAGATATTTCATCAGAGTTACTTAACATTTAAATATGTGGCAAATTTGATATCGTGACATCCTTGGATAGGAATTGGTCAACAAATTGGCCAGACCATATTATCCAATAACTCGCAATTCAAAGATCTTCAACCCTTCAGAAGACAGACCAATCTCATCTCTTGTCAGTCAATCCATCGGCTAAAAATACCCACGTCAACCCAGGCTGTACTATCTCAGTGAGCGCTCAAACATTTGTGGAACTATTGTGCTTCACACACCGTACAACAGTTATTACCTTTTAATTAGCAGTCACAGACAGGTCATGCCCTGCAAAATAATGATTAGCACAAACAACATGCTTTACAATTGTGTAGTAAATGACACACTGAATAGTACAGAAACTAATCATTGTCAGAAATTGTGTTGATGGTGCTATTTTTGACTTTAGAGTGGCCGAATTATACATTTTTCTGAAAATGTGGGCGTTGACTGTGGATGTCATAATGGTCATTTATGTGACAGTGTGTTGATGGTAAATGTATAGCAACACGAGTTAATCAGCTCCGAGCGCAGTCTGTTCAAGGCTTCAGGCGCTTATAGAAATGTGATGACAGCAGCTCTATGGCTCCACGTGGAGAGCTACGTGTAGACGAGAGCAATATGTAAAATCTATACCCTGAATTTAGTTTTGAAGATGTGCAGCATTGGAATATTGCTCATAATAAAAAAAAATATTGCTACAACATTGCAACCTTGAATAAATAAATGCTTTTTGATAGTTTTAAGTTCTTTTATATTTGTTCGACACTTAAACCTCAACTACAGCCAAAATATAATTAATTATTTCCATTGTTATATGGATACACTGCACATACATACTCTATTACGTTTTTTGTCAATGTTGCCCACCCTAAACATGATTATCTAAGGTGTCCAAACTATGGCTTGGGGGCCAAATAAGGCCCTCAGACCTTTTTTTGCTGGACCTCAAGTTTCCAGCTACATTTTGAAACATGAGCCATTGTTGACTTTTGGTACATGAATATAAAAATTTTCACCCTGGAGAGACGCAGAGACGACGAGAAAGGACTGTTTAGCAAGCTTTATTACGTGGGTTATTTGGCGCTCAGACCCCGGCGGAAGACGTTGCGATCATGGGCACTCCATGATCTATTTGTAGTAGATGTGTCCCCCCGGAGCCTGGAGACTGGTGGTGGTAGATATGAAGAGAAGGTAGAGGATGAGGGGAATGCAGAGGAGGAGCTGGGGAGGTGGTGGGTCGCAGTGCGGTTTGAACGGTCGAGCCATCTGCCTGAGCGCTTAAATGCGACCGCCTGGTGCTGATTGGGAGCGGGGAGGAGTCACTTGAGAGCGTTGATTGGGGATGAGGAGCAGGTGCGGGGGCCATGGTGCAGACGCCCCTTGACCTTTCACCCTCCTTCTGTCCTTCCACCCTCCTTCTGTCCTTCCACCCTCCTTCTGTCCTTTCACCCTCCTTCTGTCCTTCCACCCTCCTTCTGTCCTTCCACCCTCCTTCTGTCCTTCCACCCTCCTTCTGTCCTTCTGTCCTTCCACCCTCCTTCTGTCCTTCCACCCTCCTTCTGTCCTTCCACCCTCCTTCTGTCCTTTCACCCTCCTTCTGTCCTTCCACCCTCCTTCTGTCCTTACACCCTCCTTCTGTCCTTCCACCCTTCTTCTGTCCTTTCACCCTCCTTCTGTCCTTCCACCCTCCTTCTGTCCTTACACCCTCCTTCTGTCCTTCCACCCTCCTTCTGTCCTTACACCCTCCTTCTGTCCTTACACCCTCCTTCTGTCCTTACACCCTCCTTCTGTCCTTACACCCTCCTTCTTGGCCGGGAAAAACTAACCTCTTTGGGATAAGCGCAGAAACCTGGGAGAGTCCATGGTGAAGTGAGGGATCTGACTCTCACAGACGGACAGGCGGACGCTTGAGTGCGATGATGGCGCTGGGGAGAGGGGTCCTTCCATGGTGGCCGACGCCCGGACTATGTGCGTTGGTTGAGCTGGGGAGCGGGTCCCGGCCTTATTAAAGGTGCGGTGGCATATCACACCGACTAATGGAAAAATGTCATGTCACTGTCACTGCTATTAGAAGAGTGAGGGTCCAGTGTCTGTCAGCTGACACTGCTCCAGGCCCTGGATAAAGATCTACTGACACCTCTTTAACACCACCCTGCTTGATACAACTGTGGGAGTCCTGCATCAGCCTCTGGACTTCAGAGAATGTCCCGGGACTGATGTTGACGAGGCAGTGTTTTCTCTGACTTTTTAAGGATTTTCATTCTTCTAGAGTAGGATTAGGGAGGGAGAGACAACTTGGTCAGTGATTTGCTGTGCACGAGCAAATGAAGAGCCACCTTTGTTCTATTTTGTTTCTTTCTTTATAATTGTTTTCAGAAATTCCAAAAACAGTACTACGAAAAAGGCAAAAATTGGATTGATTCACTCATTGTCAAGTTGCCTGGGCCCCTCAGACCCGTATATGTCGTCCCTTTGTGAAGGCAAAAGTTTGGCCACTCCTGCTCTAGATTCTTGATTTATATTTAACAATTGAGCCTTGAAGGATTGCTAGGTGTTCCTTCAAAAATACAAAATTAATGTATTTAAATAAAAAATAATTAATGTAATTATAATGTAATAATTTGGAGTGTCCTGACTGCTGACTGTTGCAAAATCCAACGAGACACTGAAGCTGTTGTTCATGTTTTAGATGACGCTCCGGTCTGGACTGGTGAGCGGCTGAATCTTTTCAACATTGAACAGCATTTTGCATCATACACAGATGAAGGACAAAACAATGTTATGACATGAAAACACATACATACTGAAAGTGGATGGACACATTTTGTGTTGAACGATCTGGCAAGTTTGTACTGTGCAAATATGTTACAGTCACTGACAAGAAATGGTTTTGGAGAGCACAGATTTCCTCATAATTAATAGTTTGTCCCCTATATTCACACAGGCAATACTTTACCTTCTGACAGGGGTTTAAAATCCATTATGGACAAAAACCTTACAGATGGAAATACGTGTGGATCTGAACCACACAGGGCTTTCAAATAAGAGATGACTAAAGTCACTGAGGGACTATGATGAGGTGTAACAGACCAGATGTACGTCCAAATCCAATTGGGCTCAGATGTGTCAGGACACAGCTACAATGACATGGTATGAACATAAACGATATAATGTTCAGTCAGAAATTATATACAGTGATTATTTATGAAAGGTTAAAAGGCCAATTTCATTCATTATTTGTGTTAAGTTAAGTCAATAGTGTTTTAAAACCTAAACTGTAGAGAATAGATTATGGTGAAATGCAAATAAAACAATGTTGCAGATACTAAATCTCTTATTTCTCCTGTTTACCATCGATTGTTGAGACAAGAAATATGTAAGGAATTAGTGGGATTGATTAATAACTTGAATAATAGGACTGTCAAGTATATAAGTGAAATATTACAGTATTTGGCCCAGGACAAAAACAAGACATTCAAAGTATCATCAGCATCGGTCTGGTTGAATAAGATAAGATAAGAAAAGATAAGATAAACCTTTAATATCCACACAAGGGGAAATTTCGTATTAGAATAAATATTAGAATTAAATTCAGAACTCAATGGCAGAAGTACTCAACAAAATTCTGGTGATTGCTTGCATTCTTAAAACACTACAAATAATAAATACAAATACAACAAAAAAGTGATTCATACGGTCATTAAGCAGATATCAGAGAAACAAAGATGAATGGGATTTGTGTTCAGTAAAAGCACAGACCTGTGGTAAATCAGAGAAGCTGGACCCAGTTTTGAGGAGTTTAGCCCAAATCCTCTTGTCTGTTTTAAACTGCTCCACATGGGGACTATCTGGACTATAACACCGGTAAGTCTCCTCTCCGTACTGCACAAATCCGCTCCCACATGAGAACATGCAATAAAAGCATTTTTATGTGACATGTAAAGTATAATTTCTGATTATAACCAGCATTTTGCAGAGTTTTATCAGTAAAGCGGATTAAAATGTTAAATGTGAAAACAGGGTGAACTCTGGGTGAAGCTTCAGAACGCTGTCTCATGCAGAGTCAATACAGAGGACAGCAGATAGTTCGGACCTTACATTTGATTTAGCTCATTGTATCATACAGCGGAGTCAGACCGCAGCAAAGGTTTGTTTACTGAAACTGTGTCACTCGATCAGCCGTGGACGCAGTAGGTGTGTGTGGAGTATATGGTTGCTGTGCTGTTCTTCGGGCAGTGTAACGTTTCCATCTCGTCCAAGAATCCGAGGTTCTCATTGCACACGGACAGTTCGCCGCGAGGGAACGCCTGCGATTGGCTCCAGTAAAGACAAGCAAAAGGCAACATTAGATGATGGTGTACAATTTAGGCCTGATATAGTTTCAAATCTCATAATTATAAGCTCAGGGAATTACAAAGAAATTAGATTGAACCAAAATGTACATAATGAGTCTCATTTATAAAACCTTTTGTGGAATCCTTAACTAAACTGAACGCATACGAGCGACTTTTGTGTACGTATTCTATCGTGGCAACCTAAAAATTGTTGACAATATATTATACCACATCTAGATTAATGTTAGGGTTAGGATTAGGGAAACCCGTATGTCATCTGTGAAAGTATAAACCAATAGGTAATAAGAAATGTTTTGTTTACTGCTCACAGACTGTATTTGTGCCTCTAGCGTTGAGCCTGTAATCATATCCCGCTGGTGTGTCAGGAGCAGGTTTGGGACACTGGGTTGGCCCTTGGGTGAGCCCTGGAGGGGAACAGGGGTAAAGCGATCCACTTGAGAACTGCCCAGGGAATTGTGCTCCATTGTGAGGCAGTAAAAGATCTGGCCCTGCAGCGTGTGTCCAATGAATGCAGGCCACTCGAGCCATTTTACACAACACAGAGAAACACCACGGCCGCAGACTCAGCCATTTGTTTCAACAGCTTATTCTTCCCGTGCTTTACCGTGACCCAAAGTACAAATTATCGCCTCCCAACCCGACTTTAATCAAACAAAACTGACACCTCTTTCTATTGTTTCTTTATAAAGGGATTCCATATCATACCTGTGTTTGTAAGTAACTGATACGGTCGTTTTGCCCCAGACAAAACAAATGACAAGATACTTAGACAGATGAGTTGCAAATATTAGAGGTGCTATTGTTTAACCCTAAGAGCCTAAGGGGTGTGTTTTGGCCCCAGAGGTAGCGTTAACAGCAGAGCTCATTTAGTTGTGGCAATTGAGGACTATTCTAAACAAGAGGTGTTATTATGCCATAATATGAGGTGGAGTAAAGCACCTTGAGGGCGTGGTCTGGTGCATTCTGTGAATGGCCAGAATCGTAACTAATAAACTTCAACACTAGCGTTAGTTGTAGATTGGGGACGTTTTTGAGTTGTAGATATTTTCCTGTGTGGGTTTTATATTCGAGGAGAGAGTGATGCAGATGAGGAGGAACTTCCCTCTGCGCCTGATACAGGACACGCACACAGAGCACAGCGGGTTGGGTTTTGACCCACAGGTCGGGTTGGGCTGGGACAAGAAATTCTCATTTCATTGAGGGGCAAGTTTGGACGAGTTATAAAATGCTGACCGTGTCTCGTACGTCCAGGCTCTGCCTGTATCATTGTGTTTTGCTGCGTCTAATTTCCCTTCCTTGTTTGACTCTTTGTGACTGATTGTAATAAAACACAAAGCATTATGTATAAGATGAGACTGAGCTGACCACAGTGTGTGCTCCGTTCTCCTGCCCTCCGGACCACATAGCATCTTACAAAGCACTCAGGTCCGGTTAAATTGGCACATCTTGGAGACATACTCTGCGTTGTGCAAAACAAATAAAGGTGAATTAAATAAAGAAACAAACTCTCCGAGGCTGCATTTTAATATTTTATTTATTTATTTAATTTATACAATTTTGGGAACTCATTGAAAAACAGGAAATCAAACCGTTTTATTGCTCATTTCTTTCAACTTAAATCATTGTTGGCCTTTTAATGATTTTAAAGCACTGGTCAAGGACTACCCACAGTGCCGATGATCTTGTTTTATATCAGTTTATCTCATATTGTATGTGTAAAAGTATTTTTATGTATTGATTCATTTTATTGAATATTTGATTTGTGTTTTAGAGTCCTGTGTTTTTTGTTTAACTCTTATCATTGGTTTTTCCATGTAAATAAATAAAATGAATGAATAAAATGACAATATGAGGCCAAACATCACCCACCCCACGCCAGCAGCCATGTCCGGCCTCTTTACGCCAGTGTTAAGGTCGACAAGGTAGCAAAATAGCGCCCTGGCCCCGCCCCCTGGAAAAGGCTCCCGTTAACACGACCTCCAGGGGTGTGTCTCCTTTTCAACTCAGCAAAAGTAATGACCTGTTGCTTGAGCAATTAATATTAATATTAATATTCATAATCCATACGTACATTTATATTCATATATAATAAATATTGAGCATGGCACTAACAGATAGATGCCTCTAGATAGATGCAAACTTCATTATATTTCAATATATAATAATACATTTTAGTTAATGTTGTCACAGCAGCAGCAACAGCTTTAGGTTATGTTGTTGTGGTGGTTTATTGTCTAAAAGTAAAAGTGTTTTTTAAACAGTGACAATAAATCAAGAAGTACAGTTGTTGTTGTTGTTGTTGCTGTTGTTGTTATATAGCCATGACAACCAGTGCATTCTGTGGGGACACTTCATCTGAAGAGGAGCCTGAGGGCAGCTGTAACTGACCAACTCCAGTCACACGGGCTCAATACAGAAACACATCTTACTCATTACTCCTCTCTTGATAACAGAACATTTGATTATTTTTGCCTCAGAGAGGAATAAAAGTCAGTTGTTGCCTGATATGTTAAAAATAAGGAGCAGACATTCAGTGATGCTTTTTCTTCAGAAAAAGCATCTTTAAACCTTTGACAGAGCGTAATGGGTTCAGCGCCGTAGGCTAACGCGTCCTATTCCATTTCACATTTTTCCATTTCAGGGATCCACACGAAAAGTGCCAGAGCTGCACTTTTTGGTGGTTTCAGGTCGAGACATTTTGGAATGTCAGCAGGTACGCTCACGAAGATGATTTACCATTGGCCCATAACTGACAGCTAAGATATATGTCGTGTTTAAGCAGGGTTTTCAGCACAAGACTGCACAGATGTGGGAGGTATAGAAGGTCTAAACTTAAACTACATATTTGTCTCATTGCCAAACATCTCTGCCATCAGGGCTGAAGCACAGGGTCTTTTGAAATCCTCCAGGTTGAGATTGTAAAGGCCGAGGGCACGCCTTAAACATACAACTGCCTTTTATTCTGCGCTTCTGCCCGTTACTCTCAGAGCAGAAAGTAGAAGGTGAGAGAAGAATAGACCAAGGATTGTGTTAACAGCAGCTGTCAATCTCCCTAATGGCCTTTCCAACGCAGCTTTCCCATCTACCAATAAACATTCAGTATAATAATGTCCAAGCGTTAGCATGAGAGGCATGTTACTTTAAATAACTCATTTCAAACTGTACTATTATTGCAACTCAAGTAATGTAGTAATGTAATTATGTATTTTGGCTTCTCCTTTTTGCATATTCTGATTATTTAAAAAACACATATATTTTGGAACAAACTATTTAAATGGCCGCAGTTCTGATTATTATCAGATTGTTGAAGTTCAAATAAATTATGATTATAAACAGTTCGATTCTCAGATTTTTTCAGATCATGGTCCCTCTGATTACACACATCAGACTTTGCTGTTTGCATGTCATTTAAATAACCTTAAAGCTCAAGAAATCAGATCATAATCAGAGGTGTGCATGTAAACAAACACTATAGTTGTCATGTGGGGTTATTTTTTACTGTACAATATTGTTTGGGAATTCCCTGCTATTTCTTATAAAGACAATGATCATATTTGCACATCCATTTTTACATGTTCCATATTTTTATCGATTGATCTATTATCAATTGTTTTGTTCAAATTTGCCATCGATCTCCTTCACAACCTCTCCACAGTGTAGCAGCCCGTTTCAAGTATTTATGTGAACTTTTCCATTTGTCTCTGCTCACCCCTGACAGACTGTTGTCCTGGCGACACACTCACTGCCACAAGCCACATGTGCACTTATTGGGCACAAAGGTTGCTCTGTTTTTCCAGCCTACAAATTGAAGCGTTGGTCCAGAGTCTGACAGCTAAAATGCACAGAGTGAGAACAGGATGTGTGTGTGTGGAGTAAACTCTGCCCGCCAGCACCTGAAACGTATTAAATATAAATCTCCACTGGTCTGTAGATGTAATTCGAAACCCATTTTGACTTTTTAAGAGGCACCTTCATAAATCTTTTAGGGTCCACTCCTTACTTTTTCAGCAACATTCCTCATACATCTCAACGCTTTTGGCCAACACATTTAACACATGCACTTGACAAATGATTTAAAGATCAGGAGGAAAACAAATCCAGCACGTTTAGAGAGACAAAACACACAGATATTGATGCAAGAGGCAGGAGCTATTGGGAGGAAAAGCACAGACGTTATGAGCAGTGGCATTCAGAGGAAGGTATGAAAATGCTGAGAAGTAAATACTAACTCATGAATACATTGGGTGGGCAAATATACTGCCTGTCCAAAAAACACTTGCCACACGGTTTTAATGAAGTCAATCTGTCTTTCAGCTGCAACACGGTATTTAAACTCGACCGATGCGGAGCAGCTTCTCGTTTCTGAAACCACCGTGGAAAGAGACGAATCCCGTGGTCATGGAAAATATGTCAGTGTGTTTGAGAAGGGTCAAATCATTAGCATCGAGCAGAGGAAACATCTAAGGAGAAGCAGAAGCTATTCCACTACAGATCTGAGGCCCAGTGAGAGTGTTTGGGATGAGCTGGAGGAGGGTTAGGGTTAGGGTTAGGGTTAGGGTTAGGGTTAGCCTAACCCTTTTGTGCTGTGGTCACTCCATCATCAATAAGATCATGAGGGAACAAATAATGCAACACTGGCTAGAAATTAATCTTTTGCATTGCAGAAGCTTCTTGAAACTATGCCACAGCGAATTTGTGCTGTGATCAAAGCTAAAGACGGTTCTACCAAAGATTAGAGCGAGTGACTTTTTGTCACTGTCTTCACAAGACTAAACCTAATTTTCACCAACTGTGTGTGTCTTTTTCACATTGGCATTCACAAATGTGCAATACTGAAAGACAATCACTGACTTTGAGGAATTTGGACCCATCAGACACAGAGAATTCGCACAGCTAATAAATTGTAAAAACAGATACTTTTATGAAATGATTCATAGCAGGGCTGCACGATATTTGAAAATATTGATGCAACATGGTCGTTAAGTACTGTGATGTAGATAGTATTGCAATATGTTTTATATATAGTGTCAGTTCATAGAAAAAGTAAGTGCCTTAATTCACAAGTCAAATTCTGTCAAAATTAAAGGCACAATGGACGATTTTTCGGCGATTTGAGAACGCAGGCGGAAGTGCGCATGCGCACTCCCCCGTGTGGACCGATACAACACACGCGTGCGTTTGTTTATTAGCGCAACGGAGCGCATCACATCTCTCGTCTCCCGTAGATTTCCGTCCACTTCTGAGTCAACTCGAACTGTCTTTCTCCGTCTTCATTTTGCCCCGTACACTGAGGGAACTATATTATGATAGATCCATGCGCTTAGGCACGCGGAAACGTGGGGACGAACCGCACGCGGCTGCAGGTGAGCGGTAGGTGCGTTTTATGATTGATACGTGGCAGGACAAATGATTTATCCACGCCACGAGGAAATATGATAAAAAAATTGCAGAAAAAAATCGTCCATTCCACCTTTAATAAAAACGTAACAAACTTAAGAATCAAAAACTTAAATAAGAAACTCAAGAGTAAAAATCAGACATTTAAAACTTTTTTTTAACAGTGAACGTGTTTGATGAAGAACTTTGGTGCTATTGCAATATAGTTTGTTGCAATATCAATTATTACATTAGCCAGTATTGGGACAATGATACTTTAGTAATAAATTATGCATATCCAAATGTATGCATACGTGTATGATATGTATAATACCACTAATTCATAAAACAGCAGAAACTACAACGTAAAAGCCAGAATGTGATGATGTTGGACAGCTTGAATGCTCCATAGTCTCATCTTCCCTCTCATGTGAATAGAAGTGCTGTATCCACGCCATTGTAAAGCTGCAGGCGGCAGAGACAGGAGGTGCTGACTGATTTGGATGTGAGCAGCATTTAGGAAGAATACATTAGCAGGAAAAGTGCTGAAAATGATACTAGACTTGTGAGAACACCAAAGCATTATAATACATCTCCACATCTGGGTGCTATTCTCCCGTGAGCCGAGGGAGGATGTTCCCAGACCAGAGGGACCCGGTTTGAATTTGTGGCTCCATCAGCGGGTGCCAATGCCCACAGCCCCAAAGTTCATGACACGCTTCACTCCATGGAAAATATGAGCCATCCCGGCCGACCATGAGGGGAAATTATACTGTTTGTCTTTCAGAAAGTAGCACAGAGTAGCACACAAAAATGAATTGTAACGGAATACTTTCAGTCCAATATTTCAAGTTTACATAACACGAGGAAAAACACATTTTGAAGTATTTATTTTCTGAAATATGTTGAAAAGTATTGACGTAGTTTGTTAAAGCTGTGTAGAGAAACAATAAATAAAACAATAACTGTAAAGTATTAGTAAATGGAAATGCAAAAAAACTGTTCATAACAGAAGCAAAAGAAGTCAAATAAAAGTATTTAAATAAAGTGAAATAGTTGCAGTACTAGAACAGAAACGGTAGAAATTAGAAAGTTGTTGTATTACAGTTGCAATTGTAATTCATTTTACTAAAAAAAGTCTGTGGATGACTACTTTTTAAACTGTTACCAAATAAAGAAGTTAAATAAACAGTAGTGACTATAAAGTACCCATAGTGTCTACATAAGCAGGAGTCGTCTAGTCGAAGCGTAGTAGTGGTAGACTAGACACTACTACTACTATGTTTTCACTCTGGGTTGTAGTATTTGTAACATTTTCACACAATACCTGTAACATGTGTATGCTACTTGTTCCCTCGCTGTTGAATGACAGTGAAAGGCTGAGCTGTTGTAAAGTGAATATATGCACAATGGGGCTCTGTGTGCAGGTGAGACAAGGGTCAGCGCCGTCAGCCCACTGCCTCTGCCTCCCAGGGGAACTTTCCACTGGACCATGGTCAACTCACATAAATAATATTGTGAATATAAGGAAAAAGTGAGTGCATTAAGCAGACTGGAATCGGAAGGACAAATGACAGCGGAAAATGGATTCACGGTGGCAAAGCTGGTGAACTGGGATTTCTACTTTTTGAAATGCGACAATGTGTGTTTCCAGAAAAAAACATCATGAGTGTAACAGAGGAGGGTATAGTCACCCAAAAGTGTACTCAAGGACTGGTGCAAACTATTGTTGAAGTATTAGTCAATCTGTAATATATAATAAGTAATAATGTAATAATAACAGTAGTCAACAGTGAAAGAAAATGACTACTATGAACCACTCCTGAGGGAATACACTGACTAACTGCCAATACTTCAAATTTATCTTTTGAAGTACATTTTATTTGAAGGAGAATACATGAAATCACACACAAAATCTGGTATTTTCAAAGAATAGACACAGAACTGAGAAGGGAAACATGTAAACGCAGGCATCTTTTGTTACTTGTTGATTCACAGTGCGAAAAAATAAACTGAAATAAAAGCAATGTAATTTAAATAGATACATACTCAAGTTGGAGTAAAGTGGCAGTAGAAAAATACCCAAGTTCTAAAAACAAAAGTTACTGAAGTAAATTTAACTGAGTACTAGCCACCACAATGTTCAAGACCCCAATTGTTTGAACTATTTTGTCAGTTGAAAAGATTGGTTGTTCTCACTCTACATTTGAACAGTGGTTTCCTTGGCCAGGTCAGGATAAAGATAAATGCAAATGTGTGTATTTTATTGTGTGTATTCTGGAGTGCACGTGTGTGTTTATGTCTTAAGGAACGTTCAGCTCCTGCGAAGTACAAGTCAGCTGACCAGACCTCAGGATACATTTGGCGTTTCTTCAGCCACAGACAATTTAGATATGTCCAAAGTGAAGGAATAGATGCCTTTTTTATTGTGTTAAATGTATGTTTTCCCATCATAACTTTTTTTTACAGCTTGGATTTAAAAAGGACTCTCTCCACTCGTGTAATGATTTCATAATGAGGAAGACTTTTCTCTATACATTATTTGAAGTTAAACATCTGTGAGAAAGAAAGTCATTATTTTAGATTAGGATTGTATGCAAGCAAGGCACATTTAATCATGTTCTAGGCCTTTTTTGAAATATTATACTAGTACAAGTATCACGTGGTTCACATTTTGGACACAGGATAAATGCTCTCTGGATGATGTTAAAACTACAACTAAATAAAAACAAAATCCTTACTTTATTTCGGAACTCGCCAGGATCAAACACTTTTCGACCGCCTCTCACCACGTGAATCAACATTTTCATAAAGCGCTGCTAAAACCTGCCGTATCGTGTTAGTGTAACAACGCAGTGAGACAGCGCGGTCGTTTCAGTGACATTGTCTCTCAGACCAGAAGCCCGTCCAAAGCCACATAAAGTAGAACTCCAAATCCAAACATTATGGCCTGAGTCGTTCTCCACGGAGGACGTCCTGAAGGCGACAGCTAAACAAACACAACACTGACCCAGCCACAAGGAGCAGCACAGAGCGTCACGTTAGAGTGTTTTCAAACTGTGCAGCCTGTCGGGACAAGACCGTCCTCCAATACAACTCCACCATCCCATAAAGATTAAGAGAGTGATTGTCCTATGAGAATCCAGATAGGAAACACAGAGAGGTGAGATTAATACAGCATTATCCAAAATCTGCCCCCGTTTTCCATCTGGAAGGAGTAGGAGATACATGTTTACAGTACTTAGACAAATGCACACGGCTTTAAATGGATTATAAAAGCAACGTATGGTCTGGAAATGGAAAAATCACAATGCAAATTTAAATCCCCTGCAGTAAGAGCAAATGTGTGGAGTAAAACATTATTTTTTTTAAGGCATATTCAAGCAATTCCATGAGGGCATCAAGGCGTGTCTTTGTGCTATAATCCATGACATAATGAGCCCAAAGCTTGTGCGTAATGCAGAGAAAATGATTGTAACTACATATTAAGATTAAAAGTGAGCTTGAATAGACTGAGGGTGTTTTCCCGTGGTCTCGCAGGTTTGGACTCGTCTTTGTGGCTTTGGTTAAATCAGTTATTTTTCTGGATGAATGTAACTCGGTCAGGCTGGTTTTGTCTCTCTTTGGCTACGAGGCAAATGACTCAACTTGGAGGTTGACCTTTGCCCTCGTGAAGAGATGTGCTGGAACATGCGCAAACAAATAGGACTGACTCCAAAAACAGAACTGAAAGAATGTACCTTATTGTAGGTTCAGGTGACTTTATTGTCCCTGAAGAGACATTTGCACCCGTCATTTGACCTGCTCTTCAATGACACTGAGGGAAACTGGAGCAGATGACACAATGCACGGTCCAGAAACTTTACTTCTGGTCAGGAATAGCTGGATGATTAGTCTATAGTGCATGACTAACAGGAAACTTGTACCAGATAATACAAACAAACTTCAAACTATAGTTGGGAGATATATGGAAAAATTAACAATATTGCATTTGTTGTTTTGGAAATTAGAATATTGAGTAGATTGTCTATAACGATTAAAAATTACCTCAAACAGACATAAAAAAAACTGGTGTAATATTACAAGCAAGAATATATAAAGTCATATTTCTGCCTTTTTTTGGTACATTTTTGGGTCCAGTCATGTTTTGTTCTTGACTTGAACCTTTACTAAAACATTTACAGGCAATTTTTAGGACATTCCTGATGCATCGTGAAAATATTGTTATTGAGATAATGAAAAAAGTATGAAATAACAGAAATCAATATTTGCTTTTTTTCTGTGAGTTGAAAGCACCGTCCTGAACCCTTTTTCCCGACAATACAATGAATCTGCTTTCTTGGAAACAGATTAGTTACTCCATCTGGCATTAGTTCTGTCGTTTATTGAATGATAAATTGATACAGTAAATATCGTGACTGGCTAATTTGGCAACAACAAATGACATTCCTGATTCACTCTTATTATCCAGGCTGGATGCTGGTGCAAAGACTTGTCATCATCAGTGTTGCAGTTGCTTAGATTCAAGTCCACAGTGGACTGAAGGCTGACATGAGCAGAGGAGACAGTCTCGTCTCCAGGGGGATGTTAGGAGTTCAGAAACGGACCCAAACACACAGCGGATGGAGGCGAGCAGATGTTGTTTGAACTGATGCATGCTGCCTCCCATGTCTCCATTGGTTTCCTGTTGCTAAAACTGACAGGAAGTAAATAAAGTGTGGCTTGCTAACAGGTTCTGACAAACTTTAGAAGAAGGATGGCCTCGGCTCGCACGTGAAACATGGAGTTTGAGTAGGTGAATGTCACTTGGGTATTCTGGTTTTTATCAAGTTCATTTTAAGTATCCTGTTTGTGCTTCAGGAAAATTATGATATTTTTGAAAGCCAAATTGCAATTAGAATTACTTGTGCAGAGTTACTTTTGTATTTTCATTCCTGTGGGGTCTAAGAAACAAAACAGGTACATTCCAGCCAATACCTGCCCCACGTGACTACATAGAGGACGCCATTATGGTAATGAATGGCAAGGAGCCTGAAATTTAGCTTTTAGGGTTTATTTTTGTCATTAAATGAAGCTGTAAAAAACGACACATCATAAAAAACAACCCTCACCTGGTCCAAGTGTGCTTTAAAAGAGTTTAGATCGAGTTTAGATCGATTGCACCCTAAATCTACAAAATAATTTCTGATCTGATTTACTTTCCACTTTATAATATCATAAAAAAAGAAATACACATTATAAATATTTAAAATGTATTATACAATACTCTACATATAAAGTTTACTGATATTGATAAATAAATGATCAAGTCCATCTTTATAAAATAGTGAAAACGTTCTTTTGACTCTAATATGAAGCTGCAGGACAGAGGCTCATTCACTCATGTCAATGTCATAAACAGCCAAAAAACATTGGTTTGATTATAAATAATTGTGTTATTAAGCAGTCAATTATGCAAACACAGTTTGTGTAAAGCATTGTGTCAGATGCTAATCATTGTTCTCATCAGTGATGAGAGAGCTGCAACCAGCTAACAATATGATTTATATGGCTCAGCACAGGACTGTTAGGGTAACAAAGAAGATGTGTTTGACTACAAATACAGGGCTTACTCAGAACAGGATAAATATCTGAGTTCTCAGACTAGATCCACAGATTAAGAATGACTCTTGAATGATATTTTCTGAAACTGTCCAAATGATACAACTGAATCCATCTCTACAATGGAATATCATGATCTCTTTCACTCTCTTTCACTGAATAGATTAATAATTATTAGAATCGCCAATCATTTTAATAAAGATTTTGAATCATTACAATGATTAAATCATTTCCCAAATGAAAACCCAAATGAATGCAGAAGTACATTTGTAGTTGTACTTAGTCCATTTAGTTGCAGAGATCCACATCCAGATCATTGTACTGCAAAAATAATCCTCACACTCGGATACTCCCAAAAAGTTTGATAATTGCTGCAGACGTCGTTAGTTTCAACGCAAACTCCGTCATCACAGCCAGTGTGAACTTTAGTGGTGCATGCTGGGTAAGCGCAACAACATGGGCAGGAGCTCTATTGCAGCTTTAACTTTTTCTTACATTCCCTTCTCAGAAAGTGTCATCAAGACATCAAGACACCTATGAGAGGGTTTTTAAAATAACTGTAAACTACTTATGCTTACAGATGGCCAATTTAAAAAAATAAATAAATATATATATAAATTAAAAGATTCTCAAACAGTAATAAATAAGTTGTTGATTGAGAGGTAGAATGGAGACGTGACAGAGGCCTGCCAGAGCCTGTAAATCACAGTTTGCAGACATGTCCAATACATGGTGAGTCTTTGCTCAGAGCAAGGCTGAGCTCTTTAAAGACGCTCTAATCGGGCCCTCGCTCTGACACCTGGACCGGCTCCAGGGCCCAAGCCATAAAGAGCTGTCTGTCAGCTTAAGCTGCTGTGTGCAGGGCCCCGAGCTCCACTTAACCTGCTCCACAAACTGCACCTGACCGAGTCTGTGGGGGACGCCTCTGAGGTCCGGGACAACAGGGACAGCAGCAGCAGCTCGACCTGGAGGAGTGGGGACCTGTCATAGAGTATACAGTCTGTGGGGGACGCCTCTGAGGTCCGGGACAACAGGGACAGCAGCAGCAGCTCGGCCTGGAGGAGTGGGGACCTGTCATAGAGTATACAGTCTGTGGGGGACGCCTCTGAGGTCCGGGACAACAGGGACAGCAGCAGCAGCTCGGCCTGGAGGAGTGGGGACCTGTCATAGAGTATACAGTCTGTGGGGGACGCCTCTGAGGTCCGGGACAACAGGGACAGCAGCAGCAGCTCGACCTGGAGAAGTGGGGACCTGTCATAGAGTATACAGTCTGTGGGGGACGCCTCTGAGGTCCGGGACAACAGGGACAGCAGCAGCAGCTCGGCCTGGAGGAGTGGGGACCTGTCATAGAGTATACAGTCTGTGGGGGACGCCTCTGAGGTCCGGGACAACAGGGACAGCAGCAGCAGCTCGGCCTGGAGGAGTGGGGACCTGTCATAGAGTATACAGTCTGTGGGGGACGCCTCTGAGGTCCGGGACAACAGGGACAGCAGCAGCAGCTCGGCCTGGAGGAGTGGGGACCTGTCATAGAGTATACAGTCTGTGGGGGACGCCTCTGAGGTCCGGGACAACAGGGACAGCAGCAGCAGCTCGGCCTGGAGGAGTGGGGACCTGTCATAGAGTATACAGTCTGTGGGGGACGCCTCTGAGGTCCGGGACAACAGGGACAGCAGCAGCAGCTCGACCTGGAGGAGTGGGGACCTGTCATAGAGTATACAGTCTGTGGGGGACGCCTCTGAGGTCCGGGACAACAGGGACAGCAGCAGCAGCTCGGCCTGGAGGAGTGGGGACCTGTCATAGAGTATACAGTCTGTGGGGGACGCCTCTGAGGTCCGGGACAACAGGGACAGCAGCAGCAGCTCGGCCTGGAGGAGTGGGGACCTGTCATAGAGTATACAGTCTGTGGGGGACGCCTCTGAGGTCCGGGACAACAGGGACAGCAGCAGCAGCTCGGCCTGGAGGAGTGGGGACCTGTCATAGAGTATACAGTCTGTGGGGGACGCCTCTGAGGTCCGGGACAACAGGGACAGCAGCAGCAGCTCGGCCTGGAGGAGTGGGGACCTGTCATAGAGTATACAGTCTGTGGGGGACGCCTCTGAGGTCCGGGACAACAGGGACAGCAGCAGCAGCTCGGCCTGGAGGAGTGGGGACCTGTCATAGAGTATACAGTCTGTGGGGGACGCCTCTGAGGTCCGGGACAACAGGGACAGCAGCAGCAGCTCGGCCTGGAGGAGTGGGGACCTGTCATAGAGTATACAGTCTGTGGGGGACGCCTCTGAGGTCCGGGACAACAGGGACAGCAGCAGCAGCTCGGCCTGGAGGAGTGGGGACCTGTCATAGAGTATACAGTCTGTGGGGGACGCCTCTGAGGTCCGGGACAACAGGGACAGCAGCAGCAGCTCGGCCTGGAGGAGTGGGGACCTGTCATAGAGTATACAGTCTGTGGGGGACGCCTCTGAGGTCCGGGACAACAGGGACAGCAGCAGCAGCTCGGGACCTGACCTATACATACAGTCTGTGTCAGAGAGAGAGCGAGAGACACAGTGTGATTCAAAAGTGACATTTAAGTGCAGAGAAACTAAACTGACTTTAGTGTAATATTTAATGTGTAAAAACAAAGCAAACAAAAATGTCTTGAAACTTTTGTCCTCAAACTCTATTTAACTTAAAGTTGGCCTATTATGCTTCTCTATTATGTCCTATTCACAGTGATATTGTCCCTCTTCACAGAGACATTTCACCGTAACAAACAGCAGATTTTGTGGCTCTGTGGTGCTGCCCGGTGGTCAAGTGGTTAAGGCAGCAGCACATATGCCTGGTTCCACGTGCAGCCGGCTGCAGTGTTGTGAGGTCGAATCAGTTTGGTGCATGTCCTCCCTTCTCGCTCATCCCCGTTTCACGCTGAAACTGTCCTGTCTAATAAAACCTCTACGGGCCATAAAAAAGCGTATCTATGCAACAGTTTAGTACCAAACATGTCTCCCTCCGGATTCTTTTTTTTTAAGCATATGTGAAACGAGCACTCAAGTTTTAAATGCAGGACAGTACTTTTTAAACTTTTTTACTCAAAACATACAGGAACCCAACAAAATACGACTTGAAGTAAACTAAAGGTGAGGAAACTGTTGTAATGAGAGTCAAATCTTATTCAAGTTCATTTTGCATAAATAACTAAGGTCATAACTGACATAACATGTAACCTTTTCTGGCAAATTAAATTATAGTCAAGTTGACGACTTAAATGATTGACACAAACTCTGTAAACGACTCAAATAAAGAAGAAGAAGAAAGAGGGAGAGAAAGAGAGATGGAGCTGGGCTGGTGTCAGATCTGATGAGCTCATACTAGAGACTTGGATGATAAAACGGGGAGTGCTTTGATATAACGTTGCATTGCGACAGAGCCCGTTCTACTGATGTTATTACCACAGAAACTCGACCTCTCTGACCCACCAATGGTTGCGTCAAAAATGACAACCAAGACTGTAACTCAACTCAAGAAGCGGTCAGCCAATGTCACGGCGACCGGCACAATTAACTAAAAGTGGTGGTATGTCTTGGGTTAACACATTAAGAACAAAACATATGAAGAGTTAGACTGTTGTAACCAGGGCTGAAACAAGTTAAGAGATCAACTATACAAGTCCGAAACATGCCATGTGTGATAAAAATAAGTTTTGAAGCTCAGACAAAGCAAGAGACTCAAATAATACGAGAAATGTGTTTAATGTATTAAATACTGTTTTTGATGAAAAAAAAGCTCTGTCTGTAATTATACTTGGATTAACATGTCCTCAAGCAGCATCCATTTAGCTTTATGATTTGAATTCTCATATGCACGTGCCTTTCACGATCTAAAAAACAAAGTAGTAATTAAAAGTATAATCATAAGGTTAATCAAATTGCAAAATAATCGCTAGATGCAGCTAAGGATATCAAGAAATATTATTTAATAACTGTGATTATTCAGGTCACAATGTATATAGAACAACAAAAAAATCAATTAATTTCAGAAGCAAAATTATACATATATATATATATATATATATATATATATATATATATATATTTTTTAATATATAGCACAAAAATAGACCTAAATGTAAATAACTTTTTTTATCCGACTGTTTTTTTTGCCCCAACTGTATTTTGTCTTTCAGAAAGTAAAATTTGGTAAAACTGGTCCCAAACTTGAGGAAATGTAACAGATAAGACCACGGGAATGAAATAAAATGTAAGATTTCCCTGTTGTTTGGTCACAGTCTCAATAATCGTAACACTAACATATAATATGGTGACATCCCTGGTTGCAGCCCTAATGAGAGCCAATCAACCAGTATTTAAGTCAAACACTTTCTCAGACATGACCAGCCTAATCCTATCATCAGTGATCAAAAATTGTTTGCCACAAAAATGGGAAACCAGAAGAATGAAATGAATCAGAGCGTGCTATAGGAAGAGGTCACACAGATATAGGTTCAACAGGCTGTAATCCCGGCACATACTGTTATTGACATCAGTCTGTGAACAAACCTTAGCTCCAACACTAATGTCCTTGCACTCTCGCTGCCCTCACAGATCTTGGCCACTCTGCAGAATCTAGATACCAAATGAAAACAGCGCCCGGGCCCCGCAGAGCTGGCCCGGAGCCCCTCTCACACAGGCTGCACGCCGACCACTGCCAGAGCAAACATGGTGGCTGTTTTTGTAGAGGACAATTACATAGACTTATAAAATAGAGTCCTGGAGCTGCGCCTGGTTTTGGGGCTACGCTGAACAGGACAAACAGAGGGAGGAGTTCTCTCTCTTACACTCCCAATTTACCCACAATGCATATGTCATCATGCGTCTTGTAGGGAGGTAGACTACTGTTTTTACCCTAACCAGACAGAAAACATACCTAAACTCTAAAGAAAGTCATGTTTGATGGTCTAAACTTCCCACGGGCCTGTTAACAAAACCCCATTTCCAATAAAGGATTGGTTAAATGTAAAGGTCCAGTTTCTCTTGTGGGGCCATGACAATGTTTCAACGGGTTCACTTTGGTACAACGCTCTGAAAATCCAGAGGGCAAATGTGGAGATTGTCTCGCTTTCCTGCCATTTGTGATGATGATTTAATAAGTCTGTGTGGAAAGCTACAGTCTTGACAAGACACTAAACTTATTAACTAAACCACGAGACGGACGAGCCTATTTTGGACCATTACATGACAGGCAGTGGGCACCAGGGAGACGAGGATGGGAGGAAGTCTGACGGTCCAAAGCAGGACGAACCCAGAGAGACAAACTTGAATGCTCCGACTGTGGTTATTGCTGCCTCACACACAAGTCAATGTTCTGAATCAAAATGTTGCTTTAAAAGAGCTGTATTGAAATGAAATCAATTGTGTTATACAGTATATTTAGACTCAAATTGCTCATTGCTCAAAAATGGCTCAACACCTATAGAAATGTATATACAGTACCTTTACATCTGAATTTACTCACTAAATGTAGCCCTGAAACAACATTCTGTTTGTGGTCCAAATTAAAAGCACTGTTGTTTGACATATCAACGATGAAATAAAGACTTGGTGCGGTTGATTGATTGATTGATTGATTGATTGATCCCCTTGAGATGATCCATCTATCGACCAAAGTCATGATTGAGAATTTGTATGATTTATTACCAGGTGATAACGTGTTGAGGTGGAGTCCTCTTTGGTCCATGAGGAGTGGTGTGTGTGTCTGTTCCTCCTGTGGCTCTTGTGGAGCTGGTGCTGCTCGTGAGCGAGAGGGCGACACACTCCAGATTAGGGATGATAAAGAACTAAAGAGACGTGGCTGGTTTCCTGCTGCCTCTATTAAGCGAAGCACCAGAGACTCACATGTTCTCCCTCACGCCTCCAAATGCTTCTGGCTCTACACAATTCCTGGGTTTGTTTATAATCCTGGAATAAGATTACATTTTTATCCCATCAAAATCGCACAAGAATTTGCACAGGCCAGACTTGACTTCACCTGGAGGATTTTACCTGGTGCATGTTTTGGGTTGGTGGGGGACACCGGAGCTCCCAGACACGGGGAGAAACATGCAAACTCCAAAAAGTAAATAAATGATCTTCTATATCCCAAAAAAATACATCACAAAAGTAAAATGGCGCCAACAGTAAGAGTAGCAAATTTATTCATCCTACACTAATGGGCATTACAAAAAAATCAAATAGCTTTTATTCAATCATCCAAATATCTGTAATAAAGTAGAATTTATGACAAATGTATGTTTCTATGGTAATTTCACTGACTTGCATTCATTTCCTGGAGACAGAACGTAATCTTAACCTACCGTAAATGTACTCACACCTAAACCTTTAAACCTTAACCTAAACCATGTTGCTTGACCTAGTGTGTCCCTATATAAAAGCGATGCAAGTCCCCACAATGAGATAAATCCCCGCCAACACACACATTCGACTCCACCCAGCCGTGACCTCTCAGATCTGCACTTTCACCCAGCCTCCTGTTCGACCAGCGACCACTGTCTGACGTCCAAATACTACACTTATCTACCATTATTTGCTCATTCCTCCTGTAAATCAAATTCTCAATTAGAAAGAAAACCAACGAGGAGGAGATGAGGTTTGGATTGGAACACTGCTCAGCTATGAGACAAAAGGAGGACGTATTCAGAGAAGGCACAGAGGTGGAAGATGTAGAAAGAAGAGACAACAATGGAATAATATCTGCTCTTTTGTGGTTAATGTTTTGATCCTTTCACATTCTGTGCAATACTTTTCAGATTACAGGCATGTTTTATCACATTCCTGGTGCGTATCATATATAGTAATCGACATAATATACATTTTGCATATACATATTGCTATTTAAAAAGCAAAAATACACTTTTACCAGCACATAACGTTCAAGATGGCAAGTTTCCCACAATTTTCCAACACCGTCGTATCTACCATTGGCAGTCAGTTATTGCAATGATCAGGTGCAAAATATCAAACCATTTGTGTAAACATGAAGAAAAAAAAGAAGCTTTAATCAGTGAAAGAGTCATTAAGAAAACTCCAGACTTTTCTCTCACAAACAAAGCCATTACTGAAGCTAATGTCTCCCTTTAGTGACTGATGAGAAGTTAAAATATCAATGATGCTATTCTTGGATCTAACTCACCCCCATTACAGTTTCACTATCTATTAATCACGTTAATGAGTCCGAAGCAGCAAAAACAAGTGATCACTGCAAATGTTCTCGGGGCAGTAAAGACCACTGGGCTCGCGTCCAACTCCGCTCGGTCCAGGAAACAAATGCATCCGCGCGGCTGTTTGCTGTTTACATTACAAACACCGGACTAATCGAGAGTCGTGAAACATTGGACTCCATCCCAGTGCAGTTTAAGTGTTATTTACGGCCAAATGAATCTGCTCCGGCGTTACAAATTGGGTTTTCACGAAGCATAGATTTAAATGAACGATCACCTTTAAAATCCGCTGTACATCCTAAGCTCTTGTCGGGACACGCGGGCTTATGGCTGGACTATAGCGGGCTTTATGTTTAAATATGTACACAGCGCCGGGTTAAGACGAGGGGTGAAAGGAAAATTCCACCAGAAGAGCCTTTCTAGGGGCTTTTATGCCGCTACAATGCTCTGTTTCACTGTCCAACATCCACACAAATGATGTTTAATGCTTTAGTGAATGGAAACGGAAAGAATGCACTCGTTTCACCCACATATGCATAATACAGTAATACTATTATTTGTTGTAGATTGAAAGAATCCAATCCATGGACATTATTATCTTGTCTTCCTGTGATTTTGAGTGAGGTGGTTGTCAAGGAGACCACCACCACAAATCTCAACAGGACAGATGAGAAGGATCAGCACAAACCACAAAACTATAAATGATATTAAAGTTTCCAATCCGACTGGGATGAAGGCCATTCTATTCCTGCAAATATATAGAAATTAGGCTGCACAATGTATCACTATAGCAATATGTGAAACTAATCCATCTACATTTAACGTTTTAACTAAATAAATGTAAAAAGTCAGATTATAAATGTCTTGTTGAGTTTTAGTGTTTAAGATTTTATTTTGACCCCTGTTTAACTCAATTAAAGTAAATTGAAATATCACAAAAACATGGCTAAAGCTAAATGAAGCTAAATAGACAGAGTGGCACATATTTACTGCAAGTATTTAGTCATTAGCATCGCATCACAGAAGCTTTGAGAGAGACTTTTTATAAGAGTGTACAGTGTTTACTACTATTTTACAGCTCCCGTGTCTCCAAGGTCACAATAAAGTGTATAAATGACCATTGTGGGCAGCTTTAATGATTAATCTGTCATCAGTTTTCATTAAGTGCTCTGCTTTAACACGGTGAGTCTAGACTGAACAGAAGAAACTTTAACCAGCCCGCTAACCCTTACTTAACAAGGCCAAAGTCATTTAGACCCATTGACTTGTGTCCTTAAGGCACATTTCAGCAAAGCCATCATTTGGAAGAAAAATAACATGCTTCATAAACTCTGTTCTGTGTGAAGTGTCGTTCGGGCAATCACACGCTTGTCTACTTTCCAGGAATCCTAAACGATATGGAGAAGGTTTGCACAGAAAAACACAACGTTGCCTCACATATTTGGGATGGACAGGTAAGTTGAACACATGAGCATGAGCTGTTTGAGAAACGTCTCACCAAGAGAGGACAGTGTTTGTATGAAATGTTTCCTGTTATAACTCTGCCTGTCTTCAAACTGAGCATAAGAAGAGCTGAATGGCCTGCATGAACACCCGAATTCTTAATAATGTTCAAATCTTGTCTTTTGTTTTCAAGGATGCAAAGTGAAGTACAGTAGGTTTTCTCACAACTTTCCCAATTTAATCACAGAAGGTTTAATAGAGATTTGATCAAAACGATTCGCTTTAATTCAAACATTAATATCTGCACAGCACTGATAACCATCGGGCGCTGAAGCTACAACACCCACTTCATAACTGCACTTAAAAAGCATTAGATCAAATCCCCCAAAACAAATAGGAAAAACAGCCGGTGCCGTAACATGCCCTGATTTCCCAGAATAAGTTTCAGCAGTGGGTTTTAGGGTTGGATTTTGAGATAAGATCGGCCATTTGAGCTGCATTCTCCGTCTGCCGTGACCTCCTGCACGAGAGCTGCAATAACAAAAGGCGCTCAGCAGTGGGCCCCGCGGTGCGTTTACTCTGTGGCGTAATGTTTGTGCTCTCATGGCCCTCACAGCAGCTCCGACACGGCGCTTTATCAGGCCCCAAACCTGTGGTCCGTACACCGCAATGTGTGCTCTAGCTCTGCAAAAAAACTCGCACAAAAGCAGAGAAAGGAGCACAAAGGCCGAGGAGTTAAAGTAAGTGATGGAAAACAGTGGGATTTGGACGTCTGGGGTCCACAAAGAGGCGCTGGTGCTGCTGATAGTCCAAAGCCAGGGGCGAGAGCCGGGTCGGGGTGCATTCCTCTGCTCGTACCCTGGAGCGTGTGGGTTTAGGCTGTGAAAGTGAACGTGGGACCTTTATCGCAGGAGCAGGACACACAGGAGAAGTGTTTGAGGGTTCATCAACTCCACTAGACCAGTTATCAGCTCACGGACATGCAGAAGTGTAAAAGTGTACATGTGACTTTTCTGGAGGAGGATCTGCTTGTTGTCTCCAAGGAGATGTTATTGCTATGTCAGGAATGTGGGGTCTTCAGCCTCATTTACAATGTTTGGATATGAATGCAATTGTGTAAATGTTTGTTGATGCGAGCCTGGATCAGGTCACTTTTTAGATTAATAAATGAAATAAATTACACACGTGCAGGGGCATTGACATTTTGTGACACAACTGAAATCTGACCTGAGCAAAAAAAAATCCAAGAATCCAAGAACATGTTTGTAGCAGCCTAAACTACAGGGTTTGCAGCTTTTCCACATTTCCATTCTATATTTTATGTTTGCAGAGGAAATTATTTTATTTGAATTATTTCAGTGATTGTTATGTAGAAACTAAATAATAATTGGGATTTTGGTTAAATCTTGCAGCTCTGATAAAACTTACCTATCTCAATGAAGACAAGCAGGCCACTAGGATAAGTTACAGATCAGATCTATGGAGAGGCGACCCCACTCAAAACAATAACGTCTGTTTTTTATATGTTAATAAACATGCAATAAAAACAGCTATAATCAAATATTTGCAAGAGAAAGAATGAATGCCATACTGTGTGAGAAATTTCAGGCAATTCAATAACATCTCTATGGAGACAAGCAGGTGGTGGACCGCTCACTAGAAAAGTTACTGCACATCATTAAAATCAATTTTAGTTTCTGTAAGGAAATAGGTGTAATCACTGACTGTACTGGAATAGTAGTAGTCATTTACATCATGTATTTGTTTTACAGTAATGACTATGTTACTTTCCTTTGTAGAACTTGCTCTACAGATTGTATCGATAAGTCACACTCATCCTAACAACATGAATTAATAATGACAACTAGTATAGGCCAGTCAAATGCACTAAAAAGAATATAACGTATGAGTATTTTATAATAGTGAGATATTTGACTGAAGAACAGATCGTTACATTTCAGTTGATTAAGTCAATTTTTCAGTGGCAGAGAAGACTTGCTTGAGCAATTCTCCATAATAATATGTGATGTTATTCTACGCAGAGGAACAAGAGTGAAGCGCTGATAGAGACCATACCCTTCTGTGGACTAAGATGAACCCGGTTGGTTGTTTGGTGAGTCACGGTGCCACTCTGACCAGGGGGGGAACAGCCCACCACCACATTTTCCATTCCCGTTGAAATTTTGGGGCCTGTTTTTCCCTCTCAAACTGGCATAACCACAGCAATTTCCAGCCCTGTACTTTTTCAAATCACCTCAAAGAATATTGTTTGAAGCCATTGTAAAGCCAATTCCGCTTAATTGGAAATCTCACTTCTACAAATACCTTCCAGCCGCGGTAACAACGGAAACGTACTGGCGAAACGATTCCCTGAGGATGTGTGTAGAAATCAATCATATGCAGCGATTATGATGGCTCTTATAAATGGAAAAAAAATCTATGTCCAAAATCTAATCAAGTGTTTCCTCTGTACGATTAGCTTTAGCCGCGCTGTGCCAATGAAGGATGCGGCTATCAACCCCAAAGCCACCCGCAAACCTGTTCCAGTTTAGCAGAAACCATCTCGTACCCTCCAACCACAGCCTCCTCCGACATTCTCCTGTGTTTTTTTTTATTTTTATGCAAACCAACAGTAAACTGGGTGCAGGCCTGCAAACCGTTCAGCAACAAACCCGTAAAACGCCCAGACAAGGAGATGGAGCGCTCCTTAAAAATACAGGAATGTTAAGCGCACGCCTCTGAAGATTAGCGCTCTCGTTGGTACGGCACACAGCTTAACCATCAATGTGCCAATGGAGCCGTGCACATCAAAGCTGCAGCTCGGACCTCCTCGTCATTAGCCAAAGCTTATCCCCCCAAATGCTTGCAACCGCTGCTACTGACCCCCCTCATTATCCCGGGGCACAAGCACCACTCGGGCTGGCTTTGGAAACACTGTGCAGGGCTGTGGCAACGGATGTGATGAAAAAAACCCATTCCAGTGTTATTGAAAAAGGTGCACTCACTCACTCATTCACTCACTCAAATTCACATGTAAACAGTGAGGACACGCATGGTCTGGAACTAAACTGGCCTTTATGTGTATGCACGGTGAACTGAAAATGTCCAGGTATTGTAAAATCCTTCATAGGAAAAGAAATGTTGGGCTAGAACAAGCGTAACAACAGAACATCTTATGGGAAAAGTGTTGGAGTGTTGCATTGTTTTGCGTCTCTTTCAGCCCTTTCTCTTCATTTGTTTACAAAAAGTGAACATTCCTCCGCTGGCTCCTTTGCGTCTGGAAACCATTAATGTCAGTGCGTTCCTGCCAACTCCATTATGGGCATATTTACACACTTATAGCTCTGAATCAAAACTATAATTGCCAGTCTGAGCCAAACAATGACACTACATATTGTGGGTGAAATAGAAAAGCTTGTTTCAGATGCTGGATGGCTCTAAAGTAATGGTCACAGAAGACAATTTAGACAGATTTAGTTTTTTTGTTTTGTTTTTTTTAAGTCAAGAGGACGAGGTTTGACTGCTCTTCTGGACTAATGGAAAACTCCTGGAACAATAGAAGAAAACAACAATATATGTATAACAGATGCATTAACATTTACAGTAATAAACTTCCCCAAATGACATTTACAGTACATTTTACAGTGGATACTTTACTTCACTACATTTGAGAGCAGCATCTGTTTATTTTTTTTTAAATGTTTGTCTGGACTGAAAAATAGAAAGTACTTTTGGTTTGAGGGATTATTTTGCGCATGATTTTCTGTCGAAAGACTTTGAGTTCAAGTCCAGGTTATATATAAATATATATACAATTCACCAGAAAAAAAATTAAGAAATTGATTTGAATCGACTGCGACGAGATGGCTACTGTCCAGGATGTACCCCGCCTAAGGCCCGAAGTCACTGGGATAGGCTCCAGTCACCCGCGACCCCGAAAGGGAACAAGCGGTAGAAAATGGGAGAATGGATGATTTGAATCGACTCTTTCATGTACGTAGGATTTTTATGGTCTACTTTTACATTTACTTAAGTAATGTCTTTGCTCTTGTATCTGTACTTTTACTTAAATGGTTAATTCTTCCACCACTGCAATACTATTTAATTAAATACAATATTATTTGTTCAACAAGATTTTTTAAATTGTATTTTTTATGAAAAAGTTATAACATCTTACAGAGACAGAAAGTCTATTAGGTCTATTTTTTTTTTCTAAAATTTGCTTTAAAAGGTTGAGGTTGTGGTTCAGGTTTTACACAAATGAAAAGAAACCATAATTCCAACATATTATTAATGTTGGGATTATGGTTTCTTTTCATTTGTGTAAAACCTGAACCACAACCTCAACCTTTTAAAGCAAATTTTAGAAAAAAAAAATAGACCTATGTCATTATTTTTATCAGGTTTAACACAAAGACATATGAAGAGTTCGTTTGCAAAGACAAAGTGTAAATAGACAAAAATGTCCAGGCTTAAAATTCAATTAAAAAAGCCACACCTATTTTAATGCAGTAGAAATATGTTCGTTCTTGAGCCAATCCCATTGTTATTAATCTGAGTAGAAGGTGATATACTAAAAAAAATAATCAATTGAACTTAGGTATTCAATTTCTAAAACTGAAATTATGTGTTTTTTGTGATGATAAGATTAGTTTTTTAGGTCCATATCACCCACACTTCATTGCAATATGCACCTGGTTTTCCTGGTTAAACTGTCAGGCAGGAGCTGCAGCGACCTCCTCCTTCACTGAGTCAACACAGCTCCATTAGCCTTACGGGAAAGACGCGGTAAGTCATGTTGAGTGAGGCACTATAAAACATCCAGCTATTCAGGAAAACAAGGACCCGTCGGCCCTTTAAGGCAACTTACAGTGCAGAGCAAAGCAAAGCAAAGCAAAGCAGAGCAAAGCAAAGCAGAGCAAAGCAGGCGTTCATTTGCTGAAGGCGTTTGGAGACTTGGACGGCCACATGAGCGAGTGAAGGAGACAGAGTGAGCCAGTGCACCAGATCTTTGTTTGGTCAACAGTGTAATAGTTGATTGGTCGAATGGTACAATGCTATCGCTGGCATCTGCACAGTCTTATCTGCACAGCTCTTATCGTGTATTGACTCTGATTGCAGCCCATTAGGAGCTCTGGTCCTGCTCGGTAAGTTCCTGCCCCTGTGGCGCTGTGGTGGTTCTTGGGTCAGGAATAAATCGAACAGTGGACAAACAGAACCAGGGCCCACAACCACATGTTTCAGACAAGGTACCGTATTTTCCGGACTATAAGTTGCACCGGAGTATAAGTCTCACCAGAAAAAAATGCACAATAGAGAAGAAAAAAAACATGTATAAGTTGCACTGGAGTGTGAAATGTAAGTTGCTCCGGAGTATAAGTATATAAGTATAAGTATAAGTCGCACCCCGGCCAAAACTATGAAAAAAGGTGTGACGATATGGAAAATACGGTAAGTAAAAAAAAAAAAATCCCTACATTTTTCCCCCATGTGTGATCAATGTCCATTCAAAGACTAAAAATGCCTTGCAATAATAATTTCACCAAGCTAAACAGTGCCATTTCACACACAAAATAGTCAAATTTATTCTTCCCAACTGACAGAGGTTGGAAAGATGAACTTTTGATTATAAATCCCCAAGCATATTGTTCATAGCGATTCCATTAAAATGTCATTAATTGCCCGGGCCTTCTCGTGGGGGATAAACTAAACACATTCAACAACATTTTTGGTATAGATTACGTAACATGAGTCCAGCATATTTGCAATTTATGTTGCTCCTAAGAATCTTACACAACTTATTAAGATTCTTGATGCAGAAATGACGCCCTGCGACAAGTTGGCCACTGTCCAGGGTGTACCCCGCCTAAGGCCCGAAGTCACTGGGATAGGCTCCAGTCACCCTCGACCCCGAAAGGGAACAAGCGGTAGAAAATGGATGGATGGATGGATGGATGCAGAAATGACTTCATTACAGGAAAAAAGGGTATTCATAAACGTATTAAACCTGTAAAGTTATCATTAGAAAGGGAGGCACAAGAGACGAACATCCAAGAGTGACCATGAACAGCAAAAGAGACAAAAGAAGAGTGAACTTTGCAAACTTCTCGACAGTCTCAGAAGCATTAGTCTGTCAACTTGAATTCACCTAAATCTTCTGCTGCGCTGCTGAAGATCAAGACCCTGAATAATTGTGCCACATTTATCTTGAACTCAAACTAAGGACTTTGGACACTCCTAAAAACACACGCGCACACATCCTCTTTCCTCGAAAAGATCCCGGAGCAAATGTCACCGCTCTGTTTGACTATCGCCCCGGTGACGATTCACCGCTCGGCCATTAACGCTGCGGAGGCGCTGGAAATCTCACCGTGAACCTGGCAACACGAGCATAATGTCCACACAAATAGCCCATCGAAAGCCCAATTTAGACCCTTGGAAAACAGAGGAGATGTTTTTATACCTAAGTCAATGAGTGAGGTCGAGATGAACGAGGGAAACACCATCTTTAGTCAATCGTGCAGTTCCATGTCGCCAGTAAATAGATTTTAGCTACAGCACTTTGCACTTTATATTATATTGTTGATTGTTCACGGCACTATTCATATTTATTATTCCATTACGTCACCGTCTGTTTTAATTGTAAATATTGATGGTGCTCTGTGACACATAAGTCAATGGTAGCAGCCTTATGCCCGGGGGTTCCCTAACTATTCAGACCGGGACCCCTAAAATAAACATACAACAAACTCTGGACCCCCAACGTAAAATGAAATAGACGTCTATATCATTTCAAGTTTTAAATATTTTAAAATTAGGTTTATGTATACATACTTTATTAGTTTATTATGTTATCTGACCCAATTTCACTAAAATATACTGTTTTCTATAAGAAAATAAATGTAATACAGTGTCATAATTTAAAAATCACATAATTAAGTCATCTCACGACCCCCCGCTCATGCTCCGCGCCCTCCACTCACGTTATACATTTTTGGGAGTTTTGTCAACATCTCTTCATTGTATGCGTTTTCTGTAGTTTTTTCCTTATTTACAACACAACATGATAAAGATATTTGCAGGATTTTATTGGATTAAACTGGTGGTCAAATGGACACAAATCAAATGTGATTTATACTTTCCTACTTGATTAAGAAGGAACTACCTGACAATTAATAATGTAAACATAAGTGGACATTCTTTCCAGTTTTAAGAATAAGACTTTGTTGTTAAGTTTCACTTATAAATGTTCAGTTATAGTAGTAGTAGTAGTTATGCTTAACATCTTGGGTCATTTAGCTTTTAATCAAAGATACTCCTAAACATTTCACTTTTGCTTTGACTTTTTCCTGTGGCCCTTCTACATGCCTCTGAATAGCAGAAGTATTAACTGTTTGACGTTTTTTAACTCCTTCAGAGATGTATCTAGATCAATTACAGCTATCATAATATACATGAAAGAAGAAAATATGAAGAAATTGAATACATATGAGCAGCAGAGCTGTCTAGTCTTGGATGGCTTTATAAGGCAGCCAAACCCACCGCATTCAGTGAGAATCAAACATGTGGGGTACGCGCCATATGAAAGTATTTATCAAAACCCTATAGTGTGCCCCGGCTCAGTTTCACTCACCCGTCTTGTCATCCTGGGGCATGTGTGCGTGCTGTGGTTTTTGGCATGCCCCTGCACAGTTCTGCTAGTTCCTGTTGTGGGGAAAAGGGACTGTTGGGCCCCTCCACTGCTCCAGTTCACACAATTATCATAATTATCATTTCACCAAACAGAGCTATGATATGGCCAGAGATGCAGCCGCCACAGGGGTTTGAATGTCAGCGGGACGTGCCAAAGATGTTTCTATTTTGTAGCTGGTTTTCAGTGTAGTCCTTTTGGTGCCTCGGAGCTTGAGGTGAAGTCAGATTGTGATAAAAGTTTGAGCTTCACTGGAAAAGCGACCACTGTGTTTAATTTATGGGTCGACATCCTCAGGTACAAGTTTAAGGCCTGGACAGGAAGAAGGGAGTTTGTTCTTGGGTTTTACACTGAGAAAAAGGAAGGCAGTAGATGCTTTTCCATAATACATTTTTAAAACTATTGCCTCAGATAATGTTTGAAAGATTTCCGAAATATTAGAAACGCTTGTATGTGTGTCTGACCGTGGCCAATCCAGTTACATGTCTACCCGGAGACATTTTGAGTTATTCACAGATTCTGAAGGTGTGAATTCAAAGCTTTCCAATGATGTCTCACTCATGTAGATCTGATAATATTTGAGTAAGTTGTGGTCATTTGAATGTATACAACTCTCAAACCCATTCACTGAGAAAACGGCTTCCAAAGTTTCTCACCGGAGTGAGCCCAGAGTCACAGGGGGGCTCATTTGCATCTCATTGAGATAAGCCCTCCCCCCTGTCACACTGACACCACCTCCCCCTACAGCTGTCACTGAAGACTCAAGAGGAGTGTTGTTATTGATGGTAACTGGACTTGAATCAGAATTAGAAGTTACTATATTAAAATGGAAATACTTGGATTACAAAAGGCCCTGAATAGAATCAAAGAATCAGAATGAGAATAGGGTTCATTGCATTTGTCGATAAACATAATTCACAGGTGATTCAGTCTTTAATGTTACAACGCAGTAGATACAGGGGGAAAGGACAGTAACTTATAGGAAGTTTAAAAAACACTCTTAATAGAAGAACTCTTATAAACCGATGCCAGGGCCAGGTATACGAACTGCAACGGGTCCATGGCTTTGAATAGATGAGATATGATATGTACACCACCAGAGTCCAATTACATCAGAGATCACATCCTCATGCTCTTCTGTGCACTCTTCTGTGCTGTGACTCTCGGCGCTGGGCATTTGTTCCTCAAGGATATTATCCTTGAGGAACAAAACCTTGTATTTAATTCAACAGCCAGGTTCAATGCATTTCATAGACATTGTTTCTCAATTTATGAAATAGGGCATTATTTACTCCAAAATAAAAGCAAAGACAGCAAGAAGTGGAAAACAATAAACTTGCACAGTTAAAAGTGTGTGTTTTTGCTGTGTCTAGATTATAGTTATGGCCGATACCAATGATTTTGGTTGTGTAAAAACTTCTGATCCCAGATATGTCGGATAAAAACCCTCGGACTAGTTTGTTTTGGCCGTCATGTTGGGTTTGGGGTGGGGCCATACCACTACTATTTCTGTCTATCGTGTCATGCTCTACACATCTTCCAAATGTCATCTCTCTCATCTCACGTTTCAGGAGAACGCCACCTAGCAGCTTGTATTGTAGATTCTGCACTTAACTTACATTTACGCCGACCTCTAACTATGTGCCAAATTCCATCAGTTTTTGTGCATGTTTAGGCTCTCTTTATTTCTTATAACGTAGATTCTTGGGCACATCATTCAACAAAACTGTCCCATGACCTCTAACTATGTGCCAATTTGTATACGGATTTGTGCTCATTTAGGCTGTTAAAAATTATAATAATGATCTGAGCAGACAATAGGTGCTCTAATGAATTAATACAAGATAGATGTTTAATGTCATACTCTAGAACCTTTTAGCCAAAGCAGTAATATCCAAATTATCCCCCCAAAAATGACATGGTGCACCTTTAAAAAAGAAAAGTGAAGAAAATGTGCGAACATGAGGAAATGGATAACACAGACATCTCAACATTAGGTAAATTAATTATTGGTCAAGCAGCGGTTGGGATCATATTTTACAATGTCTTTTTATGTTCTTCATAAAATGCCGCTCTCTGTCTTGGTGGTCTCTTTTGCAAACATTAAAACGACAATGAAAAAATGCTGAATCCAACATCGACTTCCTTAAAATCAGTTCACAAGTTCAACTGGGAATCTGGGCTTCTCTCTCCGGCGCTGGCCAAACCAAGCCAAGTCCTTTTATGATTTATACATTTGCACACGAACCCAAAGTGACACCTCCAGCATTTGGGCCCATTCCTTTACTGCAGCACTCACTTCATTTAACAGCACCCTCGTACATACTTGTGGCAGCAGGAGAGTCCCACTGAAGCCGCTTTTCCTT
The DNA here is from genome assembly GCF_026437365.1 of Eucyclogobius newberryi. Taxonomy (NCBI): domain Eukaryota; kingdom Metazoa; phylum Chordata; class Actinopteri; order Gobiiformes; family Gobiidae; genus Eucyclogobius; species Eucyclogobius newberryi. The sequence continues at coordinate 7,371,695 of NW_027316500.1, read as the reverse complement.
AATTAAGATCTATTTCACTGGCAAAGAATTCTGGGTGCAGCCGGTTTCCATAAGATCCCAGAGGACTTCGCACGGCCCATTAATCAACATTAGGGAGGTTTTTTTGGAGCTTTGGACAGGTGCTCGAACCTGCACAAAGCTGTGTAAATAACTACGAGGAGGCCTTTTTATGTTACAAGCCGTTTACACTGATAATAATAGTAATATTCAGCCTGGAGTGAAATTTCAAAGTCATATCATTGTAATGGCACTTTTACTTGTTGTTACCTAACGTGTGCGTAAAGGTTCATAGTACACTTTCTGTCATTGTAATTTGATCCACAAACTTTTCAAAATGGCTAAATCTGGTTTCCATTCAAAGCACTTAATTTAACTACTTAATGGTTCTCAGCACAGCCTCCGATATGTTTCTGCTCAAAAACTAAACTGTGGGCAGACATTGGTGGACAATTGCAGAACAGAACGGACACTCCTTGTGACTGTGGCATCAGATTACACTGTACACAACATGCGGCATATTTTTAAAACAAAAAAGCAAAGTAAGTTAATCATAAACATTTTTGAGAGTCTTGTGATTAAAAAAAATTACATGTTTTTCAATGTTAGCAAGTGATAGGCCTCCTTTGAATATTACAAATTAAGACTCAGATATTATACAATGTCATACATGGATGGATGGCTAGGAAGACTTATTTCTTGTAGTTTTTCATGAAACATTATTGCACTTAAAACCAATCTACAGCTTTTTTTTTTATTTTAAGTGTATTTTTAACCTGGTCCAGTTCTTCCTTTTTATTTTTTTTAATGTTTTTTTGTAATTTTTTTTTTAATGTTTTTTGTGTTTTAATGTTTTTTTCTGTTGTTGTTGTGCTGTTGCTTTGTTTTTATTGATCCATGTCCTAATAAAAATCATTTTGAAAATAGCTTTTGTAGTTGTCTAGTATGTTATGCTGCGTAAACGTGTCTCCACCTGCCGTGTATATATGTGTCACTGCGTTGAGCTTTACCTGCAGGGCTGAATGTGAGGAATCCTTCACCTGGTGAGTCGGGTGAAGCTCTTCTGTTTTAACGGCCTCTCCTTCTTCTGTCCAAGCAGCCGTGTAATGAAGCTCTATTGAGGCTGTCACTTCTGCTGTCACTGCGCCTGAGAAGGGCAGAGTGTAAAACAGGGCCAAAGGTAAAGCCGGTGGGCAAAAAGGGAAATGTCTGTGACAAATGTGATTATGTTAAAAGCAGGATATGAAGCGTCTCAATCTTCTGCTCAGTGAACTAATATCCCCGTGTTTTGACAGCTCTAATTTACTAAGTTTCCTGTCAAAGCGGGAGAACAAAGTTATTTTTCTTTTTCAATAACTTGCTAATTTAGTTAAATGATAATATATGCTTTGTGCTGTTTACAAAATCAATCTTTCACATTAAGTCATACATTTATTCTTCCAAGTAATGTTATTTTTTTAAACAATTATTTACCCATATTGGCTTTTCATGCTCTCTACCACCACATATTTGTACACTATATCCATCACAGTAGATTACCATGCACAAAATAATGTTAAATGTTTGAAATTATAGGCATTTTTGACGGTAAGAAAGTCATTACATCTGCAAATTATTAAAATAGCCCTCAGCAGATATTCAAATACCACAATCCTGTTATTTATCTATTAATAAGTATGTACACGTTCTGACTCTACCTGTTACTTCCACTCCAGTCACTGCATGATTTACCACTTTCCCCCCACAGTGAGGCGCCAGTGAGCCTTCTCTATGAAACCAAGAGAGAGAGAAATGTTTTTAATCCAGCTAAGTGCAGTGAAAGTCTGCTGCAGGAGGAGTGAAAGAGGAGGAGGGGGCCGCCGTATAGTTGTCTGGCAAACCCTGAGCGTTCCTGATTAGAAGCATGTGCCGCGGCCCGCGCTCAGAGCTCTGACAGACAGGCCGCTGCACATACACAGACAGGAACAAAGGACCAGGACCTCCTCGAGAGAGAGAAACACCCAGACGTACACGTTTGGCTGCTGCTGCACACGTTTGGAAATGACAGAGTGTGTAGAAGGTTTAGGGAAACATGCACGGGACACGGGACTCCGACAAGGCCTTAACACCAATGTATCGGATCACGCTGAATTGATAGTTTTAATGATTCATTGAAAAGATTTAACAGGGACAAACGTGGTGGCTGCTATTGTAGGCAACAGCTCGATGTGTGTGTTGTAGTTTTGCACACTGCAAATGAACAAAAATGACATGTATCCAGTTTATACAAGAGAAGAAAAACACCATCATTAAAGTCAAGGTTATCAAATTACTCCGTATGCAACTACATAACTGTAATATTATGTAGTTGCCTGAGGATCACATCTGCCCAGTCTGATTAGCTGGGCAAGAATGGCCTCTGTGCATTCTCTGCCAGCCTAAAGAGGTCCCACAGCAGCACCAGGACCATGTGTGCCTCAGAAGACCAGCCCGTCATCGATGTTGTCAAGGTCTGAAGACTCCAAAGGAACCCCTGGACAACTGGAGAAGGTGCACGGAGCGAGGGATGGCAAACGGTTGTACTGGAAGCAGCGGTGCCCTATCTCAAACCTGTTTCTGCAGGATTGGGACATGGCAAAATAGCAGTTTGATAATATGCCCAAAGTTGTTCAGCCTTAGCAGAGACATCGACGAAGTTTGACCGACAAACGACAGCAACAAAAAAAGATTCACAGCAGACAAGCTTCAAATAAAACCAAGCGTAATGTCTCAAATGTCAGAACTGGGCAGAGAGCGGCAGCAAAAGAAATGACAACACAGCAACTGCTTCGTTCTGTAAGTGATTAACCGTGATGCCAAGTCTTTGAAGCTGACGACTGACATATTGAGACAAAGGCATAAAAATGTGGGGACGGACCATGACCCAAATAACATGAATGCGTAACTTTTCTCTATCCGCTTTAGAAATGATAAATATTTACACAATGTTTGGGGGAGACATCTTTCAGTGCTGCAGTGGGCTTCAAAAACACAGCCTAGTTTACTGCTGGACAAACATTATAGTATAGGTCCGGGGGACGTGTGGAGCATGAAAGCACATCAATCCATGCATGTTGGCTCAACCCTGGCGTTCTGAGAGTACCAAGTATGAAGCATTAGCCACACCAGAGCGGAGGTCGTGTCAGACTGGGCCCAGGCAAGAGTGTCCACATCTGGGCTACAGTGGTCGTCCGCTTCCCCCTCTTATCTTGTTTATCTAGCTCTGAGCACCCACTGCCTGCGGCCGCACACACCATTGCAAGCCGCCGTCACGTTGTATTTACGTTCGGCCTGATTAATAGCGAGTCTTTGCAATGAGAGGCAAACGGCGATTGAGAAGGAACAGGGATGACGTTGTTTGAGTTTGAAAAGCCCTGGTGGCTCTGTACCGTGGCACTTCGGTCCCGCGCCACTTCAAATGAACAGAGGAGGCAAAGAACTTCTGCAAAACAAAATTCAACCACGCATGGACGGTACCACCTGAAGATTTAGGGCACAGTTTACACAAAGGCGGAGGAGACAGACGGCTCAAAGCAATGGTTCTGGATGCTTTGATTGTGTCCGCGTCATGTTTTCTTTTTTACTGGAGCACGAGTAGACACATGTAAACTGTCCTTTCTGACGGATTTGAAGTCAATGATGCCTCACATTTAGAAAGATACCAACGTTCCCGGACACTGCTGGGATAGGTTGAACATATAGGTACAGTATATGATCATGTTCAAGGGTTTAGAACATAGGGTGACATAGGGTTAGTGCATGTTTCTACCCTGTTCCCTTAACCTGTTCCTAATCCTAACTCGTTTGAGAATTAAATGACTGTAAAAATATATATATTAAAAGAAAAGACAATGTATATCTATATTCTGGGGCACTGTCCACTGTCTAAGTACATGTTCCAAGGTTGCCAGGATACAGCAACCAAACCCACGCAAGAGGATGTGAAAAATAAAGCAACCAAAGCCAGTGGAACGTCCGGTGCGGCTGTATTTTCCTCTGTATCTATGTCAGTAGCTCCACCGGTGACCCTGGCCCTCCACCGGTGACCGAGGCCTTCCACCGATGACCCTGGCCCTCCACCGGTGACCCTGGCCCTCCACCTGTGACCCTGGCCCTCCACCGGTGACCCAGGCCCTCCACCGATGACCCTGGCCCTCCACCGGTGACCGAGGCCTTCCACCGATTACCCTGGTCCTCCACCGGTGACCCTGGCCCTCCACCTGTGACCCTGGCCCTCCACCGGTGACCCAGGCCCTCCACCGATGACCCTGGCCCTCCACCGGTGACCGAGGCCTTCCACCGATGACCCTGGCCCTCCACCGGTGACCCTGGCCCTCCACCTGTGACCCTGGCCCTCCACCGGTGACCCAGGCCCTCCACCGATGACCCTGGCCCTCCACCGGTGACCCTGGCCCTCCACCTGTGACCCTGGCCCTCCACCTGTGACCCTGGCCCTCCACCGGTGACCCTGGCCCTCCACCTGTGACCCTGGCCCTCCACCGGTGACCCTGGCCCTCCACCTGTGACCCTGGCCCTCCACCTGTGACCCTGGCCCTCCACCGGTGACCCTGGCCCTCCACCTGTGACCCTGGCCCTCCACCGGTGACCCAGGCCCTCCACCGGTGACGCTGGCCCTCCACCGGTGACCCAGGCCCTCCACCGGTGACCCTGGCCCTCCAGGTCATCGGTGACCCAGGCCCTCCACCGATGACCCAGGCCCTCCTCCGGTGACCCTGGCCCTCCACCGATGACCCAGGCCCTCCACCGGTGACCCTGGCCCTCCACCGATGACCCAGGCCCTCCTCCGGTGACCCAGGCCCTCCACCGGTGTCTCCTGGCCCTCCTCTCTCACCCAAACAGGATTTGTCACTGAAATTTGGGAAATTCATTAGATTTATTCCAAAATGATTTATTACATGAAAAGTTGCTCTGGCCAAACCCCAGACAATATCGTTGGCAGACGCCCAATTCTGCGGGAAACCGAGGACCAGTTGACGATGCGATGTTCCGCGGGGAAGTACGAGGGAAGTTTTAAACAGCTGTCCAAACGTATTCCTTACTCTTCTAATGTATTCTAAGTGTTTTTCTTTTTTTGCTTTTCACAACTTTCAGAGTTTTGCTAAATCGAACAGCAACTTGCATGCTAACAGTACACTTCCTTGTTTGTGGAGAATAAATCATCATTATGATAAATGCAGAAAGCACACATTGGTCTCATTTTGACCTTAGACAACATATCTGTGCTGTGTCAAAACTGTTGCTGAACTACATATACACTATAATTGGGTAGAATGTAATTTAGCACACCTAGTGGCTACTTGGAGCACTACATTTCCATCAATAGAATAATAAAGCATTGGGAAATAAATAATCATTACAAATTATCAGATAAACAAGAACTGATAACTTTGCTCAGCTCAAAAATAGATGTCAGGCTTTTAAAATATTTCATGTATAGTTTGCCAGCAGATATATTTTTTAAATAACTGAATAAAACAAAACACCTTTTTAACACAGTGCAAATCACAACTGTCATGAGCTGGATTTACAAAAGCACTTTGCAAAGTAATCAACTGCGTTAAAATAAGCTCGAACACAAATAAAACTGATTTACCATCTTGGAAATATGCTCAGGTTTAATTGTTTAGCCCCGACAAGCCGAAATCTGTAAGAAATGTTATTGGCAACCTGCAGCAAAGTGTGAAGTCACCACAACACGCTGTTAAGAGCACTTGCACAATCTCTTATGTAAACCTCGACATTCCCACAACGACAGCACTGGAGTCTGTGGAGCTCACCTGCCCCGCCCTGAAACTGCTGAGGACGGCACAGAGGGACGGGCCGCTTTCATCTCCCGGCTTTAGGGTTGCTATAAATACTTAACCAACACTTTGCGTTACTATGGCTTTGAGCGAGTAGCTACAGTAAAAATTAATTGCAGGAGCGAATACGGAGGACACGCTCTGCCCCAGCTCCATGACATGTTGTGTACCATCGATCTCTGTTATTGGAGTGTGAGAGAAGAGGGTCGTGCTGGTCAGTACAGCTGTTTACACTGGCTCTCACTTTATGTGCATTACAGCCACAGAAATTTATCACAGAAATGTCAGAATTGTTCACAATGTCATTTTTTACGAACACTCAATTACTCTTGGATTCATAATGTCGCAAACTATGTGATCTTGTGGCTTTTAAAATGGCAGAGATGATATTTAAAGCCAGGAGTAAATCGTTACCAAGACAAATATGGTCCGTGTTCAGAGAAAAGGAGGAGGATATTACTTAAGTTAGTAAGTTTGTTAAGATGAGGGGGAAATCAGGAAGAAGGAGTTTTTGTGTTCCCATCTGTGGCGTAAAATGATGGCACAGCTTAGAGTATTGACGTTAAACTAAATCAAGATTAGGTAAAAGATAATCCTTTTTTAAATGAATTATGAGGGAGAAATCTGTGCCAGAAACTGGGAGGAGTGAAGGCAGTACATTGTTTCTACATTCTGTTTGGAATATAGAAACAATGTAATATATATGTTGAAATGTTGGAAACTTTTTGAACCATTAACATGTTCTTACTTTTGAGCATCATGTACTAAATAATGTAATATAAATGATGAGCCCGGGTGGCTGGGCGCTCCCTTAAAGATAAGGTGAGGAGCTCGGCCACACGGGGGGAGCTCGGAGTAGAGCCGCTGCTCCTCCACGTCGAGAGGAGCCAGCTGAGGTGGCTCGGGCATCTGCTCCGGAGCCTCCTGGGCGCCTCCCTCGGGAGGTGTTTCAGGCATGTCCCACCGGGAAGAGGCCCCGGGGAAGACCCAGGACACGCTGGAGAGACTATGTCTCTCGGCTGGCCTGGGAACGCCTCGGGATCCCCCCGGAGGAGTTAGAGGAAGTGTCTGGGGAGAGGGAAGTCTGGGAGTCCCTGCTCAGACTGCTGCCCCCGCGACCCGGCCCCGGATAAAGCGGAAGAAGATGGATGGATGGATGTTTGTTTCAGATTAAGACTATTCCTAGTTTCCCACTGTAAACGTTGTCATCGTCCATGCGAGTGCCTGGCTCCCATGAAGCCTCACACTTCCCTCTGTGCGTTACCCTCGGTGACGCAGGTCGGTGTCGGTGACAGATGAAGCCTCTCCGCAAGAGTTAGAATGAAGTTTATTTACGCAGTGGAAGACTCTGCAGGAGCAGGACTTGGACGTTTCCCCCTCGCGCTGCGCCTCATCTGAAAGCAGACAATCAGTGAAATTCCTTAACATATGCAATCATCCATTTATATGTTTATACAAAGTGTCATTTTGATCAAGTTCAAAAGTGGGGTGTAAATCAAGTAGTGCGTTATCTGAACAGCGCGTACAAGTCATACAGTAAAAATGTGGTAATGCATATTTATGATAACCTAAACCTACATAAACCTTTTGGCCTCTGTGGGGGTGATAAGACTTTGGCGCCTGAGGAGGGCCGATAGCAGGACGACAGGAAGAGTGATCGCGAGAGAGGAATGAGTCTTTCAAACAGATAAGTGCCCCTCCGTGCCAGCCCCTCCATCACTCTGTGTCAGGGCTTATCACTGCTCTTCTCTTACTGACCCGGCTCATAATATCACTGCTTTTTGGTGAGAGGAAGGCGGTCAAAGGTCCACCACTACACATTTTGAGCTTAAAGAAGACATGTTAGGCTTTTCTTTGATTATTTTGTGTTCGACCATAGCATTATAGATCTTTATTTTACATGTTGTCCATTGTAAACCAGAATATTGATCTAAAACGGCTTAATAATGGAAAGGGGTCCATCGACTCGTGTGTCTATTTCTCTGTGTTAACCCTGTGACGAGCTGGCCCCTGTCCAGGGTGCACCCCGCCCAAGGCCCAAAGTCACTGGGATAGGCTCCAGTCATCCGCAACCCCGAACGGGAACAAGTGGTAGAAAATGAATTAAAAATAAATAAATAAATAATTTTCTTTTGTTTGCTTTTTACACCATGTTAGTTTAATTTATTTGAATGCTTTTACATTTTTATCTTTCGTAATATAGTTTTATGATTTGATTTGACTAGTTTTTTTGCTTAGGACTTGTTGAACAAAAGCTATATTTTGTATTAGTTTCTGTATCTCTTTAGTTTCAGATTTTTTTTTTCTATTGTGTAGCACTTAATAATGAAAATAATGAAATATGCTATATAAATAAAGGATTGGATTGAGAAAATGTGTCATTTTTACCTCTCTTGAATTGGATTTTTGGCCAGATCATTGCAGTAAGAAGTGAAGTGGGCGGAGAAGGGGGGTAGGTGAAAACGGGAATTGTCTGAGCACTCAAGCCTTTAATGCAGGACGATACAGGGTCACTCAAACATGCACAAATCACTCAAAAATAAAACTTATGATGAGAGAACACTGAGGAGACTAAAGACAGTTGGTTAAATTAGGACAAATAAGCATAATAAGTGAAGTTAACCTCAAGAACATGCCTAAATTAGAAGGTGCTTAGTATAAAAGAGGATTTACATTTAGATCATTGATGGCTTGGTTATGATTATTTAGCACAGAGCACACAAAGTAGAAGGTTTGTGAGCATATTTGTGCTATCGTGCTTCAAATCTGGTTCAATCCCTTTTCAGTACTAAATAATACAACACAAAAGTAGAAAAGGGGAAACAGGTGAAATTAAAACACTGAATAGTTCTGGAAAGGAAAAACCAGCCAACAACAGCGATTAAGTGTAGGCGTCAAAAGAGTCTGTGCAGCACATGAGCCAAACGTGAGGAGATCTGAGGAATATATACGTTATTATTCTTGGCACAAATGTAGCCTTGTTAAATTTCAGCTTAAACTTAAATTCACGATTCAGTTTCAGTCCTTGTTAATGGGATTGCCTTCCTCTCATCATTTCATACCGTCTTGTAATGAAGCTGCATTTTGGTGATGACCACACACTGCAGCCTCGGGCCCCCCCCCCCTGCTCCAGAGGCCCCACCTTCACGCCGCCCCGGTCCCAGTGTCAGGGTGATTGAGAGGGGTTATCAACCTGGACACCTCCTTTTCTCCTCTTCCTCCACACACAAAGAAAGCCCTGGGAAAAGACTCAGGAGAAGAGCGTTTCGAGCGAGTCAAGCTAATTCATATGTTCGAAATGGCCAGATTTACTCAGATGTGGCTGTCAGAGAACACAGTAAAACATTGATAAACCGATTACAGCCAATGTTGTTTCGGCTTTTCGAAGTGATTCATTGCTGTCCAATAAGGTATTAGTAAATTTGAAAGCGGCCTTTATGCACACTACTCCATCTGTTCACAGTTACTTATGGCAGGATCATGTTGATAAATGCTGGGATTAGTGTTTCAAATAAAAATCATCTTCAAAGTGTCCTGCATGGCTCTTCTGCAGGAGCGCTCTAGAATGTAGAAACGTGTTTTACATGCACAGCCAAATCTGACCATTATCTGATTTCTGGAGTTGCATCTGTAATAGTAATCAGATTTCTTTGATTGTTCCCAGGTTTTGATGAGGGAAATTATTGCAAAATTAAACAGTTACTCCTTTGTGTGATGTAAACACACAAAGCATTAGATCTAATTGTTTGGTTTTAGTGTTACAGGCCATGTAAATGTGCCACTGATTGAACTGCTATTCTGTTCTGAATGTTTAGATTTCTAGAAGCCACAAAAGTTTGTTGATTTGAAAATATAGACTGACCAAACCCCAAATGTTTATATATATATATATATATATATATATATATATATATATATATATATATATATATATATATATATATATATATATATATATATATATATATATATATATATTTTATGGAGCAACATGTGTTTAGTCCGGATGTGCAAAAGGCTGACATCATGTGGCCAAAGTGTGTAATAACACAGGGAAAGACAGAATGGCTCAGAAGTACATTAGGTCATGAAGTGTAGAGCTTGAGTACATGAGTTGTACTATTTAAACAACTTAAGGCAGACTTTAGTTTAACTGTGAATATACTGAACTTTAAATGTAACAGACTTTATTTGCATTTCTTTAACTCAAGACATCAGTGGGAGCCTGTAAATACTATCCACTGCATGCATCACATGAGTACATCTGATTCTGATCGCCTGAAGTGGACAGTGCTCTTTTCCCTTTTATTGGCATAATGTTTATCTTTGTGCAGCCAGCTCTTATTCTGAAAAAGCAGATGCATGTGGGCCAAAAACAACAGTTTCTACAGCTCATCACACGCAGAGGTCATCGCACACAGAGGTCATCACACGCAGAGGTCATCGCACACAGAGGTCATCACACACAGAGGTCACTCAGCTGTGATAAGAAGCCAAAATACACTTTACTAATCTGCTTCATCTTGCGATTTATTGACGATGAAAACTTCAAAAAGACCAGAAACTCAAGCCACATTCATCTCCCTCACCATGGCCAATGCAATTTCCACTGTGGGTTGGAGGCGAGAGGGAGGGGCATGCTGGGAACTGTTGCATTCAGGCCATTAGGAGCAGTCCGCAACAAAGCAGCTTCTTATTCACTTTTTATTTATTGTTAAATTATAATTTGAATGTATCGTTTTCAATCAAACTGTGTTTAAAAAGAGCTTTTCCAAACCACATCAACCCCAACACATTAAGTATATATACACACGCCCACATTATGCACAATAAGTATACATACACACTACCACATTATGCACAATAAGTATACATACACACGCCCACATTATGCACAATAAGTATACATACACACTACCACATTATGCACAATAAGTATACATACACACGCCACACATTATGCACAATAAGTATACATACACACTCCCACATTATGCACAATAAGTATACATACACACTACCACATTATGCACAATAAGTATACATACACACGCCTACATTATGCACAATAAGTATACATACACACGCCCACATATGCACAATAAGTATACATACACACGCCCATATTATGCACAATAAGTATACATACACACGACCACATTATACACATTAAGTATACATACACACGCCAACATTATGCACAATAAGTATACATACACACACCCACATTATGCACAATAAGTATACATACACACGACCACATTATGCACAATAAGTATACATACACACGACCACATTATACACATTAAGTATATATACACACGCCCATATTATGCACAATAAGTATACATACACACGCCCACATTATGCACAATAAGTATACATACACACGCCCACATTATGCACAATAAGTATACATACACACGCCCACATTATGCACATTAAGTATATATACACACGCCCACATTATGCACATTAAGTATATATACACACGCCCACATTATGCACATTAAGTATATATACACACGCCCACATTATGCACATTAAGTATACATACACACGCCCACATTATGCACATTAAGTATACATACACACGCACACATTATGCACATTAAGTATACATACACACACCCACATTATGCACAATAAGTATACATACACACGCCCACATTATGCACATTAAGTATATATACACACGCCCACATTATGCACATTAAGTATATATACACACGCCCACATTATGCACATTAAGTATATATACACACGCCCACATTATGCACATTAAGTATATATACACACGCCCACATTATGCACATTAAGTATACATACACACGCCCACATTATGCACATTAAGTATATATACACACGCCCACATTATGCACATTAAGTATATATACACACGCCCACATTATGCACATTAAGTATATATACACACGCCCACATTATGCACATTAAGTATATATACACACGCCCACATTATGCACATTAAGTATACATACACACGCCCACATTATGCACAATAAGTATACATACACACGACCACATTATGCACAATAAGTATACATACACACGCCCACATTATGCACAATAAGTATACATACACACGCCCACATTATGCACATTAAGTATATATACACACGCCCACATTATGCACATTAAGTATATATACACACGCCCACATTATGCACATTAAGTATATATACACACGCCCACATTATGCACATTAAGTATACATACACACGCACACATTATGCACATTAAGTATACATACACACGCCCACATTATGCACATTAAGTATACATACACACGCCCACATTATGCACAATAAGTATACATACACACGCCCACATTATGCACAATAAGTATACATACACACGCCCACATTATGCACAATAAGTATACATACACACTACCACATTATGCACAATAAGTATACATACACACACCCACATTATGCACAATAAGTATACATACACACGCCCACATTATGCACAATAAGTATACATACACACGCCCACATTATGCACATTAAGTATACATACACACGCCCACATTATGCACAATAAGTATACATACACACGCCCACATTATGCACAATAAGTATACATACACACGACCACATATGCACACACATTGCAAGAATGAATATAGATGAACCAGTTGTGAAAGCACCTTCAGAGGAGTCACCTGCAGCCACAGGACAAGGACACAGGACCCAAAGGAGATGAGACACCAGTATAATTCCAATGCAATCCAATTATCCAATCATTCTCAATTTATATAAGAAAAAAGTGCATTACGTCATATTTCTAGTACTTAGTGCACTATTGGCACCAAGGCCACCAGTGCAGTGATTCAAATGATAGTTTCATACTTTTTATAGTTTTCAATTGTCAGTGTTTAAATCTGGACAGCAAGCAGCCCAGGGTTACAGGGGTGCAAAAGGGTGCATCATGTAAAGGTGTTTGTAGTGTCCAGTAAAACAAAGACACTTAATGGAAGTATTGTCTTTGCATCTCTTTGAATCTCAGAAACACCCTCAGTCAGATTGTTGTTCAGAATGTTCCACAGTATGACATTAAACCTATCTCCATGGAGACAAGTGTTACCAGGTCAAACAGGTTAGATCTGGGAAGAGGCGAGCAAACCAATCGTGAGAATGAACGCTTTTCAATGTATTTTTGAGATACTAAAAAAACAAAACTATAATTGACTTTGGAACGTTCCAGGCAGAGCAACCGCGTGGAGACAAACAGATGACGGACCTCCACCAGAAAAGTCACATGCATGGTGCACTTTTCTTAAATAATTACGCTTAAACTTCTGGCAATGTTTTTCTTCTTCTCATTCCTGCTCGGACCAGTGGACAGAGCTCTACTTATTGGCTGCATTTAGCACAAAGCTGATTTAGCCTCGATGACAACCCATAGCGAGGAGTGAAAGATGATACACACTCTCCTCTCCCCCTCCTTAAACTTAACGGCCTTCTTTATTAGCGGGCCGGTCCGACATCCATTCTCCTGACACACTTCTTACCTACATAGCTCCACCGTGAGCCAAACTTAGTGCGCCGAGGAGGAATTTAGATCATTTTGGAGAGAGAAAGTCCACGGTGTCTGGCCCGTGGATCATCGCTCACACACTAACTGCCCTTTATGGCTCGCACAGTAGTGAGGCCCCTTATACGCGGAGGGCTTCAAATACTCCGGGATAATCGACCATCATTTGACCATTTGACGTGGAGGAGAAAAATGCTTAGTGAGATTTCCTTAAAAGACAGGGGAAAGTGAATTAGGAGCATTAAAAGGACAGGTCGTTCGTCTTGATTATATATTTATAGATTCATAAACGTAAGTCCATCTCGCCTCTATATGTCTTTATAAATATAAGATAAGAAAAGATAAGATATGTCTTTATTTGTCCACACATGGGGAAATTTCATAGTAGATACAGAAGAAAGGAACACTCTTAATAGAAAACAAAAACTCTTTTAACAAAACTCCTATGTACAGAATCTCTCATATTCTTAATAGGGAAAAGAGAGAAGAAGAAAACTTAAAAAACAAACAAAAAAAAACTAGAAAATCGTCTGCGTCTCTCTCTCTCTCTCTCTCTCTCTCTCTCTCTCTCTCTCTCTCTCTCTCTCTCTCTCTCTCTCTCTCTCTCTCTCTCTCTCTCTCTCTCTCTCTCTCTCTCTCTCTCTCTCTCTCTCTCTCTCTCTCTCTCTCTCTCTCTCTCTCTCTCTCTCTCTACTGGCTCTGTCATAAAATTCTAAAGAATAAAGTCTAAAGAATTCCGCAGACACAACTAATACTTTTGAAAATTCGACAAATCTGCAAAAAGTTCCAAGATCGTAATGAGGTATAACATGTTGAAATCGGTTGAAGCGTTAAGGAGTTGAAACTGGCTAAATGGAAAATCATGGAAAACATAATAATAAAAAATATGTGAAATACAAGAACATATAGGGTATAGGATCTGCGTGACATCACGCAGACACTCAATACAATTAAAATTAAAATCAAAATTAAAAAATAATAAAAAATCAAATAAAAAGATAAAAATAAGCTAACACAGGACAAAATAATACTAATCATAGTGGTAAAGTAAACACTCTTATTTGCAGCAGTTCTATGCACATAAATATGAATATAAAGGGGAAAGGTCAGCGCTGTGAGATACGAAAGGCAGGTAATAAATACAGCTCTTATTGGGATGTTGAAAATTGGTTATTTTACAAACGATAACTAAATGTGCATCTCCTATGACGTAGTCTTTGTAGCGCGGCTGCAAATATCACTCTTAGTCAATACAACAATTGCAGAAAACAATAGTACAGCAGCTGAACCCAAAGTGCAGGAGACGGCGTGGCAGCCAAGCGCATACTGTGGGCCTGAAGATAATTGTGGGATACTTTTGTTTCCAAGGTCATTTGCAAACTTTAAACTAAACGCTGGGGGAAAGTACATGCGTAGCCGGAGCTGTTTTGAGGGAGATTGACAGTAATGTGCAATGCTTTCTACATAAACACATTCATACAGGCAATGGGGGTGAAGTGCCTTGCCAAAGCACACTAACAAGTAAGATTAGTTGCTATCGCTGTCTCAAAAGGCTGATAAAAGGTTGAAACGTTGCTATGAGACCATGCAGTATTATTGATGACTGCGCTTTATATCAATCAGTCAATAACGCTTTATTTCAGACTCAAAGAGCTCAAATAGAACAATTTAAGAACAATATGATAACATTCTACAGTCCATTTGATTCCCCATGTTTAGTCCTGACTCTGGCACCAGCAGGAGGCCGGTCCATGTTTAGTCCTGACTCTGGAACCAGCAGGAGGCCGGTCCATGTTTAGTCCTGACTCTGGCACCAGCAGGAGGCCGGTCCATGTTTAGTCCTGACTCTGGGCACCAGCAGGAGGCCGGTCCATGTTTAGTCCTGACTCTGGCACCAGCAGGAGGCCGGTCCATGTTTAGTCCTGACTCTGGCACCAGCAGGAGGCCGGTCCATGTTTAGTCCTGACTCTGGAACCAGCAGGAGGCCGGTCCATGTTTAGTCCTGACTCTGGCACCAGCAGGAGGCCGGTCCATGTTTAGTCCTGACTCTGGGCACCAGCAGGAGGCCGGTCCATGTTTAGTCCTGACTCTGGCACCAGCAGGAGGCCGGTCCATGTTTAGTCCTGACTCTGGCACCAGCAGGAGGTCGGTCCATGTTTAGTCCTGACTCTGGCACCAGCAGGAGGCCGGTCCATGTTTAGTCCTGACTCTGGCACCAGCAGGAGGCCGGTCCATGTTTAGTCCTGACTCTGGCACCAGCAGGAGGCCGGTCCATGTTTAGTCCTGACTCTGGGCACCAGCAGGAGGCCGGTCCATGTTTAGTCCTGACTCTGGCACCAGCAGGAGGCCGGTCCATGTTTAGTCCTGACTCTGGCACCAGCAGGAGGCCGGTCCATGTTTAGTCCTGACTCTGGGCACCAGCAGGAGGCCGGTCCATGTTTAGTCCTGACTCTGGCACCAGCAGGAGGTCGGTCCATGTTTAGTCCTGACTCTGGCACCAGCAGGAGGTCGGTCCATGTTTAGTCCTGACTCTGGCACCAGCAGGAGGCCGGTCCATGTTTAGTCCTGACTCTGGCACCAGCAGGAGGCCGGTCCATGTTTAGTCCTGACTCTGGCACCAGCAGGAGGCCGGTCCATGTTTAGTCCTGACTCTGGGCACCAGCAGGAGGCCGGTCCATGTTTAGTCCTGACTCTGGCACCAGCAGGAGGCCGGTCCATGTTTAGTCCTGACTCTGGCACCAGCAGGAGGCCGGTCCATGTTTAGTCCTGACTCTGGCACCAGCAGGAGGCCGGTCCATGTTTAGTCCTGACTCTGGGCACCAGCAGGAGGCCGGTCCATGTTTAGTCCTGACTCTGGCACCAGCAGGAGGCCGGTCTGTGCAGAAGAACGTGCCCGTCTCCAGGCCTCCGCTGTGGGCTTCATGTCGAGCTGTGGCTGGGCTTCACCGGCTCTCATGACTCCAGCGTCTCGGGCCCTATCGGGTTACCCACAATCCCCTGCTCGGCTCCTGGTTTCACTTAGAGCGCCGTTTCATTATTTCAGATTTATCACTGCCATGTTTGCCAGTTGCCATGTTTTTCTTCAAATGTGATTCATGGCATTTAATGCTGACAAAGCAGGACATTTTAAAGGCAGGATGCTGGAGGATCAGGGGGGCGTCCAGAGTTGCCCGTAACACGCAGAGGTTGTAGACCCTATGGATTGAACAATAAAACATAATTACTGAGTCGTAGCGTGCCTTCAGGGCCCCACCCAGCCTTTTACCCAACCATGAGAAATGCATGACAATTACAAAATACTCTTATTGATGGACTAATAGCTTTTGGCTTCACCACAACACATTCATTGCATATTTTATTATTTCCAGCCCTTCCAGATGCCAATGGGACTGGCATGACAAGGGAGTGGATCGGTCTAGACTGAAATAATTCATCTTATAGTTAATGATAATCACTTTTGAACCACAAAACAAAGGATGGAATTGTAACAAAAGTAGTGCCTCACCAAAGCACTGGCTCATTCTTGCAACACTTAAAGACGTGTGTGAAGTTTCCTCTCCCTTTCAGTTCATGGATTCACACTGTCAATGAATGCAATCATTTTCTATCCGTTAGTCTATTGAGTGTCGTGAGCAAACCTCTGAACCAGAGGTTACAAGGGCATCATGGGAAACCTGGCCTCATACTTGTGACATCCTCATGGCTCCAGCCTTCAGTGGGTGAGACTCCTTCTGTTTAACATCCTCAGAATCGACCTGGGTAGAAGAGCGACTTCTCACGCAGCTCTTTGGGCTTGAAACAGTATTCAAAGCTCCTGCAGCGTCAGGAACTGATTCTGCTGATTTCATTTAATTCTCTGCTTAAAAAGAGTTTAATTGAAATGTGCAGATGTCATTTGTATTTTACATGTATATATTTTACAAATTAATTACTTTGTTTTCTTCTGTTTTAGTGTTGTTTGACTCTGTTGTGGTGCCAGGTCAAGGGACTTTCCTGAGAAATAAAGGTTTAAAAACACTGAGACATGTTTTCAATCCAAACTAAAATGAACGTTTCAGTCCTGGCCAACTAAAAGTATAATCACTGTTCTATTCTGTTCCATGTAAACCGCAGTCAAAAAGGCAAACCAAACACTAACATTTATCAACAAGCATATGGGAGCGCTAGATGAAGATAAAAGTTACAATTTCAAACTGCTGTTTCACAATCTCAATGACCATCTCCGTCTGGCACAGCAAACATCACCAAAGTCCACAAATCCCCCATTTCTTTACAGTCCGACCATTTAATCGCATCATTATCTCATCTGCAGCTGATTCACAAACAATGCCGCTATTGATAAACTGAAATAAAAACGGGGCGCTTGCAAAACAGCCCAGATGCTTTTATTGGGACATAGATAAACATCGGTGACAGGAAGAAAAGCTAAACTTGTTTTGTAACTTGCTTTCCCCCTGTGTAACCCTGCATTTAATCTGCCAGGGGGGCTCAAGGGACCATTTAACAGCTCGCTCTTTTGCCGGAAGCATTCTGGTGCTGGGATGGGATGGGGGGGAGCACGGGGCAAGCAAGGAAGGGGAAAGAAAGCAAGAAAGCAGGCTTGGATTCACCCTCTATTAGCATAATAGAATTAGCGTGAGCGACAAAGGCGGCATTACAGCGCCCACGGTGGCATTTGGAGAAGATCCAGCTCTTTTTCCTTCTGGGGCCGGACCTGGTCACTTCAGGCAAAAAGGAAAATCTGCTCTTTGTTCCCGTTTTTTCATGGGACTTGCCAGTTTGCGACGAGCGCAGTGAAAAACACATTGTAGATTGTAACGTGCGTGGTGTGCAGGCTGTGGCTTGACCGCCCTGTCCAGAGAGGATTATGGCTGTACCAGGGCGTCTCAAACGGTGGAGCGGGGACGACCGGTGGCACATTGGGCCCGCTTCATCTAGTTCAGTTCATAGTGTGTTGTCTGAGGCGCTTGTTTTGGTGGTACTGTCACTAGGACTGCAACGAATAATCAACAATTACAAAGAGCAGTCTTCACATTTTGATTATTGTAATTCATATCTGGAATGTACAGACTCGACATTAAAAAATACACCTTTTTTGTAAGTATTCTTTACATTTAGAAGCCTTCAGTCACCGTAATTCAACCTTTAGTTGGTTAATTTAAAAAGGCTACTTAAATAATCGTCAGCTGCAGCCGTAGAACTAACAGTGTTAAGCTAAACTATCTTCTTTATCGATAGTTTATAGTCCTGTTTTTACTCTTCGGGCCAGTCCCAACATGAGTAAGGTGTAGCATTTCTGTGCAGTAGCTTGACCGGCCCATCTAAAGGGATTACATCTTCATAACTCAACGGGACGGGGTGAGACTGGCCCCTCCCATGACCTCAGGCCTCCTCTCACTTCTCCTTCTGTCCCGTTCGTTTATGGTCCTGCTCCTCTCCCCTGTCACCCGTCCAACTCTGCACCTCTTTTAGGTTACACTGTCCCTGTGATGTAATGCATTTGCAGAGTCTTTCAGCTGCTCTGCATCAAACAGCACTCACAGGCCTGAGTGACAGAGCCGTGACCTAATCTGGGGTTTGTGAGGGTGTGTTTTCAATGTCCGTGTTGTGAGACTGCAAGAACAAAGAGCTCAGAGACAGCTTCAACTTATTTTGTGTTTATTTGTCTTGACAATTGCATGCAGCACGTTCTCATTTGCATCCAATTATTATCATAACTTCAAGTGAACAGTTTTTATTCCGCTGGCAGATAATTTATCAAGTGAATAAAAATATTGACACCAGTGAGATTCCAAATTGAATTATTATTCTGGAAAAGTCTTGCAATCCATCAGGCTTTCTTTAATGGCTCATTGCTTTACTGATAATGTAAGCAAATTACTATTGCCATTGGTTTAATAAGATTAAATCAAATAATAAATCACGTTTAGCTCTACGAATACAAGTTGAATATATTTAAATCATTAAATGGAATATTTAAAAGGCAAAATACCTAACTTTTTTGCCTAAAACAAAGCATGCGTTTTTCATTGTGGCTGGTTTTAGTTCACAAAAGATATGTGTTCTTACTGTGAACGAGCTTGCATCTCCACAAACCAAGCCTCTGGCTTGTTTCCATGGAAACACTATTTCTTTAGCTATAATATTCCACAGTATGGAATAAAACGTATGGACAATGTTCTAGTTTTAACTTTCCATGGAATTATCCAGGTGATTTCCACCTCCAGAGCGTGACACACTGAGCTTTAAAATGGAACATTCACTCTCTGATGAAGAGGATGTGTGAAAGTGACTGACACAGTCTGTGTGTGTTGTGTAGACCTCTGCTGCCCTCTTGTGGACACATGGCAGTATAATTAAACATGCTGGATCTGTTCATGACTGTAATCTCAGATGGGACATGGGGTGGTCTGTGGAAGTGTTTTAATGGGGCACAGGGAGTGACAAAATGGGATATTCCAGACTGATGTCTTGAGCAGACTCTGTTTAAAGTGTAGGATTCTTGAGTTACTGTAACAGAACATTATAGTCCGAGTCTGAAGGCTGGAGACAGAGAAGTCCACAGCAAAACAAACACATCAATGTCAGGAAAGGGGAATTTGAAGAATGACTTTATTGGCTTAGTGCACTACTTATCCACTTATGTGGCTTAATGTGATATATTCAGCACTTTACATGAAATGTTAAAATGTTTTGAGCATAATTAGATTTAGAGTAATGCACTGCTACTACATTCACAGCCTCAAGATATTTAAGATACAAATGGAAAGTGATTAAAAGTTAACTCTGTTTGACTTTACAGTAGTGCATTTACTCTCTGGGTACATTTTGTGATTACGCAAACAGAAATTCAATGTTTTTGAAGGTTGAGTTTAAGCATCTCACTTGTAGCTCTTTTCTTTGGCCTGAAGGCTTTATTAGACAGGAAAGTTTAAGCATGAAATGGGGATGAGAGTCAGGGGAGGACATGCAGTACATTGTCGGACTTTTAGAGTCGCCATAGCACACCTTTAGTAGTTTGAGCTAGTGAAGGTTTTATTCATTTGCTTTATCCACATAACACAAACATTTTACCAAAGGGAGTTTCTTTTTAATATATGAAGAGTTTAATTGCAAAAACAGATGTTTCTGTCTTGAATGTTTCATGTTGATACCATCTTATAAATATAAATAAGTGATAATAATAGTAGTTGAGGGTATTTGCTCAAGAAGGAATGGAATCATATTTTTAATTGCACTAAAATAGACTTGTTTTCTGCTTTAGAGTAAATTGTAAGACCAAGACATTTTTTCCAAATAGCATTAATCATTTTTTGTTTTTCTTTACAAACTCTTCATATTTTGCATTATTAAATTAAATCAGGATTACTTCGTCCCACTCTTTTCGAGCAAATTCCATTTTGTTTAGAACATTTTCAAATACATATGTGATTTATTATTATATGTGCTTTAAGAACTATATGAAAATTATACCTGATTAACAGCTCGAAATAAAGCAAATCCTCACCTTAATCTCCCTCATTCCCACATAACAACACTAAATAATAGTTTTAGTTCATGTGTGCAGAAGCATGAATCAAACTAAGTAGAAGACGTTTAAACTAGGGCCCTAATATGGAGTTTGTCAAGGAGTTATGTGGACATGTTTAATTATCTTTATTTTGACAGTGGTCCAGAAACACACATGTAAAAATACAGCTGACTTTTGCATAATTTACGGGGGATATCGAGGAGCGGTCTCAGGGGGGCGCTGTCAGGAGAGCAAAGCCGTAAAGCAAAGCACATGACTTACGACCTCAGACTGTAATGTAGATACAATTTCCGTTTGATTAATTGCCGTTTCAACTCAAGCGCTCGCCGGATGTTTTGCTTCGAGGTCCAGGGGGGGGGAGAGAGAGTTCGGGGGTCCCGTTTGGCCGAGGGGGCGCGTGGTTGTACCCTGAGGAGTGACGTCCGAAAGGGGCTGAAGCTCCAGCTGTTCGGGCCTCGCCTCATGGGTCCAGTGTGTGTCCGGTCGCTCTGCAGAGGGGAAACCTGAAGAGAAACACAAACATGGCTCTTGGTGGGACGCGCCCCTCAGTTTGAGACACGGCCTCCACAGCGGGACGGGCTCGGAGGCGCGCAGGAAGGGACGAGTTTGTTTTTTTTTTTTTTAATGAAAATCCTCAACAATCTCTTGATCCACTTATACGTTTGTAACATGTTTTTTACTATAATTATTGTTCTTCATTTCTTCTTCTTTCTCTTCCTTTGTGATTTCTTTTTGTCCTTATTCTTCCTTCATGCTTCTTGCTTTTCCTTCATGTTGTTTCCTTCTTCTTTCTTGCTGGTTACTTCTTGCTTTTTCCTTCTATATTTTTCTTTCTTGCCGTTTCCTTCTTCTGCTTTCTTGAAGTTTCACTCTTCATTCTTTTCTTTTTCACTTTGTCTTTATTCTTCCTTTTTGCTTCTTGCTTTTCCTTCATGTCGTTTCCTTCTTCTTGCTTCTTCCTTCTCTAGTTTACTTTCTTGCTCCTTCTTGTTTTCCCCTTCTTGAGTCTTCTAGTTATCTATATTTGGATGGGACAGTGAGCGGCGGGTAACGGGGGGTGGAGAGTGGGGTGAGACATCCACCTGGGCTGCTAATATTTCATCCGTCATCTAAAGAACATGATCAAAGTCAGACGTACATTGCTTCAGAAAATATATGTAATAAATAATGATAATGACGACCACTTTAGAGCGTTATTTAGAGTCAATACAGAGTCACATGATGCAGACGTAAACTCTGTTTAGCTCCTGCAGCTCTGGACAGACGTGCAGCTCTGGACAGACGTGCAGCTCTGGACAGACGTGCAGCTCTGGACAGACGTGCAGCTCTGGACAGACGTGCAGCTCTGGACAGACGTGCAGAACCGGACAGACGTGCAGCTCTGGACAGACGTGCAGCTCTGGACAGATGTGCAGAACCGGACAGACGTGCAGCTCTGGACAGACGTGCAGAACCGGACAGACGTGCAGCTCTGGACAGACGTGCAGCTCTGGACAGATGTGCAGAACCGGACAGACGTGCAGCTCTGGACAGACGTGCAGCTCTGGACAGACGTGCAGCTCAGGACAGATGTGCAGAACCGGACAGACGTGCAGCTCTGGACAGATGTGCAGAACCGGACAGACGTGCAGCTCTGGACAGACGTGCAGCTCTGGACAGACGTGCAGCTCAGGACAGACGTGCAGCTCAGGACAGACGTGCAGCTCTGGACAGACGTGCAGCTCAGGACAGACGTGCAGCTCAGGACAGACGTGCAGCTCTGGACAGACGTGCAGCTCTGGACAGACGTGCAGCTCAGGACAGATGTGCAGAACCGGACAGACGTGCAGCTCTGGACAGATGTGCAGAACCGGACAGACGTGCAGCTCAGGACAGACGTGCAGCTCAGGACAGACGTGCAGCTCTGGACAGACGTGCAGCTCTGGACAGACGTGCAGCTCAGGACAGACGTGCAGCTCAGGACAGACGTGCAGCTCTGGACAGACGTGCAGCTCTGGACACTGTGGACGGTAATGCACTCGATGGTCTTAGGCCTCTGTCACCGCTCTGACTGTGTAATTGTTGAGACTGCGGTGAGGATTTCCCGACTTGCACTTGACATCAACATCATCTGTAGCTAATTCCCCTCCGCCGTGGACGTTTCCCATCATGCTTCGGTGCGTCGGAGTCAGCTCGTGAACAGGCGGTTATCACACGTCTCCTTGTACTCTCACAGGATTTGTAGTGTCACGTATAAACAGACATAAAGACACAAGACCACACCGAAGACAGACAAAGAAGCCACTGAGTCCCCTTTGCTTCGGTGGGTAAACATGTAAACATGAACAATACAAAGGAGAAATAAGGATCATTTTAGCTTTAAATGTGGTCTTATGAGTTTAACCTCAAAGTCTTATTAAAAAGGAACAAAACAGCACCACAAATGTATAAAGAGCATAAAACATTAAGAGTGTGGAGAGTGAAGGAGTAATCCATGACATTGTGACGCAGAATTGAGCATCTAAGCACAACGTGCGAGGAATACACATTATATTATTATTTATCCTTATCAAATCTGACTTTCCTGTGTGAGTTCTAGACCGATCTCTTGTAACTACAGCAAACACGGAACAAACTAACAAACTGCTTCCAGAAATATATTTTAATACATATTTTGTCATTGTAATCCTGGTTATTAAGTTATTTTGTCGCCCAAAACGTTCCACTTTATATGACATTAAACTATATTACATGTATTTAGTTACACGTGTTTTGCTGAAAAAAATAAACAGAAAAAAAAGAGTATTCTTGGATAAAATAGATACGTTTAATGCCGTACTGTGGAACATATCTACACCAGAAAAGTCGCACCTTTATGTAGAACTTCGAACTTTACTCTCCGATGATGACATTTTCTACACAGGTTGAGCGCTACCAGAGCACTACAACGGCAGTCTCACCCATCCACGAGTCATTTGTGGGAGTTGATAATAGTTTGCGATGGTGTGGTAATGGGGCAGAGATCCGGTGGGACCCCTATGGACCCCCTCCGCCCCCATTACCTCCGACCTACTCCCTCTGCACCATTACTGCGGTTTCAATGGGAGCGTGTTGTACTGTGGCTGGGATACGCCTGGTTTAACACTGACAGTCACTTAGGATCAGAGAAAGAATGAAGCAACGGAACCTTCAACATCACCTGAGGCTGTACTTTAAGGGGCCTGGCAGTGAAGGAGGGAGGGGAGAGAGAGAAGGAGAGAGAGAAGGAGAAGGAGAGAGAGAAGGAGAGAGAGAAGGAGAGGGAGAGAGAGAAGGAGAGAGAGAAGGAGAGAGAGAAGGAGAGGGGGAGAGAGAAGGAGAGAGAGAGAGAGAAGGAGAAGGAGAGAGAGAAGGAGAGGGAGAAGGAGAAGGAGAGAGAGGAGAGGGAGAGAGAGAAGGAGAGAGAGAAGGAGAAGGAGAGAGAGGAGAGAGAGAAGGAGAAGGAGAGAGAGAAGGAGAGAGAGAAGGAGAGAAGGAGAAGGAGAGAGAGAAGGAGAGAGAGAAGGAGAGGGAGAGAGAGAAGGAGAGAGAGAAGGAGAGAGAGAAGGAGAGGGGGAGAGAGAAGGAGAGAGAGAGAGAGAAGGAGAAGGAGAGAGAGAAGGAGAGAGAGAAGGAGAGGGGGAGAGAGAAGGAGAGGGAGAAGGAGAAGGAGAGAGAGGAGAGGGAGAGAGAGAAGGAGAGAGAGAAGGAGAGAGAGAAGGAGAAGGAGAGAGAGGAGAGAGAGAAGGAGAAGGAGAGAGAAGGAGAGAGAGAAGGAGAGAAGGAGAAGGAGAGAGAGAAGGAGAGGGAGAAGGAGAGAGAGAAGGAGAAGGAGAGAGAGAAGGAGAGGGAGAAGGAGAGAGAGAAGGAGAAGGAGAGAGAGAAGGAGAGAGAGAAGGAGAGAGAGAAGGAGAGGGGGAGAGAGAAGGAGAGAGAGAGAGAGAAGGAGAGAGAGAAGGAGAGGGAGAAGGAGAGGGGGAGAGAGAAGGAGAGGGAGAAGGAGAGAGAGAAGGAGAAGGAGAGAGAGGAGAGAGAGAAGGAGAAGGAGAGAGAGAAGGAGAGAGAGAAGGAGAGAAGGAGAAGGAGAGAGAGAAGGAGAGGGAGAAGGAGAGAGAGAAGGAGAAGGAGAGAGAGAAGGAGAGGGAGAAGGAGAGAGAGAAGGAGAAGGAGAGAGAGAAGGAGAGAGAGAAGGAGAGGGAGAGAGAGAAGGAGAGAGAGAAGGAGAGGGAGAAGGAGAGAGAGAAGGAGAAGGAGAGAGAGAAGGAGAGGGAGAGAGAGAGAGAAGGAGAGAGAGAAGGAGAAGGAGAGAGAGAAGGAGAGGGAGAAGGAGAGAGAGAAGGAGAAGGAGAGAGAGAAGGAGAGGGAGAGAGAGAAGGAGAGAGAGAAGGAGAGAGAGAAGGAGAGGGGGAGAGAGAAGGAGAGAGAGAGAGAGAAGGAGAAGGAGAGAGAGAAGGAGAGGGAGAAGGAGAGGGGGAGAGAGAAGGAGAGGGAGAAGGAGAAGGAGAAGGAGAGAGAGAAGGAGAGGGAGAAGGAGAGGGGGAGAGAGAAGGAGAGGGAGAAGGAGAAGGAGAGAGAGGAGAGGGAGAGAGAGAAGGAGAGAGAGGAGAGGGAGAGAGAGAAGGAGAGAGAGAAGGAGAGAGAGAAGGAGAGAAGGAGAAGGAGAGAGAGAAGGAGAGGGAGAAGGAGAGAGAGAAGGAGAAGGAGAGAGAGAAGGAGAGAGAGAGAGAGGAGAGAGAGAAGGAGAGAGAGAAGGAGAAGGAGAGAGAGAAGGAGAGAGAGAAGGAGAGAGAGGAGAGGGAGAGAGAGAAGGAGAGAGAGAAGGAGAGAGAGGAGAAGGAGAGAGAGAAGGAGAGAGAGAAGGAGAGGGAGAGAGAGAAGGAGAGAGAGAAGGAGAGAGAGAGAAGGAGAGAGAGAAGGAGAGGGAGAGAGAGAAGGAGAGAGAGAAGGACAGGGAGAGAAGGAGAGAGAGAAGGAGAGAGAGAAGGAGAGAGAGAAGGAGAGAGAGAAGGAGAAGGAGAGAGAGAAGGAGAGGGAGAGAAAGCAGTGTAAGAGAGTTATCAGGGAAACTTACCTTTTCCTTCCGCCTCCGTGTGATGTTGTCCTGGAGGAGGAGAGGGTGAACTCGGGGGCGACAGAGGTGGAAATGGTCTAAGCACATGTTCAGGACGTCCCACAGAGAAACTCGAGAGAGCGAAAACAGCACTTAAAGTCTAATCAACCAAAATGAGTCACGGATTTACATTTTCAAGTTTTCTTTCACATATCCTTTGACATATATTTTTATAACCCAACCGGATGGATGGCTCGCTAGTTGAATAACTGACAATAGCGACAAAAACAGTAGTATTATGTAGTATTATTGAGTATTATGTCAAGTGTTTTAGGAGTTATGTGACTCACCAGTTCTCTAAAGCTCCTCTTAAAACTTTTGTTAGAAAGTATCACATTTTCTTGAGCTGTGAAACCTACCTGGATGACAGAGGGTGCACAAAGTGCTATTGTAATGTATTATAAAGTGCACATACTGTACATTTAAGACCATATTGAACAAGAAGTACACAAAACGCAATAGCCTATTCAGCATGTTGATGTGTGTGTGACTTTATAGCCTATATACAGACTCATTTACTACTAATAAAAGCCTGAACATGCGAAGTAATGAGGCCATTTCTATTATTATTATTGACTTAATATAAAATAAGTTGTAGATATTAAATAGCTCGTCACTACTTCAACAAAAAAACGGAGAAAACCAAAGCCAAAAATGCCACTGGGATAAATAAAGTATTGAATTTATTTGAAAAGGACATTAAGTACAAGAGAGATGACACTCACAGCCAAACAACTCTCAGGTACAGTACATTTGCTCAGGTTTGGACTTGCCCATCCTCATTACAATCCTCCGACAGCCTCAAAGGATCATGGGAACTCAGTGACCTGCGGCTGCCTGGGTCTAGCTCCACCGATTCATTTACAACAGGCTGTTAATTCCTCTGTGCGGCGCATGCAACACCAGCCATTTCCATCTCTCCTACAGAACGCACTGCTCTTTCGTCCACGTCCAAACACACTTCATCTTGTTTTTCTGTCGCCCTCGTCTTTGAGTCTGAGGCCCCAAAAGAGGTGGACGCCGGCGGGCAGATGGAAGCGATTGTGAAGGGGGGAGAGACCGAGAGAGGTGGAGAAACAGAGGCTGGCACAGAGTTTCAACCAAAGTCTAAATATGAAGCAGTCTTTAGATGTGAAGAAAAAGGAGGAAGAGGGGGAGAAGTCTGGGAGAAAGGAGGAGGAAGAAAAGAAGATTTATGTGAAAAAGGAAGATGGATGAAGTAGTTTGACTGCAGTGCAATAGAACTAACTTTAGGGCTTTTCCTTTCTCTCCATTTTCCTTTATTTTGCTTTTAGGTTAATGCTCTCCCAATTAAAAAAAAACTTACTATACTATGACAGAGTGGGCAATGTGATTGAAATGTATTGGTTTGAATTAGTTGAGAATTAGTTTTTTTGTGTGTGTCATTTTCATTTCAAAATGCCACTGTATTTGTTATATAAAAAGTATTTTGGCATGTGTATAAGATTACTATTTCATTATAAAAAATAGTATAAAATAGTATAGAATAGTTTGCCCAAAGATACAAGCACAAAAAAACTAAATTCAAGACTAAAATTCTAGCATTCGACCGAAAGCTGTGATTTGTGTGCAAATGCATAGTCTTTCCTCATTTGAAATCACAGTATTCACTCTAGCCCAGATTTTGGCCCCTGCCCTCAATCTGCTGGTCTGGCGTGCCCCTCATCGGCCCCTCCTCGGCCCCTCCTCTGCTGGTGTGGTGCCCCTCGAGGTGCTTGCAGTGGGACAGGTGCTGCATACAGATATCTCACTGAGGTCCCTTCTCCAGAGGCTGGCCCCGCTCTCCGGCAGTCATTCATTAAACCATTACAGCAGCACAATCCACTCATTTGTGTGGCCCGCGAGGGTTTTCTTCTGCTTCTCGGACCAAACAGACGCAGGCCAATGAATAAGTGCAAGGCGCTCAAAGCACAGACCTGGCCAGAAGGCTGCAGGCAGCTGTTGGCGTGGCATCTGAGCTAAAAAGCAAAGCGATTAATCCCTGAAAACCAGTTCCAACAGGAAGTTATTCTTTGGAAAGACAGTTTGATGAATGCACCAACATTCAAACTTAATCTACCTGGCTGCGGACTGGGCCTTGCATGCTTTTGAGTGCTGATTTATTAGCTCCTGTTTTAATCATGGACAGTTTTAATAATGGGGTTTGGTGGGATTGATAGAATGGAAACAGCGCCCTCTAGTGTTAAACAGGTGAAGTTCCTTTTTTGCGTGCCTTTATTTTATCATAGTTTATAGTTTTAATATTGTTATTCATTGTTTTTTTTGTGCCAAAGCAAGTTCAGTTTGTAAATTAATTCACTGACAATGGGAATAAAACTAGTTCTGAGACTTGTGTCCAACTATAGAGCTATTAAAGGGCCCGTATCCAATTTTGAACCATGTCATTTTAGTTTGAGCCCTGCCCACTTAGTCCTTTCTGCCACTCAAACTGTTTCTCATGACGCCACGAGCCGCCATTTTCCCAGAACAACACATCACACCGTTTGCATCAGTGTTTGGATCATGCATTTCATATTCAAAGACATACATTACAATAATATCTAGTGTTAAGTAAGGTCAAAATTGGACATGATTTGACATTTATCACGCATCAGAAGGCAGCTGCGGTCCATCTCGATATTTCTGATGCGTTTGTGAAAAAGGCTGAATCATCCATAGGGTTGAAACAGCGGCGGAAATGAACTCGCTCAACATTGAGGAAAAAGTTATTATTGCTCCATGATACAGAAACAACCGTGTGGGATTGTGTTGTGCAGTTGATTGCATTCGCTTCTCCGATTGCCACCAACTTTTTGGGCATATGTCACTATTGATAACCATCACCAGGACTCAAGTGGCTGGGATAGTGTCAAGCAGATGATATATATATATATATACATATATATATTTTATCATCTGCTCATTCATACCTACTACCCACACATACATTACAGTAGATAACGAAACAGGAAAAAATAAAATGCAAAAAATACAAAACAGCAGAAATGACATAGGACGCAAGGCATAATTATTCAAAAGGCATATTCAAAAACTACTATTATTAAGATAAGATAAGATATTCCTTTATTGTCCCACATGGGGAAATTTCATTGGTGCAACGCAGGTAGATACAGAGGTAGATACAGAAGAACAGATCACTTATGGGAAGTCTGAAAAACACTTTTAGTAGAAGATCTCCTATAAATAAATAAAAACTCCCATAGACAAATAAATAAATAAATACCATTGCATGTGATCCCGACAGTAATTCCACATGAATATGTGTCACGACAGCACATAGATTGCACATGAATTTCACAGTAATTGCACATGAATTGCACATGAATTCCAACAGCAATTGCACATACGACAGAATTGCACATCAGTATTAGGTTAGGTCAGTATTGCGACGGGATAACGTGACGATCTCCTTTGTGTAAACGCGGTACGGCGCCGGCCGGGGGGCGGGGCCGGAGCCGGGGAGCGGGGCCGGAGCCGGGGGGCGGGGCCGGAGCCGGGGGACTCAGAGCCAAGACACATCGCAACGACAAGACGAAAACACTCAATCCAGCCGAATAAAGTCAAAACAAGTTAATTTAAAGCGATTCCAGTGCGTGTCCCGATCGTTCGTGAAGTTCCTCTTTCATTGAGATTTTAAAACGTTGCAAACATAAATTTGAACTCATCTTTGCTCTAAATGTTTTTGGCAACTTACAATCAAAATGCGTCTTAAAATGCATAAATTGTACATTTAGTCAGATGTTTTTGTTGCATTACTTATACTCATAACTATGCATGATGTATTGTTGAGCATTTATTTTAACACATTTAACCCATGATCTTTACATCTTTAATTTTCTAAAGGTTTTTGAGACACTGAAGGCGCCAGTCTGACCTGAGAACAGGCAAGGCAAGGCAAGGCAAGGCAAGTTTATTTGTAGAGCACATTTCATACACAAGGCAATTCAAAGTGCTTCACACAACAGGAAAAATGCATTCAAATCACAAAGAAATTACAGAAATACAATAAAATTAACTAAATAAAAAATTATCAATCCAACTGATTTTCTAAACTAATAAAATCACAAACAAAAGAGAAGAGTGCAAAGAAAAAATCCTTTCAGTCATATGCGCAGCTAAACAAAACTGTTTTTAGCTTAGATTTGAACATTGTCAGAGTAGAACCTGTCTCACATCTTCAGGAAGACTGTTCCAGATTTTAGCTGCATGAAACTGAAACGCAGATTCCCCATGTTTAGTCCAGACTCTGGCACCAGCAGGAGGCCGGTCCATGTTTAGTCCTGACTCTGGGCACCAGCAGGAGGCCGGTCCCTGAGGTCCTCAGAGTTCGAGATGGTTCATATGGCACTAACATATCCAAGATGTACTTTGGTGCTAGGCCATGGAGAGACTTGTACACAAGCAGAGCTGCTTTAAAGTCTATTCTCTGAGCCACAGGAGCCAGTGCAGAGACCTGAGAACAGGACTAATGTGATGGTACTTCCTGGTTCTAGTCAGGACCCGAGCAGCAGCGTTCTGGATGTACTGCAGCTGTTTTACAGCTCGTTTGGAGAGACCAGTGAGCAGGCCATTACAGTAGTCTAATCTACTGGAGACAAACGCGTGGATAAGTCTCTCTAAATCTGGTTTTGACACTATATTTTTGATTTTGGCAATGTTTTTTAGATGGTAAAAAGCTGCTGATGTTATTGATTTGACGTGGCTATTAAAGTTCAAGTCTGAGTCCATTATTACCCCCAGATTTCTAATTTGGTTTGTAGGTTTTAGAGCGAGACTCTGGAGGTGACCGCTAACACTTTCTCTTTGTTTCTGTGGGTCAAAAACGATTATTTCAGTCTTGTCTGAGTTCAGCTGGAGAAAGTTGTTTTGCATCCACACACTGATCTGTTGGATGCAGTGACAGAGTGAATCTACTGGTCCATAGTCACCTGCCGATAGTGAAACATAGATCTGAGTGTCGTCTGCATAATTGTGATAGGACACATTTTCACTGCGTATCAACTGACCCAACGGCAGCATGTAGAGGTTGAACAGAAGGGGACCCAGGACTGACCCTTGGGGCACTCCACAGGTCAGGGTCATGTGGTCTGAGACACAGCTACCAATTTCAACAAAGTACTTCCTGTCTTCCAGATAGGACCTTAACCAGTTTAGGGCAGTGCCAGTGATGCCCACCCAGTCCTCTAGTCTCTGTAAGAGGATCCCATGATCGACAGTGTCAAAAGCAGCACTCAGATCTAACAGAATTAAGACTGAGGCTTTGCCCGTGTCAGTGTTCAGGCGGATGTCATTTGTCACCTTGACAAGAGCAGTCTCAGTGCTGTGATGAGGTCTAAAACCTGACTGAAAAACATCAAATGAGTTGTTTATTAAGAGGAAATCTGTGAGCTGTTGGTAAACAACCTTTTCAAGGACTTTGCCCCAAAATGGCAGATTAGAGATGGGCCGGTAATGACTCAGTACTGCGGCATCAAGACTGCTCTTCTTTAGGAGAGGCTTTATGACCGCAGTTTTCAAAGACATTGGGAATGTTCCAGATTGAAGCGACATGTTAACTATGTGAGTGAGTGGTGCTAACAAACTGTTCAGCACAGACTTTAGAAATTTGGTGGGTAACACATCAAGGCAGCATGTAGATGAACTCAGACTGGTGATGATCTCATGGACAGTTTTGTCAGTTACTGGTGCAAAGTGAGTTAGCTCTAAGTGTCTTGGTGGTTTTAGGGTAATTTTTTGCATTGTGGGATTTATAGCATTTTTAATGCCCTGAACTTTGTCATTAAAGAATAATGCAAACTCATTACACTTGGATGTGGAAATGAGTTCTAATGGCAGCTGAGCTGGAGGGTTTGTTAATCTGTTTACTGTGGCAAACAGGACACGCGAGTTGTTACTGCAGCTTCCAATTATTTCAGAAAAATATCTTTCCCTAGTTCTACATAAGATTAGGTTGTACATGTTCAGCTTTTCTTTGTAAATCTCTTTTTGAACCTGGAGCTTTGACTTGCGCCATTTCCGTTCGGCCCTGCGGCACTCCCTTTTCTGTGCCCTGACCGAATCATCATTTCTCCACGGCGCCTTCTGCTTATTTTTAACCATTTTAGCCTTTATAGGGGCGATGGTGTCCAGAACATTCAAAACACTAGATGTAACAGAGTTCAACAAATCATTTACATTAGAACATGAGATATTTTCAAAGTTTATCATTTCCATAAACAGTGCACCTGTGCCATCACTTATGTGTCTCCTCTGAACCACTGCAGGACCAACCGGAGGTTTGGGAGAAACAGACAGGTCGAAGAAGACACAGAAATGATCAGACAGAGCAACATCGATCACATTAACATTTGAAATATTTACCCCCTTTGTAATTATGAGATCTAGAGTGTGTCCTTTGCTGTGGGTGGGGCCTCTCACATGCTGAGTAAGACTGAAGGTTTCAAGGACAGCATCAAGCTCTTTAGCGTTTCTGTCACAAATATTATCAACATGCACATTGAAATCACCTGTAATGACCAAACCATCAAAGTCTGTGCATATGACTGAAAGCATCTCAGTAAAATCATCAATAAAACTTTGGCAGTGCTGGGGAGGCTTGTATAAAACAATGAAGAGAATGGATGGAGACCGTTTTAGCTCCATTTTAAAGGATACATACTCAAATGATGAAAACACCCCAAAAGACAACCTGCGGGTAATTATTTCATCTCTAAAGACAGCACAGACTCCACCCCCTTTTTTGTTTTCTCGTGTTTCAGATTCAAACTTAAAGTTGGGTGGAGCAGATTCTACCAGAACTACATTTCCTGTGTTTTTGTCAAGCCATGTTTCAGTTAAAACATAAAATCAAGATTATAAGAAGAAATAAAATGATTAATTAAGAGAGATTTGTTACATAAGGATCTGACATTTAGCACAGCACGTTTCAGACTAGTTTCAGTGAGACTGGGCTTTATCTTTTCACAGGGAATATGAATCACATTTCTCAGATTGGGCCTGACTCGCATTTTGTTTTTCCATCTGTGTGATGATGTGACTACAGAAATAGCACTAGGGGGGGGGGCTCTTTTTACATAGGGCCCCGGGTTGGTTTGATTTTTAATGTGACAATAAGTCCCGGCAACGCTGAGACCCAGTGCATCCTAGCTATGGGAGATACCAGGTAAAAGGCGAGGTTGGATGGGTGGTGGGGCTTTTGTAGCCAAGGAGAGTTTGGGACCAGGTGAGAGGCGAGGGGGGATGGGTGGTGGGGCTTTTGTTGGTGTAGTCGGCATAGCCCTTGCTATATTGGGCGTGAGTGGAGCCATCTTAATGCCTGATTTGATCAGACTTTCAAAATGGCTGGGAAGGCCCATGGGTGAGAGTAGAGATGAGAAGGAGAATGATGAATCTTTAGTGGGAGTAGATGTTGCAGGGGGAACCCAGGGCTGGTGTGAAGGCAGGGGCGATGACAGGGATGTTGTTGGGCTTGTCACAGATGGGTCCAAGGCCTTTGAAGATTGTTCCTTTGCTGGAGGCGGTGGAGGTGAATGTGGAGCAGCTGGAGCTGAATCCTTTGCTGGTGGTGGTGGAGCAGCTGCTGATGAATCCTTTGGTGGAGGCTGAGGTTGTGGTGCTTTTGATGTTGAAACATTGGCTCGGTCTCTGGCTGATGGAGCAGGAATTCTTCTCTCATTCCTCTCTTCTCTAACTATCTGCTCAGGACCCTGTCCAGGCCCAGTCCAATGCCTCAGAGCGTGGAGCAGGTTCTCTGTCAGCACCCTCACTCCACCTCTGCATAGGTGGGGGCCATTTCTCTTAAACAGGTCCTCTCGTTTCCAGAATAGATAGAAGTTCTCAATATAGTGTAGTCCTCTCGGGGAACACTCTTTGGACAGCCATGTGTTCAGCTGAAGAAGCCGGCTAAACTTGTTTATCCTCCTGTCGATGTTTGGAAGAGGTCCACTTATGAATGTTTTGATTTCCATTTTATCAAGCACGCCGAATAACTTCAAGAAGTCTTTTTTCAAAACTTCAGTCTGTTCCCGCCGCATGTCCACTGCACCCACGTGCACAATCAGCTGTTTAGCTCCTCCATGCTTAGCCATAATATTTGGAAGGAGTGACGTTATCTCAGAAACAGTGGCGCTTGGAAAAGAATGTGTGTTTATCTTTTCATGCGTCACGTGACTTATCGCGCAGTCCCCAACTAAAACAATCTCCGTGACCTTGGCTTGTGGCACAGTTCCTCCTTGCTGTATTTTGGCCACGTCATCTTTCCTTTTTTCATTTAATTCCATCTCTGAAAGTGGTAAAAATCTGTTGGTGAGCTGTATTTTAGGTGACTTCACGTTATCTTTGTATCGTTTAGGCTTTGCTCCAAGTTTGTTCCAAGAAACAGCCTGGTCTTTCTGGTTTTTAGACAGTTGTGGAAACGACACACAGTCACTGCGGTTTAGGTTGAAAGTAGCAGTTTTTCTTGTAAAAAGTGTGCTCTTCTTACCGTCGGTTGACACAGGAATGGTATCGTGAAGAACTTTTTCAGATTCCAAAACAAATATCCGTGTTTTCAGCTCATTAATTTCTTGTTGATATTTCCGACAGCGTTCACAGTCTTTCTCCCTTCTTCTCACGGACATGTCGCTGGCGTCAGATATGTCGTTAAAACTGGAAAAATGTTCTTAAAATCCTTGGTTTACTTGAAAAAGTCTAAAGCAAAAATGTTTGGAAGACAAAAACTGATTAAAAAGCAAAATAAATAAGGAAAGCAGCGATAGCAAGCGGAGCGAGCAAAAAAGCGTGTGCACTCTTCGGAAGCAGGATACTACAGGGACAATATACAGTAACAGCTCAATAAAACAGTTAAAGAGTGTTCTGAAAGCCATAAATGCACAATTATGACAAGCCAAAATGGACAAATGTTAGGGGGAAAAAAGGACTAAAGATCAAAGTGTTAATATCATTTTATTGTACTCCATATATACATATATCTTTTCTCTTGTTATATTTTAGTTTAAAGCATCAGGCTCGTAGTAAACAATGAACAATAAAAAATAATGACACTGTTACAATTCTTCTTTCAAAATATCCCATTCCAGGCGTTTCTCCTCCAAAGGCCGGACAGTAATATTTTGTTTCTACAGACGAGCAGCAGAGGTTAAAATGACACGAGCGGCAGTTGTTTTTACAGTGTGGCTGATTCAAAGTCAATGGATTTTTACAACATCAGTATGACATTTCAGGTTGATGGGCCAAGTCAAACATATACTACATATATATTCTGAATTCAATAACACACTGTACATTTTATCCCACGTATGAAGTCTCCATTCAAACACAGCACTGAGTTTATAAACCATTTCCGGCGTGATGAGACCGGCTGCACATGTATTTGGAGAAACATTTGTGGCATTATTCATATGTCATTATTTATCCGATCATACAGAAATTATGATATTGTTGTATTAAATAAATTACTTTGATGGTTTTCACTTGTAAATAACACATTTTCCCTAATTTTGTATCAATATTGTTCTATTAAAATGTATTTTTTTTTCTATAAAGACACATTATAAGTGGTGTTCAAGATTAATTTCACTAATATAAGCGGGTCGGATGTTAAACGTACATCTCGATTTGATCAAAATTAGATTCATTACACATTCTATATAAGATACTACTTATAGTTTTGTTTACAGCGTGTTCAATTTTGTAAACATGTTTATTTCTTTAGCAATTTTTTTTAAACAAATAGTGCATTGATTGTCAGTTGCCAATGACATTAATCTTTTCCTGTAGCTAATGTTAGCGTAATAATGTATTCACCATAACACATGTACAGCCATATTGTAAAAATGGTCTATAGTGAATCATGTAAAATGTATATATAAAAAAATAAAGACATTAGCCTGCTGATACTTGACAGATTACTTATCGTTCGATATCTTATTAAATTACTTTTGACAGCTTATCTAGAGGACAATCTCATTAAAGAACAGCAAGAATGACAGGGATGCAGTGAGTGTCTTCTGCAATACAAAATTAAACACCTAATTTGGATTGATGGAGCCGGTCAAGAATTAGCTGCATTTATTCAAGAGCTGCAAACTCCCAAACGAGGCTAATTAGAGGACATCACTGGAGCAGTAACGGTCAGAATCATCTCTGCAAATATAGATATAGTGCCTCCTGTGTGCAGCGCGGGCGAGTTAATGACCTGCACAGCCGCAACGGAAATGTACGGCAAGATTAAACGATTTCACAAGGCTTTGGTCACACGAGAGCTACTGGTTATGAGAAAAAAATTATAAAGGATTCGACATTTTCAAAAAATGCTGTCGATTTGGTTAAAATGAAAAGTGCAAAAAGTAAACTTTCAGGCATTTGGTGCAAACGAGCTTTGCTTCCTCCAGCAGATCCAGCATCATTCAGTTTAACACGATATGATTGGTGAAGTATGGGTATTATTTAAGATTATATTCTTTTATGTACGGCATTAATCCCTCTTCTTTTTGTCTGCAATGCCAACGAATGGAATTGAAGTTTGAAGCAAATTTGTTTCTCTAAATACCGTATTTTCCGGACTATTAGTCTCACCTTTTTTTCATAGTTTTGGCCGGGGTGTGACTTATACTTATATATTTATACTCCGGAGCAACTTATACGTGATATTATTTGTTATTTTCACACTTGCAACTGCATTTCATACTCCAGTGCAACTTATATATGTTTTCTTCTTCTCTATTATGCATTTTTTGGCTGGTGCGACTTATAGTCCGGAAAATACGGTAATAGATCTGGTGTATTGTTTCAAGTCAGATGAACTTAACAGTCCTTATTGATTAGAACCAGGCTGAATCTATCAAAGTGTTCAAAACCATTCTACACATTATAACAGCTGGAAGTGTAGAAAATAAAGCATAGTAAAAAAACATTCAAGAATCAATTTCATCAAACAATAAAACACAATCATAAACAATAATAGTCAACGATCTGTGTGTCCAATCGACCTTTGAGAGCATTTAAAGTGGGGAAAGTGTTTGGAAAGTGTTGCATGCAAACACAACGCACAGTGGCGATATCAAACAGCAAAAACACATCAAACCACAACCAGACTTCAGTGACATGGACAAAACGCATCTTTCTTTTTAGTAGGAGGTGCTGTTCCTAAGGTTACCACAAGGGTCCATAGATACTGTACACAGAAGGTGGCCTGCACCGGTAAGTACTACTCCCACATCGTCTTGTAAACGCTGAAACTGTGCGTGCTTTTAAAAGTAGATGAAAAACCTGCTGATATGTTGAGATTTCCATGTGATATAACTTGTGTCCCATCAGCATTGTATTAAAGATGCACTTTGTAACATTTTTGTGTGGAATAAAACACGCATTTGTACTGTTATCTAGGTCACCTCTCCATAGATCTGACCTGACAACATCACCTGCTTGCCTTCATGAAGATATATACGTTTAGTGCCATTCAGTGGGACTGTCCAGGGTCAAAACTTTACATATAATTCTTACAAAAAGTGTACATACGACAAAAACAAAACACAAACTTCCTCAGACTTGAGTATTTATCTTTAATTTAATTAATTTCTTTGAGCACAGATCAACTTCTTTCTCGTTTCTGAAAGCTCAAATGTGCAAAGTTTGGAGTTTTGGGACCAGACCGCTCATTTTGTGTAATGTGGACAGTCATGTACTTACTCTTTGTAAGCTTTATAAATGAGATCCCGGATTTTATATGGGCAAAGCATCTCCATGAAGACAAGCAGGTAGTAAATCCTCCTCCAGAAATGTTACGCAGTGCACCTTTAAATTCAGTAGTTTATCATTATGAGCCAAATTCTTCAATAAAAAATGGCTTAATTTGTCACATTTTACCTGTTGTTTCTCTGTCATACTGGTCATGTCATATGCCAAAATAATCTTGATTTGGCCGTTTTGACGTGATATCCTTCATTGAAAACGTTGCAATCTTAACTTATGGCACCGAAAAGCATCCACAGTTTACGTTGTTTACAATATCCTTCTCCCGTCCTCACTCGGTGCTCTCCGAACCCACTTCCACCTCGTCGTCTGGCAGTAGATTGTCCAGGACGCCGCCTTCTCCCCGGAACAGCTCCTCCATCAGAGCCTCTCCCGCGGCGCCGGCCCGGGACGCCCACAGAGCGGCGCCCTCTCTCAGCCCCAGCGTGCGCAGCAGCCGAGCGTAGTCCAGGAAGGCCGCCTCGATCAGCTTATGTGCAACGCAGGTCAAGGACATACGTGTCTCAGAGGTTATAGCACAAAACCTCTACAGAACTTCACGTAGGAGTGGGTACTGTCCTGATGCTATACGAATCCCGATACAGTCCACAAAATAATGAATATCACTGTGTCCGAAACGTATCCATCGAGCTCCTTCTTTGAACCACTTTTGACTGGTGACATCTCAAAAGAGTACCGCACTATAAGGCGCACTTAAAAGCGTTGAATTTTTTCCAAAAAAAATACTTTATAATCCAGTAAAAATAAGTGCGCCTTATTTATGAAAAATTATCGAAAATAAACCATTCATTGACAGTGCGCCTTATAATCCAAGTGCGCATTATAGTCCTGAAATTACGGTAAACATTTTGGAGCTGCGCTGACCAATTTGTTTGTCCTTGTCGAATTCACGTCTCAAAGAGAAAATGCTGACAGTATTCTTTAATCATTTGTGTACAGCCCTCGCCTTCTTCAAGGTCCATCCTCACTCGATACTTCATTTAACCTAATTTATAGTGACAAGCTTTGCCCAGCGCTGTCCGGTGTTATTTATCACTGTGTGGAAGTGAGCCAAAACTGACCGATGAGCAAACCAGGGGTCAAGCCTTATATCCACTGAAGGCATTAAAACATCAAGATTAAATACAGTTTGAGGTGGACAACAGATTTAATCAGCTGAGCCTTTCCCAGGGTACTTTATTTATGAGGTGATGCGAATTGTAATATGTAAAACGGGTTGCACGAGGATAAAGTGCAGGTCTAAGGTTTTAAAACGCACAAATATGTTCATATTCAGACTCATATTATACTTATTATGTTTGTGCAGACTGATGTGTCATACAAGATGCAGAATAAGGAGACATATTATGGCAAAACTATGCTATGTTTAAGCAGGGCTGTCAAAAGTATCAAAAATCAAGTACTAATCGATACTAAAACTAGCATCAAAACTAGATACTCAATTGAACAAGTATTGACACAAAAAAGTACATAGTTTTAGAATTATCTCGAGCTTTATTAGTATCAAAATTGAGCGCTTTTAACCTGAAGTGAGCAGACCAGTTTCTTTTATTATATTTGTTTTTTTTTTATTTAAATGGAATAAGTGTTAAATACTTCTGCTCTTTTGCATGTCCCAGGATGTATTATTATTTCTGTGAGCTTACATTTTGATCAAAGACTAATACAAATAAAAAGTAGACAAATGACTAAGATTGCGCGGAGCATTTTACTTACCAACCGCTGGAGTTTTAACTCTTTTGTCACATCCTATACTTTTGATTATGTTCCATTTGATCTAGTTTTATACCACATCTTTTAGCCACATCAGAGTTCTTCTTGAGCTAAAAATGAATAAATGACACGATATAAAAGCTAAAGCGTGTTATTAGTGTCCAATGCAGGAGTTTCATCAGCCTCCATTGTGTAAAAGCTTTCCCGTGTTCGCTCGGCGCTCAGTAAAGAATTAAGTAAATACCTGTTCTAAATGGCGTTTCGTAAAAAAGGATATTGGTCGTGTCGTTGGCCTCCATCACCCCAGACTTCAGACAGGCCTCGATGAAGAGAGCGGCCCGATCGAACTGTCGCATGCTGCCGCGGAAACACAGAGGGGTAAATGTGTTAAAATATCATCACTGCAGCTTTGAAATGTGTGAAGCTGAAGCATACATCAACCTTGTGTTCTACTAAGTGCTAAGCGGTGTAAGTGAGAGGAAGTATGGCCGATCGATGGTGAACAAAGGACAGATTAAGACTAATTTGAAGCTAAAGAGGCCACATGACGAATGCCAAAACTAAAGTGTATACTGTATATGAACGCTGGTGCACGTTTCCATTAGAAGTGTTCTCATCAATGAACCCCCAGAAAGTGTATTGGAAAAACAGAACTTTGAGATACAAATCAGACCGATGCAAACCGTCTTCATCTTATGTAATTAGAAAGCACTTTATCTATTGCAAACCTTTAAGAAGTCACTGTATGACTCTTTGGGGTGAGTGGCTGTGCAAGGGTGGTCCACATCTGCTTTAATTTTACATCTGAAAAAGCAGTTCTAAAGCAGTTCTAAAGCTGTGCTAGTGGCCAAAACGTCATCCATGTGGATAGTGAGGTGCCAAAGGGTTTGTGAGCTAGATTTAAACACATAGTTCCCTCTTTCCAGGTTTTACAAATCAAGTACATCGACTTAAAAGTATGAGGTTATCCTTTGTCCTTATTTTTAATCAAATCCTCCCATCTAATCCAAGTAACTTAGTACTTTAAACTGCAAATTATACCTTATTAACGCAAAAACTGTACGTTTGGTCAATATTTTACAGTAGTAATTGATAATAGAAATACGTTAATTAGAATCCATCCATTTCTACCGCTTGTTCACTTTCAGGGTCGCGGGTGACTGGAGCCTATCCCAGTGACTTCGGGCCTTAGAATTAATTTCTCTAGTTAATTAGAATACTTTACCAAATATTTTCATAAGTAAGTGTTGAAATTGTACATCTTGGCCCCGGAGCCTCACCTGTGGAGCATCTCTCCCACTCTGAAGAAGCAGCCGAGCGACAGCAGCACCAGGATGGCCTTGGACTTGTGGTTGACCTGAGGAGAGCACAGATGCTCTGCCCAGCGCTTCAGGACGTCCGAGCTCTCGTTGGGGTTCAGACGCACCTGGGAAACGTGACAAAATTCAAAACTGGTTTGATTGTAATCATGTCTCTAAAATGTATGGGCTCAAAACAGAATCATTAAAGGTCCCATAACATGCAAAATCGACTTTTCAGAGCTTTTAACCTTCTTACATTGCTATTTGTGCTTCATATATGTACCCAGAGTGTTTTTTTGATTGATTCCCTCAGTGTTTAGCTATATTACAGACTATCTCCTTTCCGCGAATCTCCAAACTGACGGGCGGTGGGAGCAAGACCGCGTCATAAGGGCAAGCACGCGTCATAAGGGCAAGCACGCGTCATCATCCCCCCTCACCCTCCCCCCTCTCCACCCGCCTCCCCTCCCGCCTGCCGCCTCCCGCCCACTTCCCCCCGGCTCCGCGCTGCTCCAGGCTCCCTTGTCTCCCCATACAAGCCCCAGAGTTTTTTCTGCTTCGATTTACGACGAAACACGGTTCAAAGAGGCCCAAAACTTCATTAATGATATCGCACTCTTTACTATTATCACAATGGTGAAGGTTTAAGATAAGATAAGATAAGATATTCCTTTATTGTCCCACATGGGGAAATTTCATTGGTGCAACGCAGGTAGATACAGAGGTAGATCCAGAAGAACAGAACAGATCACTTATAGGAAGTCTGAAAAACACTTTCAGTAGAAGATCTCCTATAAATAAATAAAAACTCCCATAGACAAATAAATAAATACATAAATACCATTGCATGTGATCACGACAGTAATTGCACATGAATATGTGTCACGACAGCACATAGATTGCACATGAATTTCACAGTAATTGCACATGAATTGCACATGAATTCCAACAGCAATTGCACATATGACAGAATTGCACATCAGTATTAGGTTAGGTCAGTATTGTGAGTGTTCAGTACTAACAGTTTTTGTTATAAAGTCTGACAGCAGCAGGAAGGAAAGACCTACGGAACCTTTCCTTCACACAGCGAGGGTGGATCAGTCTCTCACTGAAGCTGCTCTCCAGAGCGGAGAGAGTGTCCTGCAGGGGGTGACACTCATGGTCCAGCATAGATGTGAATCTAGCCAGAACCCTCCTGTCCCCCACCTCCTGCACCGAGTCCAGAGCACAGCCCAGGACGGAGCTGGACTTCTTGATGACTCTGTCCAGCCTCTTCCTCTCCCTCTCTGTGATGCTGCTGCTCCAGCAGGCCACACCGTACAGGAGCTGATGCCACCACAGAGTCGTAGAAGGTCTTCAGGAGTGGCCCTGTCACTCCAAAAGACCTGAGTCTCCTCAGGAGGTAGAGCCGACTCTGGCTCTTCCTGTACAGTGCGTCTGTGTTATGAGTCCAGTCCAGTTTGTGGTTCAGATGAACACTCAGGTACTTGTATGAGTCCACTCTCTCAATGTCCCTTCCCTGGATGTTCACTGGTGAGGGGGCAGTGGGGTGGCGTCTGTGGAAATCCACCACCATCTCCTTGGTCTTCCCCGCGTTGATGAGGAGGTGGTTCCGCTGACACCAGTCCACAAAGTCCTGCACCAGTCCTCTGTACTCCTCGTCATCGTCGTCCGTGATGAGTCCGATGATGGCAGAGTTGTCAGAAAACTTCTGCAGGACACAGCTGTCCGTGTCATGTCTGAAGTCTGCAGTGTAAAGGATGAAGAGAAAGGGCGCGAGGACAGTGCCCTGGGGCGCCCCCACACTGCAGGTCCGAGTGTCAGACACACAGTTCCGGGCTCTCACAAACTGGAGTCGGTCTGTGAGGTAGTCCAGGATCCACTCTGCCAGGTCATACTCCACACCAGCCGTCTCCAGCTTGTCCCTCAGGAGCAGCGGCTGGATGGTGTTGAAGGCGCTGGAAAGATCAAAGAACAGAATCCTCACAGAGCTGCCAGGCTTTTCCAGGTGAGAGAGAGAGCGGTGCAGCAGGGAGATGACGGCGTCCTCCACTCCGATGCCAGACCGATATGCAAACTGCAGCGGGTCCATGGCTGAGCTCACGGTGGAGCGGAGGTGGTCCAGGACCAGCCGCTCCAGTGTCTTCATCAGGTGGGACGTGAGAGCCACTGGCCTGAAGCTGTTGAGGTCTTTGGGGCGCGGTGTCTTAGGCACAGGTACCAGACAGGAGGACTTCCAGACCTGTGGTACCACCCTCAGCTTCAGGCTCATGTTGAAGACATGCTCCATAACTCCACACAGTTCATCTGCGCAGGACTTAAGGAGCCTGGGGCTGATGCCATCAGGTCCTGCTGCCTTCCTCACTTTAATCCTCTTCAGCTCACTCCTCACCTGTGCTGCTGTGACAGTCAGTGGTTGGCAGGGGGACCGTGTGCTGGGGGGATGGGTGAGTCCAGGCGAAGTGGGGAGCTGATGGTCCGGGGCAGAGAAGTGAAGAGGAACAGATGCAGTGCATTGTCCAGCTGTGGAAGAGGGAGCATGCAGCTGTGCAGGGGGAGGGGCGGGTAACCGATCAAACCTCAAGAAGTGAGCATTTAAATCATCACCCACTGTAGATCCCCCTCTGTCTGGGCAGGGGGGATTTTGAAGCCCGAGATGGTTTTCAGGCTCCTCCACACTCCCTGAATGTTCTTTTGCTGCAGCTGCTCCTCCATCCTCCTCTTGTAGCCGGCCTCAGCCTGCCTGATCTTCCTCCTCAGCTCCTTCTGCACAGTCCTCAGCTCCTCCTTGTTCCCTGACCTGAAGGCTCTCTTCTTCTCCTTCAGCAGAGCCTTCAGTTCACGGTTAATCCATGGCTTGTTGTTTGGAAAACACCGCACCGTCCGGGAGGGAACAATGTTCTCAAAACAGAAGTTGATGTAGTCCGTTATGCACTCTGTGATGGTGTTGATGTCCTCCCCATGTGGGTCATGAAGCTCAGTCCAGACAGTGGTGCTGAAGCAGTCCCTCAGAGCTTCCTCGCTCTCAGCAGACCACATCCTCACCTCACGGGACACCACAGGCTGCCTGCGCACGATGGGTTCATACACAGGCCTCAGATGTACAAGGTTGTGGTCTGAGCTGCCCAGGGGAGGGAGGGGGGAAGAGGAATAAGCCTCCTTGGTGTTGGCAAAAAACAAGTCCAATGTTCTATTCTCTCTGGTGGGGCAGGTAACATACTGGGTGTATGTTGGTAGAACAGAAGAGGGAGAAGCGTGGTTAAAGTCACCAGAGATGAGGAAGAGAGCCTGTGGATGCTGTGTTTGCAGCCTACAAGTGCAGGAGAGCAGTGCTTCACAAGCACTTTCAGCATTGGCAGACGGGGCCACATAGACTGCGATCAAAATCACATGTGAGAACTCCCGGGGCAGATAATATGGCTCGCCAATAGTTCAATATCCTTGTTACATAGCTGCTCCCTCACGGTGCAGTGTTCGGGTTTGGACCAGCTCGTGTTCACATACACCGCCAGACCTCCACCTCTTTTCTTCCCGCATTCTCTCGTTCTGTCCGCCCGCAGCAGATGAAAATTGTCCAAACCTACAATAGAGTCTAGCATTTCTGCCGTTAACCAGGTCTCTGTGAAAATCAAGACGCTGCTGTCCCTATAAATCCTCTGGGACCGCATGAGGCTCGCTATTTCCGTCATTTTATTTTGAAGGGACCTCACGTTACCCAT
The DNA here is from genome assembly GCF_026437365.1 of Eucyclogobius newberryi. Taxonomy (NCBI): domain Eukaryota; kingdom Metazoa; phylum Chordata; class Actinopteri; order Gobiiformes; family Gobiidae; genus Eucyclogobius; species Eucyclogobius newberryi. The sequence continues at coordinate 7,327,155 of NW_027316500.1, read as the reverse complement.
GACTACGGCGGGAACGACTTCCTGTTTTCTCCTCTCTTCTCTCGGAGTTTACGTCCAGCCCGTCTGCTTCGCTGCGTTTTCCTTAGGATGTCCGCCGGGATAACGTGACGATCTCCGGGTAAGACGACTGTTCTCCGCAGTTTCATGAGTTCCTCCTTTGTGTAAACGTGGTACGGCGCCGGCCGGGGGGCGGGGCCGGAGCCTGGGGACTCAGAGCCAAGACACATCGCAACGACACGACGAAAACACTCAATCCAGCCGAATAAAGTCTAAACAAGTTCATTTAAAGCGATTCCAGTGCGTGTCCTGATCGTTCGTGAAGTTCCTCTTTCATATAAACGTGTATATAAACGTGTACCGACGACACGCCGTACTTTAGCGCGGCCGGAGGGCGCGGGGGGGCTGGTGGGCTAGCTCAGAGCTAGCTCACGTCACAACAACACAACGAAAAACGCTCAAATCCAGCCGAAAAAAGTCAAAAACAGTTGAATTAAAAAACTATTCCAGCGCGTGTCCCTATCGTGCAGTAAAATAGAAAAAGCATACTAACTATATTTACAAAATATAGGAGATAAAGCACAATAAGTGTGAGAAAGAAGAGAGAGCGTTTACACCGGGCTGCCAGCTGTACCAGCGCCTTATGACGTATCTTTATGTGGCAGTTGATGCAGCAACCGGGAAAATAAACGGAGAGAAGTTCTATCCGATACCGAAAAACCAGGAAATAAGAGCACGATGGACATAAGACTTATATATATGCGCACGCTGTAGAATAACAGTTTTATTTAATCTCAAAGTAGACTCTTTCTCACTCAGTCGCGCGGAGCGGCGCACCGCGGAGCTGACAGCTGTGGGGCACACACTACGTCACGGGTGGGCGGGGCACACACACGCTCTGAGACTACGTCACGGGTTGGGCGGGGGAGCCAGATCGCTCTTCGCAAGGGTGGGGGCGAATAGCAAACCAAGCCGTCTGCATTTCCGGGTTGGTGAGGGGGTCCAAGGTCTGGGTGATATTTCTTAACTATTATGTTAAGGGTGTTGCACAACCCTTATTATGATCAATTATACACTTGGGATAGACTACGAAACGTGAAAAAAGCATGTTATGGCACCTTTAACAATAAAACGTCAAGCTATGTCACGTTATGTTATGATGAGGCATGTGTGTGAAAGCTCTGTGCGTATCCTGGTTTGGTCCAAGTTTGAGCCTGGTTTAGTCCATATTTAGACTTGGTTTGGTCCTGCTCTAGGGCCTGAGTTAGTCTCAGTTTAGCCTCAGATTGACTAAGTGAGTCTGCAAGTGAGAATGCAGCCCGATTATGTATTTGTCGTCATCATATCTTTAGGAAGTTGACAAGAAAGAGTGAGACAAGTCTTCAAATGTACTCAACCACTTTCATATCAATAATAGCCAATTCATTTATCCATGGGTTTCAAAATGTTGGCAAATCTGGACGTTAGAGATTAACAATTTAAAACAAAGCATTTTAGCTTTTGAATGGGGAAAAGTCCTCAGGAAGCTGAAACCCACAAACTGCCCCAGTGTCTGTGTTTATCCAAATGAATGAAGGAACGATCAATGCATTTTCACACAGCCTCTCTTTGTACTCTTATGATACAATCCTGCATGTCCTGGTAAATGTGTGTGCAGTGTAAATATTGCTCCATATCTAACGCTTCCTGTTGATGGATGTGTCACGCTGAGTTACCTTCGCCAGCCAAGCAGCGCGGTTCCACTCCCCGTAGGTCTGAAGGTACCGACACGCATCTGCCGCCTTGTCAATCAAGCACAGCAGCTGGACTCCCTCTGACAGACACATAGAGACAGAAAAGTAGGTCTTATTGATGTGCAAGACAGCAAGACAGTCAATACCGCCCCATAGAACTAAAAAGTGCACACGGAGCAGCTCTTAGGGTGTCAAAATATCAAAAATCAGGCAGGAATCAAAAACTAAAACTGGTATTAAAAGGAAAAAAAGAAGGGATAAATCACAGAGACAGGACCAATTTCGACCTTTTCTGAACAGTTTTAGAATGATCTTTTAATAAATATATTGTGTAAAAATATTATTGTCATGTCAAAATGGTATTGAGTATCAAGTCTTTTCATTAGTATCGAGGTTGAAATTGTTGTAGTTCTCTGGTATTGCATATTTATTTGTGTATTCCTGATAGTTCTGAGGAAGAAAATGGAAAACTACCAAAATATTTTAAATTATTTAGAGCCGTCAATCTATCTTCTTCCGCTTATCCGGGCCCGGGTCGTGCGGGCAGAATCCCGAGGCATTCCCAGGCCAGCCGAGAGACATAGTCCCTCCAGCGTGGGCCCGGGGCCTCTTCCCCGGGGCCTCTTCCCAGTGGAAGATGTAAAACGTAATATTAAAAATACATGTATAGTGTTTGCAGTTGCAATAGTTCTAGTAAAAAGGAACCGTTTCTAGTTTTCAACTAAGTTATAATTATGTTATTTAGCTAGTTATACTATTATGTAATCTGTAGTCGAGAGGTAATTAGATTTCCTAAAAAACAAATCCACTGTACACAAGTATGAAGCAGAACTGTACCTGCGAGTTTGCCGTTAGCGATCATGTTTGTGGCCACGAGCTTGATGGTGGACTGTGAGGGTCCTGACGAGGTGATGGTGGTGACCAGACATGCTTTGAGCGAGTCGCAGTAGTAGCTTGTGTTGTCCGCACTCGTCTCCAACAGCAACTGCACCGCTCGATCCGTCTGTGACAAGAGACAGGAATGATGAAGTATAACAAGTATTATGCCAAGACACGCATAGATTACTATTTTTACATTTTATAAAGAACAAGGTGAGAGTGTATTGGGGGGAAACAACTGTATAAAATAACGTATCAAGCATTACAATAATCTCAAAATCAGGAAAACAATACTTTGCATTGATAAGATTGTAAGATTGTGATGCAGAATACACACTTCTCCAAGCGCGAGTCCAGTCACACTGGCCTTCAACCTAAATCCGCAATGCTCTCCTGTGAGATTCTTTTTCCTCGTAAGCAGCAGTGACACCAGTGACCAGATGGATTTTCGGGCAAGGAAATCAATATCCAATCGATACATTTATTCAGCATTGGTGCGCTCACAATGCGCTGTGTATTAATGCTAATTCAGCATCTTCTGTCTCACCTGTGGAGCTTCTCTCCCACTGTGTAACAAAAGGTGACAGGAAAAACACTAGGAGGTTACGGAGAAGAAAGGACCCAGGCAACCACCGAGACGCTGCAAACAATGCGGAGTGTCCTCGGGAAATTATGCTGATTATCTCCTCTTTTCATCAGAGCCAGAGAATGGCGGTCGGTAGCTCATAGCGGGGTCAGAGGAGTCGCTTATAGGAGGCATGTTCTTTCATCAGAGAGTTTCCTGATTGCCTAAGAGCGAGCACCGCCGGAAAACTGAAAGCCCAGAGCCTTCAGTGAAAGGTGTCTTAACTCCCCGAACAGATGAGGCTCCGGGGACAAAGGAAGCGGCACTTATCCACTCGCTTGCATCATTAGCTTGGACAGAAGACATATATCCTTAGCCCCATAATGGACACAAACACAAACGCACAGCTGAGCGGAGGGAGAGGTTTGTGTAGGCCTGCTGGAGACTGGAATGTGCTGCTGGAGTTTATGCAGCGACCAGTTTTCTGACGCTACACGAGTCATTGAAGTTTAAGTTAGAGTAAAGTAACTAAATTAAATGAGTACCGAACTGAGCGTGTATAATATGCATTTATTTGAAAAGAGAAAAGACAGTGATGGTTGAATCCTACATGGTATAACTTCTTCTTATGTTTTATTTTTTATTCATTTTTTAATATGACCCAAAATAGTCAGGCTTTTTGGCATGAATTATTAGTAGCGGTAGTAAGTAGGGTTGCAAAAAGTTCAGATATTAATCAGATACTAATCAGTTCCAAAACTAGTGTTAAAACGTTACATACAAGACAAAATTGTACGTTTCCTGAACAGTTTTAAAATTATCTTCTTGAGCTTTATCATAACATAATGAAAGTACTGCCATTTTGTGTTGAAAGTTGTATCAAGCCTATTCCTTAATATAGAGTTTGAAATGTTTGTATTGTGACAACACCAAGTAGTAGTAGTATGTCTTCTAAAATATTACTTTTACTTATAAAAAAAATCCTTCAATCCCATGAATATAATACATTTAAAACACATCTTAGAAAAGCGCTGATATTGTATTGTAACTGAGTCAGTGGTGCAGTTCCTACCTGTCCCAGCAGGAGGAGCTGGTCGGCACATTTCTTTGTGTGATCATAGCTGGAGCGCTTGACTTCCTGCAGGTGAACTCTATCCAGCTGGAACTTCTGTGGAGCACAACAAACAGAATGATTCATTCAACCAGCTGCAGTTAAGCAATCAATACAAGTCAATACAAAATAACTGACACTGTGACCTTTTCTGCAAATATGTGGGAGACAAAGATTTCACTGAGATGAAAAGCGAGATTTAAAAAGTCATTTCAAGACTTTTTAAATATTTAAAGCTTTTATCACATCTCGCTCCGCCGTTCCATTATTCTTTTCAAATTATTTTTTTTATTACTTGCTCTCCGTTAAAGATCATCTCGCTTTGTTCTGAAACATCTAATCAAATCAGAGTCAGTAAAACAGGGCTGTGGAAAGTGAAAACGCGACCGATCCGGCTGTGCCATGCAGCGAGTTGTGTGCATGTGTGCGTGTGTGTCTGTGTGTGTGTGTGCATATGTGCGTGTGTGTCTGTGTGTGTGTGAGTGTGTGCATGTGTGTCTGTGTGTGTGCATATGTGCGTGTGTGTCTGTGTGTGTGTGTGTGTGTGCATATGTGCGTGTGTGTCTGTGTGTGTGTGTGTGTGTGTGCATATGTGCGTGTGTGTCTGTGTGTGTGTGTGCATGTGTGTCTGTGTGTGTGTGTGTGTGCATGTGTGCGTGTGTGTCTGTGTGTGTGTGAGTGTGTGCATGTGTGTCTGTGTGTGTGCATATGTGCGTGTGTGTCTGTGTGTGTGTGTGTGTGTGCATATGTGCGTGTGTGTCTGTGTGTGTGTGTGTGTGTGCATATGTGCGTGTGTGTCTGTGTGTGTGTGTGCATGTGTGTCTGTGTGTGTGTGTGTGTGCATGTGTGCGTGTGTGTCTGTGTGTGTGTGTGTGTGTGCATATGTGTGTGTGTGTCTGTGTGTGCATGTGTGTCTGTGTTTGTGTGTGTGTCCGTGCGAGTGTGTGCGTGCATGCGTTTGTATCAAATGCGCGGCTTTACTTTATTATGATGAATCCTTGTGCGAGCCACAGCCCTGAACATAAATTCTACAGAGAGAGGCCAATTGAGTTTAGTAACTTGGAGTCGGGGGTATTAGTAATTATGGTCAGAGTGCTGCCACTGGAGATGTTTTATGACAACAAGAGATGGATGCAGACAGAACTGTGCAGCTATGGGATTACAGTGAGGGCTCAACAACAGCAGTATTGAAAAAGACCATAGTATTTGCTTCATTCATTTGTCTTCCTTCTCTTACAGTGTTAACTTTATTAGCTTGGTCTTATATTGAGAAGTTATGGGGGCTTGGGTGGTGTGCACTCAGGAATGAGTGCCAGAATATCTGCGCAATGCAGCTCAATCTTGAAAATAGTTGGAACAGATAAATAGCTGTGGATTGGGGGAAATGGGCATTTTTAGAGGAATGAAAGAAAAAACATGGCACAAACAGGTACGAATCATTCTTAAAAGATCTTAAAAGTAGGAGCATAATGTCTCCTTTCAGTCTTATTATGATCAACGTTTAATATGCATGTTTACTTTTATAGTGAATAAAAATGAAAAACAGCACAATCTCTCAGTAAATTATTGAAAATATTAAAATTAATTCCTTTCCTAGCATAAAGTGATCCATTATGCAAAACTAGTACCTTACATTTGAATGACAGGTTAGAAAGGTTACAATTTTCATTTTTGCACAAAACTGTCTTCAGGCAGAACACACTTATTTTTCTGAACACATTTTTTTGCATTTGCATTGTATATACATTTAGATGAGTGATTGTGCAGCTGGAAAATGGTTTGGCAAAAGGAATAAATCTATGCCTGGCAGTGCAGATGGTGAGGTTTAATTGTTCCTTTAATGCTTCACTTGGGGAAAATATGGTTTGCTGCTCGAAGCAAATGCTGCAGTGAATAGCACAATTACTTATGAGCGGAGTAACACGTAACTAATAATTATTACTCTTCGTCTTCCTAATTTGTCCAACAATGCTTGCAATAAAAGGAAAACATTTTAAAAAACAAATGTGTTGATGTCTGGCACCTCCTGCGTGCTGACTAAACTGTTGAGTTGAGATGATTTTGGTGATAATAAAGCCCAATAAATCTTCAGGGCTCAAATTCCAATCCCGGAACAGAGTGGATAATTAAAGAGAAAAACAGAAGGAGAAGAGCCTTGTACAGCCAAGTCATCCCCAAGACGGATGAGTCCAAACAGAATGTGAGATAACGTCATCGGTACGACTGTGAGAGATTGATGTGGTCGATGTGATGTTTGCCTTAAAAGACCTAGTGAGACAAGTCTATTATCTTATCCTAGTAGTACATAACACACTATTGCATGCTCCTAACAATAAATTAGGAAATATAAGACAGTTTAATTGGATTTGAAAGGACAGTGAATGGATCAACAATGCTTGGGTGTTGGCAAGTACAGGCCTTTTGGAGAAACGGGAACATTGTCAGTAGTAATTTAAATGTATTTGAGGTTTATAGAATACTTCAAATAGTTCTCACACATAAATATTATCTCACGTTGTAGTGTGTAAAATATATTCAGTTATAACACAGTAGTTACTAGGGTTGTGAAAATGTCGATACAGCGATATATCGTCACAGACTCCGTATCGATACGCATCTTTTTAAATTTAATTATTTTATCGTTTAAAGGACACATATTATGCAGAGATGACTTTGTTGAGCTTTTAACCATGTCATAACACTGTTCCCTCATCTAAAACACACATGGAGTTGTATTAAGCTTCATTCACTCTTGTTTGATGAATCCTGGTTAGAAAGTCCTCTCCCCTCCGAGCATCAAAAACATTCAATTATAAATTTCCCCGATGTGTGACGTCATAAGTCGAGCTCGGAGAGTTTCTGCGCTTGTTTATGAGTCTATAAATCATCACCTGACGTATTCTGAGCTATTCTGCCATCAAATCACAATCATTACAACTGCGTGGCAACATTAGCATGTCTGGTAGCATCTGATCTGCAGCCAGTAGATGGAGCCTATTGTCAATTCCTGGCGTGGGAAAAGCCAGAGTGACAATGTTATTTTAGTCAAAAAAACTAAAAACATTTAGTCCTAAACATGAGGCCAAAGTAAAGGTACTCAGGGGGATGTTGAAAGGCCAATAAGAATCCAAATAATGCATAATATCTGTCCTTAAAATGAGCAAAACGTGTATAATACTCCAGAAACATTTCAACTGCCTCTATTCAAATGACAAATAAGGCTTTAAAGAAGGGGGAAAAACTAAATGTTACCCTTTTGTGAGAATCCATCAGCGTCAAAGGTTATTGCGGTGTGAAATCTGTTCATCAGTGTTAGAACCGAAACCAATTGAGCAGTTGATAGATGAACATGCAGTTGGAAGTGGGCCGCAATGAAAAGAACAAATAAAATGCAGCAGTAACAGTAGAGTCTTTTGTGTGATGAGGGCAGAGCTGTTGACTTCGAAGGTTGACCGCTCTGTCGGTTTATTTGTGGCTCTGAGACTCCTCCAGCGGCTTCTCACTGTGATTGTTTGTTTGCAATGTTCCTGTGCATATTGACTCGGTGAACTGTAATATGGTGCAGTGTTTTGTGATGCACTGACCTGAAAATAGGAGCTCTCACAAAGGACGTCGTGGCAGATGTCCAGGTGAATCTGAGGTGACGGTGGAGCCTCTTCATTTTGGTTCTCTCCGGTCGTCAGACTGAGGAGCCGGGCCTGAGCGAACGACTGCAGGTAATGGGACGCCACGGTCCAGAAGTGCAGGTCAGATTCGTCTCCAAATAACCTGAAAGGAAAAACATGGTTATTCTATATAGTACCCAAGTCCAAGCCAGTGATTCTAAAGCCTTCCACACAAAGTATCTCCTCAGAAAATATAAGTCTTTCACAGTACTGGTGACAGCAACAGGAAAGGGATTTAACTAGAACAGACGAAGGACTAAAAAGGTCTACATCAGGACTTAAGCTGGCCTTACACTGTGCAAGTTTTGGGCTCTTCTATGCGTCTGTGTCGTGCAGTGTACGGGGGTTTACGAGATGCAACGGCTGATCATACAGTCGCAGGGATTTGTCAAGAGTCATAGAGTGTTGCAGAAACTGAGTGAAAAATAAAAGTTAAGTACAGCTGCCTGCAGGCGTCAGTAAACACACTGAGGGGCTGAAGCGGAGCTAGAGACAGGGAGGTGAAACCCGGGGCACCACAAGCGCTACTGACCCGCTTCAGAACAAATCAACGCACACATGAAAGACAGAAAAGGTTTGTGGTGAAAGCCTCTGACTTTAAACAAAGCAGTGCTAAAGTTAACAGTGCCAGTGGTTTGCTAACGGGTTTCTAGGATGTTTGGGGAAATAAACCACTTTGTACGATGAGATGTTGGGACCACAGAGGGGTTCAGAGCGCTGCACACGGGCCTCCTCTGTCTCGTGTCCCTCGTACAGTGTGAGCAGGTAAACGTGTACCTTTATTGCTCCGTACAATAGCTCATACTCCCGTGGTGAGCTCGGGCTCTCCTCGGATGAGATTCAATTGCACAGTGTGAGTTTGAGAGTAATTTGAAACAACTTCAAAATCTTACAAAAATCGCACAGTGTAAGCCCATCTTAAAACCGGTACAATCTTGGACTAAACCAGGTCTAAATTATAGCTCCGTTTGTGCAAGTTGTGCAAAAAAAACATGTTTTGTAAGATCCTCAGCACAATCATCAGTATTTTGTTCAATGGCTTAATGATATCACTCATACGGCCTACTACACTAGCTGTTGCTAGGTTACCTGACCATGTTAACAAGGGCATGAAAACCTGTGCGCAAAAGAACTCAATGCACCTCTACAGTTTGATTCAAAATGTTTTGAATTAACCTTGAGTAAATATAAAGCTTGGTTGATTGAGGGCCTGCTGATCGTAATTCTTAAACAAAACAGGACAATTGTAGTAGTAAAACAGAACTAAGTCATGTCTTAACCAGGACTAAACAAAGTCTTAACCAGGTCTAAACCAGGACAGAACAAACTAGCTAATCATTCAAGTCAGTACAAACAGGCTTGAAAAAGGACCTACTTAACTTGATCCAAACCAGAACTAATGAAAGACTAAACTTGATTTAAATAAGATGTGGCCAGTGTCAATTAAACAAAAAGAGCCAGAGTTTGACACATCAGGTAAAGTGCCTTAAATAAAACAGCACACACGCGGAGGATTCTGCATATTAAGTGAAAGGGCTGCTCCAATTTTCAGATTTATGCTCAGAGGAGATGAGAAGTGGGGCGCGGATCAGAGCTGCTGACACAAGCTCAGACGAGTCATGCCTTAACAGAACACAACTGTAGTTACAGCAAAGATACAGCCAATTATTTTGTTGAGCAATGTAACTACTAAAGTGAGTTAAAAAATAAACCTTAAATGACATTTTGGAGCATGCGCACTTCCGCTTGAGTTCTCAACTCGGCGAAAAATCGTCCATTACGCCTTTAAGGGAATACTTTATTTTAGGCTACATTTATTAACATACACAACTAGCTGGTAATTCTGCATCACCTTTTTCGGCTGCTAATTTGGCATTTACTAACACTTTCCCTAAAATACTATACCACCAACGTTCCCTCTAATTTTTCACATGTCTGGGCAAACACACAAGCTTCCTGGGCACACTGAGGACCACTGTGAGCAACATCAGATGTGCCCCCTGTGGCCACACACCAGTATCACACGGCACGCCTGTTCAAAACCATGGATCATAGCAAGTTACATTAAAATAATCAAATTACAGCAGCAATTTCTATTAGTTTACTTTTATTACAAGAAATTAGGCCTACTTAAAATGAAAAACACAAAAAACCTGTTCATGAGATGTATAGCAGTAATATGTGAGAGTCCTGCTTTGGCCTGGCTGTGGTCCAGTGGCACAAGCCATTCCATCCTAAAAGAACTAAATTTCTTTTTACTTTGGCTTGGTGAGTGGCTGTGTCCCAGGCGCTGCCCATTCGTTTCACCATGATAAGAGTCTTTTAACTCTGCCGCATTATTGTTAGCTAGTGAACCTGCAAGGTGCGTATGGGCAGGGTTATGCACTATCAATGCTCTGATTGGCTGTGTAGTGTCCCCCGCGGTCGTCCGGCGTACCCCACCCGCGGTCCGGGCACCTGTGGTCCGCTGCGCTGGGGACTAATTAGACTAATTTCTCAGTGAATAATATTCACTGAGTGAATATGAGTCTGAGTGAATATAGAGAACACGAGTTACACGACGTGTCCCGTGGACATTGCTACTACTGTCCACTAGAGTCTTCTACAGTGTCAAACACTTGCGCTTCATTCTAGATATTAGATATTAATTAATAAGTTTATGGTGAATAACATTTTCTGCGCGCCATAGATTTTCTTCTGCGCGCACTATGAGCGAGCAGTGCGCAATTGCGAAGGCGCGCAGCTTAGAGGGAACAGTGTATACCACTATTCTATATTATAGCTCATTAGTATAATGTTGTGTTTGTTAATAATGGTGTTACATTATGTAAGTGCTATATAGAATTTAGTTTTTAGCAAAAGCCCATTTTGAGATCCTAATTCATGCACACAAATGTGAAACTAATAAGCTGTAATAAGAAGTTTCAGAATAGTAAATGTCGAATTAGCAGGAAAATGTGTTTTAAATTAATTAGAGATGAATAAATACAAAAGAATCATCAAATTATCCATTTACATGTTGTCGCTGCAAATGAGCCACTTAAAAAATATAATTTTTACCTTATGTGTAAGAGAACGGCACAGGTTACAGCACAAGTTTGACAATTTATGTCCAAAACCAGACCTTTTTCAAAATAGAGCACTTTAAAGAATACAGGGCAAAAATTCATTATTCATAAACTATAAATGTTGTTTTTAAGTTGGGAGTAAGCAATTATGATTCTGAAAAGAGGTCTGTAACAATAAACATGTTGTTTCTTGAACATCCATTACTGGACTCTAAATCTAGTCATGAAAAACACCTCAGCTGTCAGAACATCGCAGTTTGTACAAAGCCCTGACATGTTCAACCCTTCGTACCTGGACACCAGGAGGCAGCGCTGCAGCAGGCTCAGCTCAGGGTCCAGAAGCACACTCTTCATGTCACTGTGGAGCCAACCAGAGCAGAGCGTCACTCACAGCAATAGACAATCACAATCTCCATCCACCAGAGTGACACTTAGAGACAGACAAACATTTGGACACAATTGGATATAGGTTTATAGCTCAATGGATTACTACTCCTCAAATGAATACAAAAGTGCAAGTTAATGTTTAATGTTGAATTAATCAGACAAAAGGCCACACATTAATGCTTTATTTTTCTGTACCTGAGAGATCATAAGATAAGATCATAATTCTTACAGTTAGATAGTATGTATTATGAATATATACAGACTTTAATTCACACACAAACACAGCTTTCAATGTCTTATCTATGTATTAATAAGAAGTCTACATGTTGGGGAATAAAAAAGCACTACTGAAAATATGTTTTTCACACATCCAGAGTGACTCCTTATGTAACATTTTCATAGAAGTGTATTCAGATATTTGAATATTTATTTTACATTTCCAAAATAACCAATATACATTTAACATTCATGATTCTATTTGACATATTTATGATTTCAATAAATAACATGCTACAATAGACAATTCCAAAAAGGAGAGGGAAGACGCAAACACCCCTCATTACAAAAGTATAACAATAATCACGCTTCTGCCAGACTTTATTCTTATTTATTGGTAAATCCATTGGTCTATTAAACTTCACTATACAATATAAATTACTGCATTCCTTAGTATTGCTTTTTCATTCTTCCCCCCAATGCATAATAACATGGCACCACATAAACTATATTTCTTTGTACTTTAGTTTAAACCATTTCACATTTGGACATTGTTTGAGATCTTCGTTCAGACATTTCCATTTTTGGACTCCACAGACAGACACAGAAAAGCTTTTCCAAGTTGTTCGGACTCTGGCCATTTTGAAAAGGTGAACTCTCCTTAAATTATACATATTTTCCCTTTCAATAAAATGTAAAAAGAGTATTTTTAGGTAATAGTTTGTCATTTGCCTTATACATTATTTGTGTGGTCTGAAAGCTAATCATTTCCTTGAGTTTTAGAATGGTTGAAGTAGTAAAAAACTGGATGAAATCATTCTTTTTTTCACAGTTTTTTTTTTTTAGCAATTTTTGTTTTGCTCAAGTTTAGAGATAACTTGTTCCTGTCAAACCAGGTTTTTAATATCAGCATTTGAGACACCATTTCAGAAAGTAAATGTTTTCACCAGCTCAAAATAAATTGGTGTTGTCTGCAATAAGACAGATTAAAATAATTGCAAAAGTATAAATAAATATAAAATATAAAAAAAGTAAATATATTAAATGAAAAGTTTTGTTCCCAAACCAGACCATTCAGACAGACCACATTCAATGTTTGAACATGATGAGCTATACTCATTTATTTGAACAAACTGTGCTCAATTTGTAACTCTTTACCCTTTCAGAGAACATCCAATAAAAGAGAACGAAAAATATCACTTTTATATGGTCCATTAATCGAATCTGTCACATCGGGTCTTTTTTAATCGAGAGGTCGTTAGGCAATCAGTCAGTAAAAGCATGTGGTTTGAAGCAGAATTCATTTAGGAGAAATCCTTTAGCCATTTCTTTGTGTTAAAGGGGACACACATTAGATTCTATTCTGAAATTATTACTGAAAGTCATGTTTTTGTTTTTGCATTCATTGATGAAAAACACTAAAAACATCCAAACAAATATAAACGATTATATGCATTATTATAGGCAGAAATCTTACTTCGACAAAGAGTTGAGCTGCTCTTGTATCAGACCTTTAATCTCATTTTTCTCGCTGTAGTCCCTGAAAAAAAGAAAAAAGTTTAACGTTCACTCAATTGCACCCACTGGCCTGATTAGACTGCTGCTTAATAAGACGGTCTATGATTAAAACATCGCTGTGACACATAACTTCATTCACACACATTATGCTGAGGTCAGATAACACCGTGAGCCGATATCTAAACATGCCGACTTGTGATAAGAAGAGGAACCACTTTAACAAGACTTTATTACTGCTTCTACACTTGCTTAAACAGGCAAAGTGGGGATTATTTTAATTTGAAAGTGATAAATTGTTCACCCGGGAGGTCAACGCTGTCTTTATAATTGCTTCTGGGTGGCACAAGTCACTACGTTGAACATTGTTATAGCTCAATAATGGGAAACAGTAGAGGAGTAATGGGACTTACACTTGAGTGATGTCCATAGTGAAGGTGCCGGACCAGGGCTGAAGGAGCAGGAAGGATTTGAGAGTAAGGGCCGCTCGGGGCAGCAGCAGATACGGACACCACACAGGATCTACAAAAACATGAACATACACAATGCAAGTAAAAGTGCAGCACTCCGCATCAGGGACAGTTGTTCGTTTTTGTATTTTTTCTATTTACAATACACAGTAGATTGTTGCATAATGTTTGCTGTTTGCCAAATATGCACATGGACACATAATAGTTTAATTTGTGTCAACCAAATGATTACCCCTATTCATGAGTTTCAGGCTATTGAGTTGAAGGACTTTTTGAGCACTTTTCCTCATTCGACATATACAATATTTTGAAATGAAATGCTTAATAGCTACAGTAATGGAGGATGGTTGAATAGAGTAATCACTTACAAAAACTACGCCTTCAAATACAATTGGATTTACAAAAAAAGACAAGTTTATATTTGTGACGATAATCCTAGTAAATTGAGAAAAATGTGCCTTTGTATTTGGGTAATTATAATTTGTAGGTTATTGTACCGCCTTAAAACAAGAGAGCCACTGTAAATGAGTGGCTTGTTTTGTAGCCTCACATGTCATATCTCAAAAAATGCAATCATGTTTTTCCCTCTCAGAGCCTTGTCTCACCGGTCAAGTCCTGCTCGTCCATTCGATAACTGGCAGACTTCATGGCCATCTCCAAAACCCTAATGCAGCCGTCGTCAGAGGCCAGAACCACTTTATCTGAAGTGCACCAGTCGATGTCCAGGATCCTGTAGTTTACATTTCGCCCTATTCTCATGCTGCTGACCATCTGAACCTGCAAGGGACCAAGAACAAACAAAACATGTGGTCATTGGAACAGAATAAAGGACATATTTATTTATTTTGCACAGCAACAGAAAATGTATTTGTAAAAAACAAGTCAAATATTGATATTTTAAAATTGTATAAATTGCTCTATTCACCATTCCTTTGTTGAGACACTCCTTTGGAGTTAGCTAGTGGACGGGCAGCGCGGAAGAAGTAGTTGTACACGGACACAAAAATGGCGGAGACGTTAAAAGACGCACCAGCAACATTTAAGTCCAAAGTATGGACTCACTTTGGCTTCTATAGCAGCACAGACGGGACAAAGCTTGAAAAGGACTATGCAATATGCAAGAAGTGTTTTCCAAAGTTCGGTACACGGGAAACACGACCAACATGCATGGCCACCTCTCGCGGCATCACCCGGAGCTGTGTGAGAGAGCCGTGGTTGTTGTTGGCTCAAAGCCGATACAGCCCGGTGTAAACTCCCTTTTACAGGCAAAGCTGCCACCAAGGGCAAAATCAATCACAACTGGGATCACTGTTTACATCTGTAAGGGAGCTACGCTTTGACATTCCCTCTCCAAAATACTTTGCTGAAAAAATTGTTCCTGCACTTCACGACCAGACCCGAGTTAAAGTTGAGTCTGCCCTTGATGTGACAAGTGCACATCGAGGGCCACAGAGTCCTACATGACATGACGGTCACGGTATATTTAATAAACGAGGACAGGGAAATTAAGTCGTATGCTGCAAACCCGAGCAATGCACAAAACCCACACTGGAGGGTGTATTGTATTGTGAGGTACCCAGTGATTCCCTGGAGGAGCTGGTCAGCCGACAGACGGACATGGAGAAGCTCAGAGTTACAGCGGGGCAGCACCATTCAAACAACAAATAAAAGCAATTTAAAATGGATCCTAAAGTGCACAGGCAGCCAGTGAAGGGAATATAAAATCAGAGTGATGTGCTAAAATGTTTGTGAGCCATAAAAAGACAAAATGTGGCTGGACTTTTTTTTGGGGGGGCGGGTTTGAAGTGTTCGTGTCCCTCCTGATGTCTTTGGGTGGAAAACCAGCCTTGCAAAATTTTAGAAATCGACCCGAAGATTCTATTTCAATTGAACAAATAAAATATCTTATCCTTAGAATTAACATTTGTATAGCTTATATTCTCCATACAATAACAGCAGCCATGATGGAGAGTGACAGTATGTATCTTCTTAATCAGTGGCACCACATCAGAGTGGTAAACTGGACCCTGTCGCCTGGTCACCGGTGCATGTGGGAGGTCAACAGATCACTGGAGCATATCGGAGCTCCATCTTGCATTTCTTCCCCTGCTTATACCTTTTCCTCCCTCAGTTTCTGTGCTAAAGCTGTTGCTCTGCAGACCCATACATATGTTGTCTAGCTTCAACCATTAGAGACTAATACCAAGTCTTATCTCGGCTGCCCTGAAGGAATTAGTCTCTGAAGCTTAATGCTAGTGTACCATAATACACTGGCATTTTCATTGATGCTGGGATACAAAATACACCGATCCCAACAAGTGATCAAATTATAAAATTGGGGCAAACAATACTTTTCATTGCACTGTATATTTTATTTATGTACATATCATGTCTATTTTTAACTTTACTTACCCATTTTTAATATCCGGTAGCTATTCATTGTCCATTGTTTTTGTATTCATTGTTCAATGAACCACCAGGACAAGTTCCTATGTTCGTGAATCCTGTTCATTGACAAATGGCAATTAACCTTATTCTGATTCTGATTCTGAATACATTTTAACCACAAAGTCAGCGCAGGTGGATTATGGTTAACCAACATATATATGTTAATATGTTAAATTACTTTCTAAGGTTCAGAGGGACTGCACCTGATTCATATAAATATGGTTCCATGGGTGGTTAGTGCAACAGTATTTATCAAGGCCAAAAAGTACAGACATTTTGTGTTTGTATCTTGACATTTGCATGTTTTATTCGCACATAAGTACACATAAGTACAGACTTGGCAGACCCAAGCGCATTGTGAGGGTCTGTTGGGAACGTCTAGTAGAGCCCTCTGTCAGTAGGGTATTCAACTCGCACCTCCGGGAGAGCTTCTCCCATGTCCCGGGGGAGGCTGGGGACATTGAGTCCGAGTGGCCCATGTTCTCCGCCTCCATTGTTGATGCGGCTGCTCGGAGCTGTGGTCGCAAGGTCTCCGGTGCCTGTCGTGGCGGCAACCCCCGAACCCGGTGATGGACACCGGAAGTAAGGGATGCCGTCAGACTGAAGAAGGAGGCCTATCAGGCCACTCTGGCTTGTAGGTCTCCGGAGGTCATCGACGGGTATCGGCAGGCCAAGCGAGCCGCGGCTCGTGCTGTCGCAGAGGCAAAAACCCGGGCCTGGGAGGAGTTCGGGGAGGCCATGGAGGAGGACTATTGGTCGGCACCAAAGAAATTCTGGCAAACCGTCCGGCGCCTCAGGAGGGGGAAGCAGTGTCTCACCAACACCGTTTACGGTGCGGGTGGAGGCCTGCTGACCTCGACTGGGGATGTCGTCGGACGGTGGAAGGAATACTTTGAGGACCTCCTTAATCCCTCAGTCACGTCTTCCGAAGAGGAAGTAGAGACCGGGGACTCGGAGGCTGGCTCATCCATCACCCAAGCTGAAGTCACTGAGGTTGTTCGCAAACTCCTCGGTGGCAGGGCTCCGGGGGTGGATGAGATCCGCCCTGAGTACCTAAAGTATCTGGATGTTGTAGGACTGTCTTGGTTGACACGTCTCTGCAACATCGCGTGGCGTTCGGGGAGCGTGCCTCTGGACTGGCAGACCGGGGTGGTGGTCCCTCTGTTCAAGAAGGGGGACCGGAGGGTGTGTTCCAACTACAGAGGGATCACACTCCTCAGCCTCCCGGGTAAGGTCTATTCCAAGGTACTGGAGAGGAGAATCCGACCGATAGTCGAACCTCGGATTCAGGAGGGGCAGAGTGGTTTTCGTCCCGGTCGTGGAACACTGGACCAGCTCTATACCCTCCATCGGGTGCTCGAGGGTTCATGGGAGTTTGCCCAACCAGTCCACATGTGCTTTGTGGATCTGGAGAAGGCTTTCGACCGTGTCCCTCGGGGTGTCCTTTGGGGGGTGCTCCGGGAGTACGGGGTCCGGGGCCCTTTGCTCAGGGCTGTCCGGTCCCTGTATGACCGGAGCAGGAGCTGTGTTCGCATTGCCGGCAGTAAGTCAGACCTGTTCCCAGTGCATGTTGGACTCCGCCAGGGCTGCCCTGTGTCACCGGTTCTGTATCTATATATATATATATATATATATATATATATATATATATATATATATATATATATATATATATATATATATATATATATATATATATATATATATATATATATATATATATATATATACATACATACATACATACATACATACATACATACATACATACATACATACATACATACATACATACATACATACATACATACATACATACATATATATATATGATATATATATGATATATATATGATATATATGATATATATATATGATATATATATATATATATATATATATATATATATATATATATATATATATATATATTATATATATGAGATATATATATATATATATATATATATATATATATATCATATATATATATATCATATATATATATATATATATATATATATATATATATATAATATATCATATATATATATATATATATCATATATATATATTATATATCATATATCATATATATATATATCATATATATATATATATCATATATATAATATATATATATATATATATATATCATATATATATCATATATATATATATATATATATATATATCATATGAGATATATATATATATATATATATATATATATCATATGAGATATATATATATATATATATATATATCATATGAGATATATATATATATATATATATCATCCATCAGTAGATTTCCTCATATGGAAGTGTATCAAGTATAGCAGAAAACATACATTTTGCCGTAGTAAATCTGGAATAGGCTGTAAACCACTGTCCTGAAGCAGCCGACAGTTACAAATGGTCCCCTGTTCATCTCTGTTATGGGGCCTAATCCAGTGATGCACAAAGAGGAACCATCAAGTCTGTATGCGACTCCCAAAGCCTGCTGTAGTGTAGATTTACCTCTTTGGTGTCCCAGACCTCCGCTCCATCTGTGTACATCACCAGCAGCTTCTGGTTGCCTTTTCCTGGAGCAAAACGGATCTTCTTCACCCATCCTCTGTGCGTTGGTATGCCCCTAATTTCAAACAAAGGGAATTTTAAATTATTAAACATACATTTTCTCCACACATAACTCTGTTCCTGACCATCTTTCAGAAGCATCTAATTATGTGTTTTATGTTGTACTTATGTTTTATGTGCTGTTAGCATGCTATTGTTGTTACCGTGATGGCAAAAATTCCCTCTGGCCTCCGAGAGATGTAAAAATTGCATATAAACTCATCATGGTGAATATTTAGGATGCTCAGAAGGCATTGGGTAAGTGCTGTAAAAACATTTTGAAGACCGTAATAATCAGCTACAGTGCTTTAAAACTCCAATTCGACGAAGATAGTGATTTATATCGTCACTAAAACAAATATTTAGAAACCGTTTATTAACATAAGTTGAAAAGGAATAATAAAACATCAATGTGAGTAATTGGGCATATGGAGGTGAGTATTCAACAAGAGGGTTGGGCCAAAATAAAAACTATGCTGTATGTACCTCGACAAACGAGCTTTGAGGTCCCAGAAGTTCAAATTGCCATCCACATCTCCAAGCACCAAAGTGTCTCCTTTCCAAGCGATGCAGGCAATGCTACCCATACTCCCCTGTAACAGAAGAACAGAAACATATTAAGAGTAGATCCTACAAGTTCAGTGTCTGTGCCGCTTATACAATATCAGATTAAGGAATGGAACCACGGACTGCAAACAACGCATCTGACAATCAATACAACAAAAACATAAATTTCTCACTTGCTGTACAAATGTTTGTATTGGATCTGGAGTTAGATTGCTGTAAAATGAAAATCATTCAAACCGAAAAAGAAAATGTCAGTTTGAAAACTCATTACAGGCCGTGAAGGGAGAGCGAGTGTTTGGACTTCAGGTCTGTCGTGACATTTTTTTTGTGTAGAACCAAAGGTGATCACAGGATCCTTTTGCAGGGCCCAGAGGACTGGGTGGGCATCACTGGCTCTGCCATAAACTGGTTCAGGTCTAGAAGACAGGGAGTACTTTGTTGAGATCTGTAAGTGTGTCAGACTGCATGGCTTTGACCTGTGGGGTCCCCAAGGGTCAATCCTGGGACCCCTTCAATTCAACCTCCACATGCTGCCGTTAGGTCAGTCGAGTGTCCTACCACAACTATCCAGACAACACTTCTTCACTGACGGGAGGTGAATATGGACCAGTGGATTCACTCGGTCACTGCATCCAAAAGATCAGTTTGTGGATATAAAACAACTTTCTCCTGCAAAACTCCAACAAGACTGAAATTATTGTCTTCAGCCTAAGGGAAAGTGTTATAAAAACCTATAAATAAAAAGTAATTAGGATTCTATTAATAGTAATTAATGGACTCAGATTTGAACTTCAGCGGCCACATCAATTCCATAACATGAATCCACAAAAACATTGCCAAAAACATTGCCAAAAACATTGCCACATTGCTCATGGGCCTCTCCAAACAAGCTTTAAAACAGCTGCGGTATCTTCACACTGCTGCTTATGTGCACTGTTCTGAATAAATAATAAATACATTAATTGGGGTAGTTCAAAACACTTGTCTAACTGCATACCAACAAATATAATAACCCTCTAAATACTCAAGGCAAATCATTTCAGTTTAAATTTTGCCATGATAAAAGATATAGATTCTCAAAAGAATAGTTGCATACACATGAGCAGCAGATAAAGAATTTAAACTCCATATAGATCATTATCCTCTCTGTTAATGTATGAGTGAGCACAAAGTAAATATACAAAATAAACAAGTCAGTGTAATCCCTCATTCTTCCAGAAGTGTGGCACAAAAATGCAGTTTCATTCAGTTCAGTTGTAGTCATCTGGACACTGTTTTTTTGAGAAACAAGATGTTTCGGCTCTCAAGGAGTTGTCAATCTGTGGATCTAGTCAGAGAACTCGAATATTTATCCTACTCTGGGCTGCATACGTCCTGCACACCGGGCAGAACCTTCTGATAGGAGCCTTTGTTTGCATTATTACATTTCCCCATGTGGGACAATAAAGGAATATCTTATCTTATCTTAAACTAATCGTCTTTGTTACCCTTACAGCCATGTAATGGAAATCCTACTGTTAGCTGGCAGCAGCTCCCTCATTACCTCTGGGGTGGCAACGGGCTGGGATAAGCCTTGGCCACTCGGATACTAATCAGGTAAACAAGGTTGAATCCTCTGAGTAAAGCCCCAGACAGGAGCGCGCACAACTGCATTAAGTATCTGAGCATCAATATTAAAGCTGGATTAAAGTTGATGGGACAAAACTTTCGAAGCGTGGTTTCAATCAGTTTCTAGACAAGGAGATGAAGATCCTCGATCATTCTGAAAGCACCATAAAACCTTTGGGCTATGCAAATCTTCTAGCAATGAATCTACAGCCGACGTCGAGATAAGGTTGTATAAATTCCTGGGCAAACATCCAGAGACTGTGAGGCATTTCAATAGACGCAAAACCCAGCGTGAAAAGATAGACACCAGCACACAAATGGACTCCGAAATCAGATGTGTGACAGAAACGTTCCGCTTTCTGCCAATTTAATGTCCAACAATGTCAACAGTTTTGACAACTCAAAATACAGTAGCAGATAAGAATGAATGATACAAAATAATATCCCGCCATTCTCCCCACAGTGCACAGCAGAAAGTTTGCTGCTGTACATCGTGGCTCAGTGAGGAAGCCATTTCCAACAAGTTATGAAAAGATAAATCCAACTACAGCAGAAGCCAGAACTTGAGGTACATGCAATAATAACATAGTTTGTGGCGCAATCGGAGGAAAATACAGTCTTCCGTTGACACAGCAAAACACAGACAAGAGTCGCAATTATATAGTCTCCACAACAGTATCTAAATTAGTATTCCATTAATTAAAACAAAACAAAAGTAAACTCATCATTTGTAGCTGACTCGCTGTGTTGTCACGATACTAATATTTCAAACAGAATTTAGAAACTAAGGGAAAGACTTGATACCCATTTTTATTCCACAACAGAACGTAAAAGCCAACTAAAAATAATATTCTTGATTCAACTAATAATTTAATAAACTTAATTGAACTGAACCATTTATTTGAACTCTCTATTGGTAACATTTAAACAAACAAATGAACAAATGAATACAAGAAAGTACTGATCCATTTAAGAAATAACATGTGTGTTTTGCTCATCAGTTTGAACACCATATCCAGCTGCGAGCATCTGTATGACTTGGATATGGAAGAAAGATTGGACTTATTGTGTGTATTATATTTTGATATCTCAGCCCAAGTGCAGTAATATAAGCACTAAATGCAGCAGCCTTCAGAATCTCCCACTGTTTAACAAAGAAACACAATATGGAACCAGATGGAATTTCACTGGAATCCCACAGAGCTCCCAGGATGATGAAAATAGTGAAACAGGCTCACAGCATTGTATAAGAACTGTGTTTTCTCATGAGAGATGCATTTACAGACAGCACAGTTCAAAGGTGAGGACTGACTGACATGTTCAAACATAATGGCGTCGTGTGAAATTCATATAACATGGGTTGGAGTCACTAAATCACTCCAGAAACTCGATCGACTTGAACTATAAAAATTTTTAAGAAGATCAGTCAGCCACATATTAAAAAAAAAAAAACAGTGCATGACCAGTACATAGTATAAAACTTATGACAGCCTGAAGCCTTTATAACACATGCTCAAAACATATTACACAAACATTGCAGCAGTTTACCAAAACACAACAGTATCTAAATTAGTATTCCATAAATGAAAACAAAACAAAAGTAAACTCATCATTTGTCGCTGACTCGCTGTGTTGTCACGATACTAATATTTCAAACAGAATTTAGAAACTAAGGGTAAGGCTTGATACCGATTTTGATTCCACAACAGAAAGCAATGTTCAACTTCAAGTGATATATATTTTCATCTGTTCTTGATTCAATTTAATCATTTCATCAACTCAATTGAACTGAACCATTTATTTGAACTCTCTAACAGTAACATTTAAACAAACAAATGAACAATACAAGAAAGTACTGATCCATTTAAGAAATAACATGTGTGTTTTGCTCATCAGTTTGAACACCATATCCAGCTGCGAGCATCTGTATGACTTGGATATGGAAGAAAGATTGGACTTATTGTGTGTATTATATTTTGATATCTCAGCCCAAGTGCAGTAATATAAGCACTGAATGCAGCAGCCTTCAGAATCTCCCACTGTTTAACAAAGAAACACAATATGGAACCAGATGGAATTTCACTGGAATCCCACAGAGCTCCCAGGATGATGAAAATAGTGAAACAGGCTCACAGCATTGTATAAGAACTGTGTTTTCTCATGAGAGATGCATTTACAGACAGCACAGTTCAAAGGTGAGGACTGACTGACATGTTCAAACATAATGGCGTCGAGTGAAATTCATATAACATGGGTTGGAGTCACTAAATCACTCCAGAAACTCGATCGACTTGAACTATAAAAGATTTTAAGAAGATCAGTCAGCCACATATTAAAAAAAAAACAGTACATAGTATAAAACTTATGACACATGCTCAGAACTATCACTATAATAAAATAAACATGTGTGAATACAAAACTGAGCAGCTTAACTAAAAGAATAGCATGTCTTAAGTGTGATGTTTGTACTCACATCGGGAGGTATCCGAGCTCCATCTTTGACAGAGTTTCCTTCCACAGTGATGTGGTAAACCTGTCCGTCTGTGTCTGTGAACACAAAGTGCTCTCGGGCTGAAATGGCCTGGCTCGTCTCAGACTTACTCTCTGCGTCCTGGAGGAGGCTTCAGAGGGTAATGAAAACAATAATGTCAGTCTTGGAGGGACCACCCATATAGAGTTCACAGAAAGGCACCGTCATAGAAAACAAGATTACTTGTTTGGCTGAAACGGAAACAAAACACACTCCTTTTTTGATGATATATATATTTTTTTTAATTTAAACCTCACTTAAAGGACACATACAGTATTATGCATGTTGCCTTTTAAACATGCGCTTGAGTATCTTTACATTGTCATTTCATGTTTTAGAACTTAAAATAATGTATATACTGACAATAAACAATACTTTATATCTGTGAGGCGATCGCTCATCAGTATTTGTGTTAGCACACCATTTACTGGTAGCAGAGGCTTAATTACCATGACAAAATAAACAAATGCTAGCTTGAGCCCAACATGCTAATGTAGGCATGCAGTTGTATGTCCAGCTATTATTAATATTACTAAACATGTGTGAATTAAGCTGAATACAAGTATGATTCTGATGAGAGATCATTGTTATAAACATGGTTAAAATAAAAATACATTATTTTTGCATGTTTTTGAGGAAATTGCAGAAATAAGAAGGCTAACTATTTTACCACCTGTGTCTTGGAGGCTAAATAATTAAAAAGCTAGCACTCCTTCTGCTGACCTGATGACTGAAGACTCAACAGTGGTCTGCTCTGCGTCGGACACGGTCTGTCGGGCCATGGCTTCTCTGGCGGCTATCTGCTTCTTCTTCAGGCTTTTCAAGTTATGGGACGGGGACCACTCCTGTTCAACCCATGGACAAAGATAGATATGACCAACACACCAAACCAGCTACGACATTAGACATTAGTTGCGTCCGCCTAACATAAAGCCACTCACACTTTTAACAAACACTATTGATCTACAAGGGAAACTGCAGGCAAAGGATCTATACTTTGTCCATCCTTCAATGTCGCTAGGGCAATCTGTCAGGGGCAGTTCAATATTTTGCTATAACTCCTTCAGACAATCTTAACAGACATCTTAACTTTGGTTGCATGCAGGGTTTTTTGCTACTTGTAGTTTATTGTGTAGCCTGAACAAGAACTTTTCTCCTGTGTGAGATCAAGAAAGTTCAATTTTCATTAACATATCTGAATATTTAAAACAGAAGGGATGTTATACATATATAATCCGTATATTCCGTACTATAAGTCGCACTTTTTTCATAGTTTTGGCCGGGGTGCGACTTATACTCCAGAGCGATTTATATGTGATTATTATTTGTTAGTTTCACAATGGCAACCGCATGTTCCATGTTGATTATTTTCACACTGACAACCACAAGAGGGCGCTCCAGGATCTAAACGACACAGAAGAAGAATCAGCACTTCTTCTACCTCCGAAGTTTGTTTAGTTTGTTTAGAAGTGACACAGAGGAGGAAGAATTCAATGGATTTAGTGATTTGGGGTAAAACTGATGCTTTGGTAAACTTGTTAGCATGTTCTTTATGCTATAGTTATCTGAATAACTGTTCATATGTTACGTTAACATACCAGACACTTACCACAGTTCTGTCTGTGCCTCATGTAGCTGAAGGTGTTAGCGTTAGCATACGTAAACCTATTCATGCTCTCTAATCTGTTATTATTTTAAATTGCATTTCAAGATTAAATGTCAGTTCTTGGTCTTGGATTTTATCAAATAGATTTCCCCAAATGCGACTTATACTCCGGTGCAACTTATAGTCCAGAAAATACGGTATATATATCTTGAAGAGCGTCTGACAACCAGAACCTCAGTACAGTTTCTGGTGTATTTTTGTACTGAAATGGCAAATCAATTCAGTATCTCCAGTCAGCACTAATAGTCAACCATGACATCCAGTATGTTTCCTACTACAGCTAACTCTATAGGGGCAGACGACAATGATTGCACACACAGTAGATAAAACATACAAAGCATGTAGTAAATGCCAGAGGTCCACAGTGGAGAGCCATTTCCCAGCACTCATAGCCTTTTTGTAGGGGCAGTTGTGTGACTTGAGGTTGAAATCAATATGGAAATAAGACAATATGAGTCTTTGGAAGGGCAGCGTGTATTATTAAGGTTATTGCCGGATTTATTCACAGTGCAGGGTGATTTTACTGCTCACTGTAAAGTTTGCCCAGCATAAGTCTTCCTTTATGAGCGTTTCTTTGGCCTAATGAAGATGCCAGTATTGAGCTTTGAGAAATTTAAGGGCTAATCTTTCAAATTGCCTTCAGTACACAAACACAAGCTTGGGAATGTGTCAAAAGAGTGCAAAAGGCCATTAAAAAGAGAAAGTCAACAGAGCATGTTATTATGGCCCCGAGAGTAACTGCTGATGTGATGCATAATATTGGAACCTTTGCCCTTTCGGTAATGACTGTTCACTGTACATTTGTTTTTGGAGAGAACAATTTGTCAATAAAAAAAGTCTAAGACTGCTTTTGAGACCTTAGCCTTGGCATGTCATGTAGTACGCTTTATTTTCAACACAAGATAAAGTTTTAGTTGGTATTAGGTGTGTTCGTGGTTAAACTATTAAACATCACTAAATGCTGAACTAAAAAATGTTGCTCTTGTCTTGTTTTCTACATATAATTAATATACGTAATACAAAATTGTGCTACATTGAACTCCAGGAATAATGGGATTATCTCATAAAGACTGCACAAACCTGAATGACTATACAATATTTATAGACCAATACTAATCATATCATATTTTATTTTACTTGGTTCTCATGTTGATGAAGAGAACGGACTGGAAACTATTGATCTTTTAACAGCTCAAGCTAAACTATTGCTAAGAGTTTCAACAAATGGTTAAACAACCTTTTGAAATGTGTCTAATACAAAACACCAGAGGGAACAAGGATTGCAGTAGATGTATAAAACAACGGTAGCCATCATAAAAACTGCCCAGTGAAGGAAATTTGAATGAATGCATGACTTTACCAGTGCAGTGACGGTGGGGAAGTTCTTAGCCATCTCCCTTAGAAGTGTCCCAGTGCGGATGTCCCAGAGCTCCAGAGGCTTGTCCCTAAACACCACCACCAGGTACTGTCTAAAGATGGCAAAACACAATACAAGGCACTCAAATAAGCTTTCATGTCTTAAATACGTGAATCTGTATTTATTAGTGTATCGGGGACAGTGCATATTAATGAAAATGTCCGTAAATAAGCCAGAATTAGGAACATTAAAGTCAACCAAACACACACACACACACACACACACACACGTTCATGCTCACCAGTTGGGAATCATTGGCCTATAATACTGACTGTGTTCACCATTGGACAAATAATTAAATAAGTTGTTAAAAAAAACTGTTGGGATATTGATAAATAGTGTATGATACAGTAAGTGATCACTAGTTTCTCGAAATCTACGCCGTGGCAATCCGTATCTTGCACCATTGTTTTTAATTATTCTTTGGTGCCGGGACAGTCTAGTAACTTCTGTCATTGTTGGCATGACGATAAACCCATGAAAAACGAGCTCTGAAAACAGCCATCTGCGTATTGTTGTACAGTGAGCCCGTGCCTTTCACAGCATGGACCTCTGGCCAGGCTAAATGATGAAACCAGCTCTGAGGTGGAAATTGGCAAGAAATAATAATCCTAACAAGCTTCCTGGCTCACAGTACAAGACGATTCAGAGGAGCAATCTCAAACCTCCAGCCGCTCCACGGGGAAGCAAGGTATACAAAAAGGTGCTTGGTGAGGAACTTAGCAAGGCAAGTTTATTTGTAGAGCACAATTCATACACAAGGCGATTCAAAGTGCTTCAAATAACAGGAAAAAATGCATTAAAATCACAAAGACATGACAGAAATTACTAAACAGATTAAGACCTAAAAGACAAGAGTGTAAAGAAAATAATTTCTGTCATATGCACAGCTAAACACCTTTGGTTCACTAGAATAAGAACAGTATTATTATTTACAGGGCAACCAAAACTTCTAGCTACTAACAGGTGGCCAAAATAAGTCAATACCCAGATATGAATCAGTATTAAAACAAGATACTCATTAGATACTCATTTGAACAAGTACAGATGCACCTACATAGACAAACACACACAAATATATAAATATGGATATAAATATACATGTTTTTGTTACATAGAAGCCTGGAAAACATTACTGCTTATGTTGTTTTTGTTGGTGCTGCAGAGGTAACTTACTTGAGATGAGACACTTTAATCATCTCGATGGGGGGCTCGTCGTTGCCACGCTCTCCTCGGAAAGCAAAGCACCTACCTGGAAAGCGAGCGAGAGAAGGGTAGAAGAGCCGGAGAAGATAGAAACAGACAGGGAGACAGAGACAGACAGGGAGCGAGATGGAAAGAGAGGAAGAGTGAGAATGGAAAATATATTAAGACTCCCATCAGTACAAAAGCCTCTATCTCACTTCAGTCTGACGCCTGCCGGCTGCAGTTTCATCTGTGTCTGGCAAAAGCGCAAAGTAAAACATAAAACACTTCGGCTGGAGTCCATATCAGAAGAACAAGATGGAATCCAGTCGTAGAAGGTAGAGCTGGAGGTTGAGCACTTTGTTTTTTGTTTATTAAGAGTACCTTTTTGTGCCTCACACTTGCGTTGCATGTCAGTAACTCTGGGATAAATAAAGTGATTTGAATTTTCTAAACTGAAGTATAAATTATGTTCTCTTTGTGTCTGTGTCTTTACTCACTTTAAAGTATGCCATAGTAAAAGTGTAGCTAAATACTGGAGTTATGTTCTATTTCATCACATTTTCAACCAGTATTTGATATGACTAGGTAAAATCAAGCAGAAGAGTAGCAGTGGAACAGTTCTCTGAGGCTTGAAGCTGAAATGGCTTTGACAGAAATGTACCACTTTGGCTTCGTCCCCCCCCCCCAAAAAAAAAAAAAAAAGACTGCAATTAGAGATAGGACTGCAACTACCAGCCATAGCAACCAATCGTACAATCACACAGAGCATAATAGTGATTGTCATATTAAATTCAACGCACAGAGAAAAACAGAAGAAAATCATGAAATGACAATCACAAGATGGGTTTCATTTTCTGGCAATGTGACTGTCACCGTCGTTAGCTGAAAAAGCCAGCACATTGCGTGGTATATTTGTAGTGAAACATTCAGTTAAGAGATTAGACAAAGTCCAATCAAGACAATGTTTGTGTACCTACAAAGAGAGTGTTTTACTACTATTCACCACTACTCTATTTAGTTGTGACATAGCCTGCACCACAAATAGTTAATGCACAGTATAAACACCATCTACAACTGCAATGTCCATTACAACTATGTATTTTACAACTATGGCACCTTGTTCAACTACAATGACTTCTACAACTGCAATGTCTACTACAAACAGATGTGTAAACCATATGTGCCCTACACTATGCCATAAGCATAAAATATAATAATATTATTACTATTAACTTTTTTATTAAAATAAAAAAGTTAAAAGTAAAAACATGTAGTGGATGGGACACGAGGGGGGGGGAATGTGAAAATTTGTGATGGGATGTGTTGGTGGGACCAATTCACAGTTTACACTTTACATTTAGACACAACTCAAAACATCTTCTCTTCTTGTAACATTACTGTCAGTAGCTGCCCAAGACCTCCGACATATTCCCATGTCTCCTCTGTAATGTAGCTATATATCCACAGTGTGTATTATGCAGAGTATCAAGGTGCCCCGTTTAAACTAAGCAACAATGCCCTTCAGGTGTGGCACATGTCCTGATCTGATTTTTGGGAGGTTGGCCTGTTTAAAATTGTACAATTGACAGGATTGCCTGCAGCGTCTGGAGCCAGGGGTGACCTCAAAGTGTGGAGAGGAAACACAACAATGTGTACTGAGCGGCATGATGTGGTTTAAACATACAGACGTGAGGACACAATAGGGATTGAGCGAAAACCCTCTGTGTAACTGTGTAAAGGCTCAAGAATAGTAGTAGCAGCAGCAGTAGCAGTAAAGCAGAGTAGTAGCAAGTAACAAGCAAACTCAAAATATCAATATTGTGGTATATCATGATGAACTTCCTGGCAATACATGTATAGACAG
Source organism: Eucyclogobius newberryi (assembly GCF_026437365.1). Taxonomy (NCBI): domain Eukaryota; kingdom Metazoa; phylum Chordata; class Actinopteri; order Gobiiformes; family Gobiidae; genus Eucyclogobius; species Eucyclogobius newberryi. The sequence goes on along the minus strand of NW_027316500.1, from coordinate 7,297,640 downwards.
AGAGATGTGTATAATGATACTTATTAAAAAAAAAAAATCATGATAAATTGCGGAGTTAAATAATTATTAACCTGTTGACTGCTGCATAAAGGCTAAATCTACAGCTGAAAATGTGAATTATTCAAAAGACAATTGTATTCTGATATTAAGAACATTGTGAACATTAAATTCCAATAAATGCTGCTATTCTACATAATCAGAACCTCAATTTACTAAACTTTTAATACACTGTTTTAATTTCTTTTATCAAGCAAAGCATATCTTAGTTAATTACTTTCACTGTTCTTAAGTGTCAATTACTGTGATAAGTAGTCTATATTTACATGTCACCTACCGTATGTTCTAATCAAGTACTTTTTCAAAGACTAATGCAATCAAAGGACGTTTTTCAAAGTTAGACCTGTGTTGGCTCCTAATTGTAGATTATGGAAAAGTGGTGCGGTAATGGCACCTGTCATGTCACGCATGTATAAGTAATGTGCAATTGCCATCCGTAAACATGATGAATATTTATACTGCATTTGAGGCTACACCAAACGGGACTAATTTTCACTCCTGACACGTATCACACGTACCTCTCTCCTCCTACAGAAAATATCTTCAAATTTACGAAGCCGAATATTCATCCTACCAGCTGCCATTGTCAAGACAGGAAGCAGCCAGCAGGCACAAGTTTAATGACTGTATAGTTTTCATCATCCAATTGTAATTTTGTCTTATTTAGTATTTTTTCTTAGTTTGAGAGAAACCCTTAATAAACGTTTTGTTTTAAAAGGCTGCACAAAGGAAACTGTTTTTAGTGATTGATTGATTGATTGATTTAAAGATTGATTTAAAGATTGATTTAAAGACTGATTTAAAGACTGATTGATTGATTGATTGATTGATTGATTGATTGATTGATGTCTATATGAAAGCAGCTGGCCGCAATTCAATTTCTTTTGGGATTAATAAAGTTTATATCCATCATCATGAATCATTGCTATTGGCAGTTTCCTACAGGTTTTGCTTCTATAAAACGTTACATTTGCTATTATTTGTGGATATAGCAGTAGCGGCTGGTCCATTAAGGGCGCCCCCTGTCAATCTGCCAACTACGTACATTTTTTGGTGTCTAAAAACAATATAATTTATTCAGAAATATCTTATATTCTTATTAGTGTAAATGTGTTAAATAATAATATATATCCATATATATATCTATAAATAGATATAGATGTATACTTTGTTTGCGCGCCGTGCACTGCTGCCTGGCACAGTCTGCGTCACTTTTCTACGTAGCCGTGGGGCGGTTTGAAAAGCGCCCCAGAGCCTCATAGAAAATCAATGGGGATTTTTAGCCAATCAAATCACGATCAAAAGTGACATACGTCACTATGGTTTTCTCCATAGGAAAATAGCGACTTTGGGGCGCTCCAGAAAGCGCCTTTTGACACAGACATGAGCGCGCGCCTACGCGGAAGTGCCACACGCGCCGTGTTTTCCGTGTTTACGTCTTAAAACTGCATCTACAGAGTCTGTGACAAAAGGTACGTCCAAAACGACTCAGAATGATCTGCTCAACTGTTTCCTGGCTTTATTTGTGTTGAAAGTGGCTGATTTCTTATCAATCCGAACCACATGTGTTTGTCAAACTCCGTGCTCCGTTACCATGACAACAAACACGCAGTTTTTTTTAGTTTATTACTTGCATAAGGCTAACGCTAAGCATTAAGTATCGCTTAACTTCAATTAATAAATACATGCTTTTGTTATTAGAAAACCTAAGAAAGAAAGCCATAAATGACAACTTTCCATACAGCAATAATGGATGTGATGATTAAATATAAAAATGTAAAATGTTACACATGTAGTTCAGGGTAACTAATGCCACTTTTTGTATTTTTTTGTGTTTTTTGCTTGTGTTTTTATTTCCTTTTAATGTAGTAATTGCTACTCTGCACAATAAGTGACAGTGTCACTGAGATTTTTTATTTGCTCTTTTGGAGTGGAAATAAAGTGTGTTTACTTAATTAATTCAGTTGTAAATGTGTATTTAAAATATGTATCCATACAGTCAATGTTAAAAATATCAATTTTGGACATTTAAAAAAACAAAAACACGGTCATGTCATATAGCCCCCCCTATAATTTGTACCACCAGCCGCCACTGGGATATAGCTTGCAAACTTGTTAAACTGCTGACATGGTGTCTAAAATATGTGATTGTTATGATAATCACATTTTATTCTTGATTACATTGTAAGCCAACCAGTTTGAATTGGCTTTGTGCCGCATGACTTTTGTAATCTTTGATGTTGTATAAAACCTGCCGTCTGTCCTCCAAATCATAAAGTCATGAAGCCAAGTGTGAAAGCCTCTCAGCCCAGATCTATTGCAATCCTCTTTGCACTCAGCACAAATTAAATTGATATTGATGCTTTTGTTCAAACTTTCTAGTAGGAACAACTTTCCAAAAAGTTGTAAGAGAAAATACAAAGACAGGCATCACCAGTCAATATCAAACAAGCTCACGCGAGCACACACACACACACACACACACGCACGCACGCACAGAGGGAGAGCAATCTGCCCCGGGACAGCGCTTGCACGGTAAAGGAGACGTGTTCAACAGCGTGCAAGTGTTTCGAACAGTAAATCTGGCAAAACATTTTATCATCCTCCTGTAAAGAACATAGAAACACTTGTTTATGCAGTAAAGAAACTCACATGTGGAAGATATAGCCTAAACTGAACTGAAATATAAGAGCCTATATTAAGCTTTCTAAAAACAGATGCCATAAACTAAATTAGGCAACAGTTGTGCAGTTAATCTATCATTATTTTCAATAAACAATAATTAAAATACAACATTAATTATTCCGGAGGTTTTTTGTCACCAAAGTGGGAATAATGGCATTGAAATTGACATTAATTCAAGAATTGTGACAGAATTGTGATGACTACTACAATGTTTTATACACAGACATAAAGTGAATGAACAGCAGGGTTTTCAGTCACAAAAGCCCATGTAAGAAAAATGACTTTTAATAATCATTTAAACAGAGTGCCCCGAACCTTTTATTTGTAGAAAAAGATTCAGTTGTAGTCATCTGAATACTGTTTTTAGAGAAACCAAAAATAATAATAAAGTATCCAGATGACGACCACTGAATCTTTTTTTTCTACAATGGAATGAGGGATTACACGGACATAAATAATTCAAAAGCAAGTACCATGGGAAATTACTTGTTATACAGGTTGTGTAGTTCTTCTCTTTTTAAGTTAAAGCTTATGAGTAGTTTTTAAGTCTTCAAAGTATTTGAACAAGTATTTGTTGGATTTATTAAAAATGTTATCTATACTAATGAAATAATTAAGTATACTTTGGCTGTGTAACCTTTTGTCCTCTTCAACCTTGCCCTGGTGTCTACCAGGGGGGAAGAGGGGCAAAAAATGGAATACCTTATACGTGTGTGTGTAAGTTTCAACATGACGTAAGATCTCGCTGAAAAGGAGAGGAACAGGTATTTTTCCTCTCCAATTAAGGCAAGGGGCCAGAGATGGCAGACAAATCCCTGCTGAAAGTCTGAAGCAGCTGTTTTAACATGTTATCTTCAGTGTTTTGTCTGAACTGCTATTTGACTCCACCCCCTTAGATCAGTTTCACACCATGTGTTGATGACGGTCTTAATAAAAAAGGGTGAAATGGACAGGGGGCGTCAGAGGGTGGGTCAGTAGAGACTGCAACGCTCTTTCCCCTGATCCATTCTCTCACCAACATAATTTAACTTATTACCGTTTCGTTGTTTCTTCTTCTCTCTCTGTGTGCATTAATGATTGGGTTTGTGCAGAATTAGACCTATCAGTATTCAAAGTAACTGTGCATAAGAAGCTACTCCCTTGTGCAAAACAATAAACAGACTTTTAAGAAGACAAGACGAGAGGAAATGGGACTGCTCCCCTTAAAGTGCTGTTGTTGAAAATGCAGGACAGGTGCTGCCCAGTGGCCGAGTGGTTAAGGCGGCAGCACACATGCCAGGCTCCTCCCTTCTCTCTCATCTCCAGCTAATACAAAGCCGTGTGTGCTCCCTGAGGTGAAGTCGGTAGTGCGCAGACTCACCTGTGGGAAGATCGACATGCTGCAGCTCGTTTCGTACCAGGCCCATATTGTTCGGGGCCGAAGTGGCAAAGGACAAGAAACTGGTCAGGCTCACCCACTCGATGCCCCTGTGCACACATACAAAACAACTTGGTCAGACGGAAAAGAACTAAAGAAAAGAAAACGTCTGCAATGTGGATGACAGAATAAAACGCCTTAAGGTGCTTATAGACATGCCATGGTTAACCGATTCCCCCAGAGAGTGCTTCTCAAACTTTCTCAATTATCCATGCCCCTCCACAGACTCAAGATATTAAATTGGTATTATAACTGAAAAAAATATGTAATATTTGTTTTACTATGTTGCTATGTTTACAGATGCCTAAATTAACCTGAAATAACCATAGCCTAGTTTAATTCAATAAATGCATTTTTAGTACCAGTGTCATTGTCAATATAATAGGCTTTCTCAGATTTGGAGTCTTTCATTGGTTTGAAGCCCTTCGAGGCAACTGCTGTTGTGATTTCAGGCGTTACAAAAATAAATTGAATCAAATGAAGTGACCCAACACAGAGCCTCATCTGCTCCGCTGGGCACTTGCCAGATTTACAGTGTGAAATTAAACACTGAATAGTTTCCAAAAGGTCCTTTCCGATTTTGGTTTCAAAACCCTGAAATGAAAGATGGGTTGTTTTTCCGATTTTGGAATTCACCTTAATTCATGTTTATTCACATCGTCTTATAGATCAGCGTTCCTCTAGAAATATATTGATCCAGGGGTAGATTCTCCTCACATGTTTTTCCTTTTTTTATCATAATAAGACACCTGAGTCACATACAATCATAGTTACATTGCCAAACATTAAAAAAAGAGCCAGGGTTTCTCAGGAGAGTTGTTTTTGGGGTAAGGTCGGCAAATATTGCAAAAATGTTTTTCCGTCCAGAGACAGCAGGGGGCGACGACAGACATTTCAAACGCCCCAAAAATATATATTTAACTATCCCGGGAACTTACAAAGACATGCAAATGAGGTGAAAATGTTTCTTAGTTATACTTTAAATTAAAACAAGATGAGGGCAAAAAAATAAATACAAATATATTCTTCCCGGATACAAAATAAAAAAAAAAAACATTTTAAAAAGTTTTTGGACTCATTTTGGTGAAAATTATGTTTTATTTTCTCCCTGGGTCAACCGCAGTACAATCTTCATCATTGGTCTTTTCTGATTTGTTATTCTTAAGATCCCAGCCTTGTGAGAGGGTTCAGCTAAAGGAACACAAACTCAGCTCTAACGAGATTGGAAAAAGCTGCATGATTAATTAGTGGATTTCTCTGCTCAATGTAAATGAGATGCTAAGTAGCCTTCTCCTCTGTTATTGGCTGTGTCGGGGCCAAGGACTCAAGTTAATTTCCATAAAACACATCTCAGAATTATCCTGCTTTCAACACTTGGATGTGGCTTCAGTGTTGATTAGAGAATTGTTTTGCTTTGGTGGTGAGAGTCTGGGCAAACAATTAACAATTAGTCTACATCATTGATATTTGAAAGCCGGTTTGGGAAATGTGGTAAAAGGAAGAATGATAATGCAGCATAATAGTCTTTACAGTCATGATTTTATATAATTTAAAGGGTCCACTTTTCTGGTTGAGATCAAGCCAACTTGTATGCCCCCATGGAGATGTTATTGCTATGCCTGGAACGTTCCTCAGTATGGCATTAAATTAATCTGTATTTATTTTTTTTCTTTTATTACAGAGGTTTAATTGCTAAATAAAACTTGCATTCTTACTGTAATAGGAGTCACATCTCCATGAGATCCGATATCGATATTGATAATCTAGCTTTATTTATCTATAAGTACCCGGTAGTACGGCTGTGCAATGAAACTCATTTCTATTACGATTATTACGTGCGGCGATTACAAAAAAAATGCGTAATCGAGAGGTGACAATGAATAATGACTGACAGCAATAACACACCCACACGAGAGAGTGTCCTTAACCTGTCTCGCGCCAGCTTGATTTGTGTCTCACTCTGAATTGAGTTCTTCACATGAATCAATCTAAAAAAAATTAAAAAAAAAAAAAACTTCAAGCTGCTTGGTCGAAGCGTCAAAACAGTGTTAATTTAACACTGTTTTAACCAGTGTTATCCAAGCGCTATTGTGTGCATCTAAAACAGGCCTAAGTACAGCTTTAGAATAAATAATTATTGAGTTTGAGCAGTCAACAGGTCTTTGATATCAACATCCATGGAGACAAGCAGCTGGTGTAACCTCCACCAGAAAAGGTACATAGTGCACCTTTAATTATGGCCATGAGATTTATTTTAGTTACTCTCTATGATAAATGAGGTACTCCTTGACGAACTGTCCTTGAAAATTATCCCTGGGTGCTACAACTTCAGCATGCAAAGGACAACACATCTCAATTAACAATCCACAAAAATGCATGTTGTCAAGTCATAGATACAGACAACACAGTTCAACAACTATTACAACCATTTATTGACCACATCCATACCAAAATCTCCTTAAAGGTAATGTTTTACTTACGTTTCAGTAAACATTAGTACCAATTTTGTGGACTCTTCTCATTAAAGTGAATTTGTCTTTTCTCCCACCGATGCTGTTTGCTTCAATAAATGTTCTATCCCTTTTAATTACTTCAGTCTGATGCTTAATTAATCCTAGTTTATTGCTAATGTTATTGTGCTGTGTGTATATGTCCAGTTGTTTTATTGTGGAAGAGACTTGAGGGCTGCTGTTTTGGCATTTCGATTTCACTTTCTTTCAGTGTGACCCATTGACGTTAATTAAACAATTAGATCACAAGAAGTAGTGGGTGGAAGTGAACTTTCTTGCTTGTTGGCCCACATTTGAACAAATAGTTTTGGGATGTTTACTACAATATAAACAAAGCTGCCAATTAGGACGTTAAAACAACACAGCTAAAATGGTCATATTTTAGCTGTGTTGTATTAACAATTTTTTAATGTATGTATTCATGCCTGTAAAGATGGTGGAGGGCTGCTGACAGGCTTTTCATCAGAACAAAGTAAAATTAATATCCACACAGTGTATGCAGGACAAGAAATCAATACGCCTATTTGCTTGTGCACAGTCTGAATGCAGCTGGAACCAATAGCTACACATTGGCTTGTCACTGACAAATTAAGTAAAGGCAACGGTAATGAGTTCAATTAATGACATTTCTATTAATCAAATGAAAATGTATGTTGTAGCACTACAAAAAAGCTAACCCAAAAATCAAATTAAGCATTTGCTATATAGTGTTGAGAATGCTGTGGTGAGACATTTCAAGTCAACAATTCCCTATTAATACTTAGATATCATAATAGTGGTTTGTTGGGATGAATTTAATTACATGCATGGTTAGGCAGCTCAGGGACAGAAGAGGGATAGTGAATAGTGGGCTCTAATGTGCTCTTATTTAGAGCAAAACAAAACAAACTAATGTTTGTGATCAAACCTGCTGCTTAAAGGACACGAGAGAGCGCTATATTCATTAAGAAGCCAGTTACAGTCACTGTAGCGCTGATGAATGAAAAGGTTTGCATCAACCTTGTGTTGGTATGCTTCATGCAAGGTTTAAGAGTTGTTAAAAGGCCACAGAACCTAGCATTGTCTTCTCTGATTGGGTGCGGTAGGGTTATTGGAACCTCACAATTTGAGGTTTGCCAGCTGCGACCAAGTGTGACAGAATCACAATGACCCCACAGACATGAGGAGTGCCACCAGAAATATCCCCTAATTAGAATCACTGCCCGAACTCGTGGAGAGGCAAATCGGACTTATAATCGTGCAAAAAAGTCTCTAGTGTGCAGATGGCCTTAGCGTTGTCAAATGCACAAACAACTTAACAGGAACAAAAGTGATTGTCTATAAAGTGATAGATCCACATATTAGACTCAAGATGAAAAAATGCTGTGACAGACAAAAATCTGCTTTAAAATGTTTTTCATGGCAATATAAAGGTAATTAGACATTTATGCAACTGTAGCTGATTTTGAGCGGAGCCAATACAACAAAGAGCTGCTTAATTAGAATCAGAACAATGTCAGAACCCAATTTACCGTGAAGCTAACTACTCAAACATTACAGGAAATTATTTTCCTTTAACAACCTGCCCTGAGACTCTGCTCTGTAATCATATGAATGCCAATTGCCTGTGCAGACACTAATGAGGCTGAAAACAATCAACACTGATCAATATGCACTCTGACTGTGGACGGCGAGGTTCATTCGACCTGTCATTTCACTGTGCGGGAGTTCTTCTGAAGTGGAGCGAGACTGTTTACTACACGCAGCCGGGAAGACTTCTCCAGGGCTCTGCTGCTGTGAGTCAAGCCAAAATTAGATATGAAAGAACAGTGATCAGTTTGCTTTTGAAAAATGGCACTAGTGTTTGACAACAAAGAAATATATTTTTAATTTGTCATGTTTTTTTTAATTGTGAAAGGGCCACTGCAGAGTCGGAACTAAATAAATGAATAGTAATGTGTAGTTTGATTGACAACAATGATTTAGTATAATTTAAAACACTACACTATTTATAAAGCCCGGAATGAACAACTGCCAGAAAATATTCAAATCATGTTAAGCAATAAAGTATAATTTAAGGAATCAGTTTAACTTTAAGAAACTATTGATTCGCACGACATGGACAAATGTGCATCTCATGACACAGGGTTGATTTATGGAATAGTCTACATGAGGAGCTAAAGAGATTTTTTAATATATATATAGTATTGAAACTTGCTCAAATGAGTATCTAGTTTTGACATTACTTTTAGTATTGATTAGTATTTTTAAAACAAATGTTTCAATAATTAGCAGCTTAATGATAAATTTGAGCCATAATCACCATTTTTTTTTAGGATAAGTTTGATTATCCACAAACTTCTTCAACAGGTACATACCATAATGAATACAACACTTTTATATTTGGCCATTGAACAAATGACATCAGCGGCCCCTAAAAGCATTGCACCATTTTTCACATCTTACCTGACTTCACACGAGTGCACACTGAGTTCTTTGTGGAGCAGCCCACTGGTGAGGTTATAGACCAGGACAGAGCCATTACTCGTGCCTGCAACACAAGACAAAGTGCCGCCTGTGAGAAATATGACATGGGAGTAAAGAAAGGTCAATGTTACTTATCTGAGCACTATCTCCCCTCTCTGCAGCGCCCAGACAGCCCTGTGTACCCCATCACTGTGGCTGCAGATGCATGATACAGGCAGTACATCAGACTCCTGTCACTCAGCTCATAGCCCGAGAGCTCCATGTACATTTTCATCAGCCTCTGGGACCTTCTCCTCCATCTGTTTGAACACCAGCGATGACGTTTAACACAGACGGGAACCGGCACCCAAGAGATTTTATTAAAGACTCAAAACGACAGTAAAGCAAATCTCTAAATTAAAAGAGGGGAGAGTTTGGTACCGTTCTAGTTCTGGTTTAGTCTTAGATAAGGCATGTATGCAGGCAGTGCAGCAGACAGACCTTGTTTCCTTCTATGTTAACATTTTACAAAAGCCCAATGTGATTCTTAGATAACAGTCATATAATAAAATGTGAGTGTTCATTACTGTCCTCAAGCCATTAATTTCACCACAATTTTGTTGTCAAATCAGATTTACCATACCTTTATAAATGTTTCAGAGGGTTGTAATGGGTGTTGCTTTGTTTTAATTATTGATTATAATAACTCCTTATTTGTAAAGTCCTGTTTCTCCAACCTTTCCTTCAACATATCAAAGCTTTTCTTTTACAATCTGGTACCTTGTATACCTTTTGTTACCTAGACCTTAAATCTCAGGTCGGTGCTATTTGGCATGAAACCTTAATAAACCTTCATAAGCAAACCAGTTTTAAAACCTTTGTTTTGGTGATTGATCAGCTCTTTCCATGCCATAAGCACAGATTATCCTCTTCCTCCAGCTGACTCAACCGTTTATTCTCTGCCAATAAGGCCTGTACGGGAACCTCCGGCACAACATTACTCTCAATATTTTTCCACTGTACTTTGTACTCCAGGTCACACCAGTACAACAACGTGATGATTCGAGCCTAAATTAAGTCATTTTTCAAGAAAAGGTAGGCCCAATCCAACTTTTTCTTTTAGTAGTGGTTGAGTTTTGAATTGGATAGATATTTTTAACCATACCATATAAATCTTGAGATTGCAGGAAATTGGCAGAAGCTGGAATAGATCTCAGAAATCTGCGCAAAAAATAACTCAAAATAGTTTAAATCCTTTGACTTAGACTGAAATATTTATTTATAGAGGAAAAAAGGGGGATATAGTTTTCCCCTTACGTCTTTATGGAGGACCACGCCTAAATATTTGAGGGAATCTGTTAGCCATTTAAATGGATCAAAGTAAACAAGAGGGGGGACCAAACACAGACCTGCCTCATCCCTCTTTCCAAAATCAGTGGATCTGTAAATTGTAATTCCTAAGAGCCCCAAACATTTTTATTATTAAATTTTCTATTTGAAATTTGTGGAGCAATTTAAATAAATAAGGTCAGCTAACAGAGTCAAAAGCTTGCTCAGAATGCAAACTTACTATTGCAGCCTTGTTTTGTTGTTTTTGTGTATGGTTAATTATATGTAAGGATCGTCTTATATGTTCGTCTTGTGTTTGTATCATTTTCTAAATTTGATTCACTGCATGAACCTCTGATACAAATGGAGTTGGACGTCTTATAATGAGCCAAAATAATATGTCTCCACCAGTCTGTGGGCCTCTGCTTGGCTTATATTTCAATTTGCAGCCTTGAATTAAAAGATTATGGACACACCTGCTATAGGTGGAAGTCTATTGCATAGTCTATTGTCATTTACACATTTTTAATTGATTGTGTGCTCAATTCCTGCATAAATCTCACTGGTTTCATAATACTTTAGAGACTGCAAATAAATAGAGAACACTTATTTCTAATCAATGGCTATGACCTTGGTGTGAAGCCTGAGATACATCCGGACACGTCTGCTTCTCTAATTATCCTGGGTGTGATAGGGATTGACTACACGTATGTTCACGCTGCACTGGGCGGCCTGGAGACAACCCCATGTGGCTCAACATCTGGAGGCTGCAATAGGCGGTGCTGCACAGTGGGCATCTATTGCCCCACACAAGGGGAACAGCTGGAGGGATCAGGCAAACAGGAAGTCAGTAGGTGGAAATAAACATTCAACACATAATTTACAGAGTTTTTCCAACATCTACCCACGATCATAAAAATAAACTGACTTTATGGTGGTAAACAGCTGTAAAGCTAATTTAGTTGGCTTCAAGATTAAGTTTAGAGTTGAGAATTTAATAAATAGCAACAATATGTTGACAAAAAAAAGAGAGCTTGTCAAGTCGTTTATTGATGTGCCACCTTCAAGGCAGGAAACATGCACTGAGAAGACTGAACTCTAATTAAAAATGAGTCATTGTTCTGTCAAACCTACATCTTGTATGTAGCTGTTGTTTTTTACCAATAACCTTATATATATATATATATAAATATATATATATATATATAAATATATATATATATAAATAACGGTTGGTGGTGGTGTGTGTGTATGTGTGTATGTGTATATATATATATATATATATATATATATATATATATAATGTAAACTTAAAAAGTTGGTGTGCTTTTCAATTCATATTAATGGGTTTCATTCCAAAAGCAATTTTTATTAAAACTTTTGCAATAACATATTAACATATTGTTTGACAACAGTGAATGTCTTTATCTCACCTCAGCTGCACTGGGGAAATCTGAGGAAAAGGAGTTCAAATGAAAGGATTTAAATGGGTTTGTGTGGTGTCAATATTGATAATTATTTTGACAGTCCACTGGCGAAAAGAATGGATCTAATAATTATTTTATTTTCCAACTGTGTTTCCTTTCCAATGCAAATGCTTGTTTTCTATAGTTTAGGCATAATATGAAATGCACTTTCATAATATCTGTCAAATGCAAGCTGAAATGGGCTGTTTGTAAAATCGAAAGTGTTTCCCCTTCATCATTCTGAGGTGACATTTTACAGGTGACGGAATATAACCACCAATGGAGTAACAAAGCAGTAATTTCTAGTAGTTTCTCTACAAACTTTTCTTTGTGCTGTCCAAGATCAACTTTATTTACTCCAGTGCGGGGAACAGAACGGTACCTTATTCATGCCTTTCTTTTTACATTTGCTTTTTCCTTCCCTGAAACTCGAGCAGCAAAAAAAGGCTTTAGGCTTTGTGTAATGGAGCTGTCAGGAATGCAGCAGATTACAGGTTTTCAGACAGGAGAGCAGACACCGGTGCTTGTGCGTACTGTGGTTGGCTGCACACCTTCAATTAGGATTCGTTTGGAGAAATAGGCCAAACAAAGAAAATGTGCCACAGGAAGTGGAGTAAGAGCGAAGAGAAAACAAAGAGTGAATAGTACCAATCTGTAGTGAAGCTCGGAATGGCAGTTTAAACTCTCGCTGCATTCACACAATCAGCGGTTGCCTTATCTCTACAGCACATTGTGTAAAGGTGGAAAAGCGTCTTCACCTTAAAAGACATGGGTTGATTTGGTTTCTTCACATAATGGCAACGTATAGTAAAAGCACAAAGAGACTGCGTGGCCCTGAAATGTTGACATCGATCGATACCAAAATATCGTTATCCTAATATCAATACTTATTAGCAGCCACAACTTTACATTTACTTTATAAATTACTTTATAGTGACTAAGGTGAAGTTAAGTACACTACTGATGGAGACAATCTAATGGCTGATCAAATGAGGCAAAACAGTATCTACATTTAAGAAAAGGTTTGGTGTGAAAACTCTAGTATAGATGCAATACCAGCGCTCATGATTAAGGACAAAACATAACTAAGGCTTAAAATGGCTTCTACAGTTTGTATCAAAAGTACATTCAAAAGTGTCAATATTGGCATCAGAACAAAAAATTGTAATACCTCTAAATCATTTCAAGCAGTGCTCACTCATGCACAAGCTTGTACATTTTCTGTGCACTTTTTCAGTTTGCGCACGGTGACCATACACATTCTGTGGCTGTGACCCAACTCAGAGGATCCTGCTGAATCTGTGAATGGATTTATGAAACATTCCCTAACCCTAACTCCCTCAAACGGAGCACATGAGTGAGTCCTGGGTTTAATGAAGCGCAGAGATACAACATTACATTTGTCTTTACGCACCGCACCCTTTGATTGGCCAAAATGATTCAACCTGACCATGCATGTGTAATGCTTCTGTGTTTTGGTCCTTCTTCCGGGTAGCGCTAGCTCCGCCCGCGCTACCGCCGCCCGCGCACATTCAGGGATTGCGGGGACAGCATCCCTGAATGTACGTAGCGAGACCCCTGCACATGACCACATTCTAATCGCGTACGTTGCGATTAGCAAATCGCATTTGATCACATCGCAATTTAATTGCAAATGCAATTAATTGTTCCACCCGCGCTAGCGACGCCCGCGCTAGCTCTGCCCACGCTAGCGACGCCGCGGCCGCCCGCGCTAAAGCCGCCCGCGGCCGCCCGCGCTAAAGCCGCCCGCGGCCGCCCGCGCTAAAGCCGCCCGCGGCCGCCCGCGCTAAAGCCGCCCGCGGCCGCCCGCGCTAAAGCCGCCCGCGGCCGCCCGCGCTAAAGCGCCCGCGGCCGCCCGCGCTAAAGCGCCCGCGGCCGCCCGCGCTAAAGCGCCCGCGGCCGCCCGCGCTAAAGCGCCCGCGGCCGCCCGCGCTAAAGCGCCCGCGGCCGCCCGCGCTAAAGCGCCCGCGGCCGCCCGCGGCCGCCCGCGCTAAAGCGCCCGCGGCCGCCCGCGCTAAAGCGCCCGCGCTAAAGCGCCCGCGGCCGCCCGCGCTAAAGCGCCCGCGGCCGCCCGCGCTAAAGCGCCCGCGCTAAAGCGCCCGCGGCCGCCCGCGCTAAAGCGCCCGCGGCCGCCCGCGCTAAAGCGCCCGCGGCCGCCCGCGCTAAAGCGCCCGCGGGCGGCCGGCCGCCCGCGCTAAAGCCGCCCGCGTCCGCCCGCGCTAAAGCGCCCGCGGCCGCCCGCGCTAAAGCGCCCGCGGCCGCCCGCGCTAAAGCGCCCGCGGCCGCCCGCGGCTAAAGCGCCCGCGGCCGCCCGCGGCCGCCCGCGCTAAAGCGCCCGCGGCCGCCCGCGCTAAAAGCGCCCGCGGCCGCCCGCGCTAAAAGCGCCCGCGGCCGCCCGCGCTAAAAGCGCCCGCGGCCGCCCGCGCTAAAAGCGCCCGCGGCCGCCCGCGCTAAAAGCGCCCGCGGCCGCCCGCGGCCGCCCGCGCTAAAGCGCCCGCGGCCGCCCGCGGCCGCCCGCGCTAAAGCGCCCGCGGCCGCCCGCGCTAAAGCGCCCGCGTCCGCCCGCGCTAAAGCCGCCCGCGGCCGCCCGCGCTAAAGCGCCCGCGGCCGCCCGCGCTAAAGCGCCCGCGGCCGCCCGCGCTAAAGCGCCCGCGGCCGCCCGCGCTAAAGCGCCCGCGGCCGCCCGCGGCTAAAGCGCCCGCGGCCGCCCGCGGCCGCCCGCGGCTAAAGCGCCCGCGGCCGCCCGCGGCTAAAGCGCCCGCGGCCGCCCGCGGCCGCCCGCGGCTAAAGCGCCCGCGGCCGCCCGCGCTAAAGCGCCCGCGGCCGCCCGCGCTAAAGCGCCCGCGGCCGCCCGCGGCTAAAGCGCCCGCGGCCGCCCGCGCTAAAGCGCCCGCGGCCGCCCGCGGCTAAAGCGCCCGCGGCCGCCCGCGGCCGCCCGCGGCTAAAGCGCCCGCGGCCGCCCGCGCTAAAGCGCCCGCGGCCGCCCGCGCTAAAGCGCCCGCGGCCGCCCGCGCTAAAGCGCCCGCCCGCGCTAAAGCGCCCGCGGCCGCCCGCGCTAAAGCGCCCGCGGCCGCCCGCGCTAAAGCGCCCGCGGCCGCCCGCGCTAAAGCGCCCGCGGCCGCCCGCGGCCGCCCGCGCTAAAGCGCCCGCGGCCGCCCGCGCTAAAGCGCCCGCGGGCGGCCGGCCGCCCGCGCTAAAGCCGCCCGCGCTAAAGCCGCCCGTGTCCGCCCGCGCTAAAGCCGCCCGCGTCCGCCCGCGCTAAAGCCGCCCGCCTCCGCCCGCGCTAAAGCCGCCCGCGTCCGCCCGCGTACATTCAGGGATCGCGGGGACGCCATCCCTGAATGTACGTAGCGAGACCCCTGCACACGAGGCATACGTTGCGATTAGCAAATCGCATTTGATCACATCGCGATTAAATTGCAAATACAATTAATCGTTCCGCCCGCGCTAGTTCTGCCCGCGCTAGCGACGCCCGCGTCCGCTCGCGTACATTTAGGGATCGCGGGGACGCCATCCCTGAATGTATGTAATCTAATCGCGTACGTTGCGATTAGCAAATCGCATTTGATCACATCGCAATTTAATTGCAAATGCAATTAATCGTTCAGCCCTAATTCAGACAGACGCGTGCATGTACTGCATCTATGTGTGTGAACAGGGCAAAACCTTATACTGCTGCATGGAGCGTCTGCTCTTCCCTTTCTATCCCGTGCATCAAACCCAGTGATAATCAGCTTATGTGTAGGTAAGATCTCACTCGTAAGTCACTTTGCATGGCCCTTTTCCATTTTGGGGGTGTGGAGAGGGCGTGATGTGACGTGGGTTCACATGTGCTGATTCGAGCTGCAGGTGGGTTCTATAAAGTGCACGGAGGGTTTTATAAATCAGGAGTTTCTGTGACATGCGCCACAAGAAATTACGCCCTTGCTCAGCAAAATTCCTACACAATCCTATATAAAAGAGGCCCTGATCAAAATTTATTTTTAAATCATCTTACAACCATATCAAAAGTGCTTAGCTCGCAAGTGATTGGCCAACACTTATGCTGTTTTAGTTTCTCAATCAGACAAAAGTTGAAAAACACCATTGTATACATTGTTGTTCAATGCGGCTCCACAAAATGATTTATGTTGAACTATAGCGGTCTGTGAGGACATGTTCAGTAAAAACAATGCATCTCTATGAAACCGCGTTGGGCTGCAGTGATATAATTTATCTGAGTGTCTACTGCACTGAGGGGGGCAAGTGTCTTTGAGCTATGATTAATTTATGTGGAACATGTCATTGAACTAAGCGTAGCCCATTTCACCCTGAAGAGACTCAAAAACAGGACTATATTAGATGTCTCCCCCCAGGGCCTGGAGACTGGTTGTGGTAGATATGAGGAAGAGGGTAGCGGATGATGAGGATGATAAAAGGGATGCCGAGGAGGAGATGGGGAAGTGGTGGGTCGCAGCACACACTGAAAGCGGCCGTACCAACTACATGAGCGTTTGAATGGGGCAGATGGTGCACTGATTGGGAGCAGGGGAAGTGCCCAGTGCCATGGGGGGCGCGTTGATTGAGGCTGGAGAGCAGGTGAGCCCTGGTGTAGTAGTGGACAGATTGGGTGGAGTTAGGTCTTCCAGGCTGAATTTACGCTAGCTTAAAAGGTGGAATGGCCGTTTTTTTGGCGCCAAATCTGAGTCTCATTTCCTTGTCGCGTGGACTGCCGATTAGTACTGCCACGTGTCAATCATAGAACGCACCAGCTGCTCACCTGCAGCCTCGTTCTGGCTCGTCCCCAGGGGAGCAGCACGTTTCCCTGTGTCTAAGCGCATGGATCTATCATAATATAGTTCCCTCAGTGTACAGGACGAAATCAAGACCGAGAAAGAAAGTTTGAGCTGGCTCAGAAGAGACGGAAATCTACAGAGACGAGAAATGTGATGCGATCCGTCGCGCTAATAAACAAACGCACGTCTAGCCGCGAGGCTTTTCTCTGGTTCCGCATGAGTTGAGTGCGCATGCGCAATTCCGCTTGAGTTCTCAAATGGGCAAAAAATTGTTACGCTATTACGCCTTTAATTTCACCCTGGAGAGACTCAGACAAAAACAGAAAGAAGCATTTAGCTAGCTTAAATGCATGGGTTATCTGGCACTCAGATCCGGGCAGAAAACATTGCGATTATGGGCGTGCCATAATAGATGGATAGAGTTTTCACCCCCCTAAAGACCCGCTAAGTGGCCCTGATTTTCAAAAACTGATGCTTAATATCCGGAAGTCGTTGTTGTTGTTGTGTTACCTTAAATGGCAGTTGGCA
The DNA here is from genome assembly GCF_026437365.1 of Eucyclogobius newberryi. Lineage (NCBI taxonomy): Eukaryota > Metazoa > Chordata > Actinopteri > Gobiiformes > Gobiidae > Eucyclogobius > Eucyclogobius newberryi. The sequence goes on along the minus strand of NW_027316500.1, from coordinate 7,280,407 downwards.
GCCAATTTAAAAAAAAGTGAGGAACAGAAAGAAAGAGAGAGAGAAGGAGAGAGGGAAAGAGAATTAGAATGAAAGAGAGAATTGAGAAGGAGAAAAAGCGAGAGCTGCAAATGCTCAAGTCACTGGAATGGAACGGCAGGGGTGCGAGTCCGCTATTGATAAAGCGGTAGCCTGAGATGGGCGGATACTGAAATGTGTAGTTGACAGGGGAGTTGAGGGACACGCTGTGACTGCTGAAGCACCTGGAATAATGGCTTCTATTCGCCAAGAGATGTGGTGAATGATATGGGACAGAAAATGAAGCACCCGGGAGTAATGACAAGGGGAGCTAAAGACAAGCAGGGGTTGACTGTGAGATGTGGGTCACAGACGGGAGCAGGACGGGCAGAGGTCGACTGTGAGACATGGGTCACAGACGGGAGCAGGATGGGCAGAGGTCGACTGTGAGACATGGGTCACAGACGGGAGCAGGACGGGCAGAGGTCGACTGTGAGACATGGGTCACAGACGGGAGCAGGACGGGCAGAGGTTGACTGTGAGACATGGGTCACAGACGCGAGCAGGACTGGCAGGAGATGGGCAAAGCAAACATGGCCCGGAAGATAAGGGGACGATAATTGAGAATTGCTAGAACCACCACCAGTATTTGCTGAGAGACGTGACGATTTACTAGGGGTGGAGAGTGTGTCGGGTCGCCAGGATGAAGGCAGTTCAGGACAAACGTACAGGGCATAGTTGGAAGATGACCGTCGCCTTGCCAATACCCCCCAAAATCAGAGGAGAAGGCAGCGTCCATGTCAAAGCGCAAGGAGTCAGAAGACTGAATGATGTCATAGAAAAACAAAATAGTGGTCCAATCGTGGAGGAGGGTAGGACCAGAAGCAAGATCAGACCGACACTCATCGAGAAGGGAGGGGACGGAGTTAGCCAGGTCAAGCAGCCTGGAGATGAAAGAGCAGCCCAGGAATGATCCTCATAACAAAGTTGAGGTGGCCCAGGAGGGACAGAAGTTGATGAATCCTCGCCGTGGAGGAACGCAGCGAGTCGGCTCAGCTGGGAGGGATCCAGGCACTACCCTGGAGGAAGCCCCGGCAGACCCGCGCGCAGGCGGAGCATCGGCCTTCGCAGTGAACATGCGCTCTTCTGAGCCGGAGGATGGAAAAAAGAGCCAAAATCTGACATGATATGAGTCGCAGTCAACTTACAATCGAAGCACAGACTGAAAGCGGCCGGGCAAACTATATGAGCGTTAGCTGTAAAAACCTGTCTAACTTAAAAGACATTTTGCCCTTCATTTGTTTTATAAGGTCTTCTGCGGTTACTCACAACTGAAAAGTAGAAAACCCATACTTTTCCCTCCTCATAACTCACTTAACTATATTTTATGCACCAACATTTTATAAATCAAATGTGTCGTCGGGAGAAACTGTTGCGGTGACTAATGGCCAGAAAGGAGGACATTTTGACAGTAAAATTACATAGATAGGACATTGCAGAGGAGGACCGCAATACAAACTCTTACTGTGAGCCTTGACATTGGTGTCCAAGCAGTCTAGACAAAGAAAAAAGATGTGACGTCTTTCATTTCATAGTTTTACGTTTGTCTCCTTAAAATGAATACGGTATTTTAAATGTGGTTTTGAAAATCTGACCCTGATCAAGGTAGACTAAAACCTCTAAATGCTATGGATGGTCCGATATAGATTTTTTTAGTCAATACCAATATCCAGTATTTGTTTGGATGCTGATATTGGCGTTGACGTTTAAAAATCGACAGCAAGGCCAAAATATTAAGTTTACTCATTCAAAATGTACCGTAATCATGGGGTATTAAAGAATTTGTTGCATGTTTGTCTTCCATTTGAATTTGAACTCAAAATATAAAGCTAAACATCTGCTTAAATCTCAATATAGGAACAATATCAAATACCAAAATTACCACCAATATATTAACCATCAGTAATAAATTTAAGAAAATCTAAAAAGGTGACAGAAATAACCATCTACATTAAAACAACAACATTTACGGAGACTTTTTTTTGGTAATGTGTACCTTTTGTTTTAGTTGTTTAGTTTAGTTACCTTTTGTTGTGTTTGTTTCACTAATTATTAAACCGGCTGGTCCTCCTACACATGTATCATTTCGGTTTAAATAATTAGAACTTTTAACACAGCCCAAAAGAACTGTGTGTGTGGAGCAGAAAAGTTTTGCAAAGCGATTTAGTCAGTACCTTCTGTCTTGATCAGTCTTTAACTAAACAATTAAACACAACAATCAGTCAATGTTGTGTACATCCCAGCTCTTCAAAGATGAGAGCGCTGTCCATTGCGGCTTGTTTTCATCTACTTACCAGAGGCCAGTAACGGTTGGTAGTGGCTGATGTTTTTGGTGGTGAGCGGCGGACACATGCGGAGGGCAAACGGAGGCAGAGGAAGTCCAGAGAGCAGACCAGTCAACAGGAACTTTAGCTGGACCTCGTGTTGGTTTGAGGAAGGAGGCGTCGTCTCTCCGGCTATCAGGGTCTGACCTAAAATAGAGGACAAGGAATTATGAATCCATTGTTGATGATAGTTAAAACGGGCTGAAAGCAACGAAAACCTCCTAGTAGAAGTTAAGAGTTGGCTTCAAGTCTAAATTTGTATCCTGGCAAAGCAGAAAAAAGGTACACAGATTTTAGTAAATGACAGGAAAAGTGAAACTGAATAATGGATCACACTGAAGTCAACTACAGAATATACTATTTAATGTGATGAAACTTTTAATGTTGGCTGACAGAGTACACAAAATAGTACTATCAGCCAAGTTTTTTTCTCATAGAAACCCTTTACTTTTTACTGAGTCATTAAGCTTTATATGCTGAAAATACAAGTTAATTAGAAGCTATTACAATTTGTGGCTGAAGGAGATAAACAACAATTGGCTTTAGTCCATTCAATTAAACTGAACTTCTCAAAGTTTAATTAAATACTATGGATTTTTTTGTTTCAATCATTAAAACTTGAATGACACATTTTCTTAACCACATACTATTTCTTTATCATTCTCTTTTTCGTGAGTACCCTGTCAAATTCAAAATACAGATTAAACAAACAAACACAGGACATCTCAATAAAAATACAAATCAAATAATCAACAAACATAAAAACACACTTACACTTTTGGATAAATTCATGCAAAGCAAGAGCACCGGCACTGTGGGTAGTCCTTAACCAGTGCTTTAAAATCATTAAAAGGCATACAAAAAACTTTTTTCCTGACGAGGTATGTCCTGAGATCTACTAGACTGAGTTAAATGTTTTATGTTTAATTAGCGAGCCATGTCCTGTTGATGATTGTTTGAGTGTAACCAAAAGTTTAATTGTGGTATCATCTCTGTTTAAAATGCATGGCAGCTCCGGGATAATGACGTGTGATCATGATGAAGCTCTAAAACAAACAACACAGGAAAGTCAATGGGTCATGCTATTGTTTCCGTTGTTTATTGTAGGATTTGTAAGTGGAGGCTACATAAACATTTATTGCCAATACATTCAGTCACAATGCTGGACCTTTTTGCTCTAATCATAAGAATATTAAGCATTTAGTAAGTACGTACACTATACTTATACCATACAATATTTTTGTTTTATTTTTAAGGCAACACCATGGGGCTTTCTAGAGATAGCATGACGTTTTATGTGGAATAGTAGACAAAGTAACTACATTTTCTCCAGGCCAAAAATTTACATTTTTGTAACCCTTACCATATTTTCTAACCCTGGCTAAAAAGTTACGTGGTTGAGGTTTAATCTGATATTCTGCATTCACTTTTTGTGATGAAATTTCATATTGATTCATCCCATTTCTATAGAATGTTGTCTCCCTAAAAAAAGGTTGTTTTTTTTTTTACACATTTTCTGACCATAAACAATGCCAGACTTTTAATCGTTGCCATTTAACAGAACAACTAGTTCAGTTCATAGTTCACACATTTTAAAATGAACTAGTTCAGTTCATAGTTCAATATTATGCTATAATGTTTCTACATTATTTCCACAGCCCATATTCAACCACAGGCAGCAATTATTTTATTAGTTTAATGCTGAAACTATGTGTCAGATTTCATCTTCATCCAATTTTGAATCCTTACCCAGGATTTACATTCACATTGAAGGGACAGTCTTCACTAGAGGCAAAGTTTGCACAGAAATGCAAATTGTTCCCATTCTCACCGACATTATCATAAAACTCACGTAACTGGTCGTAGGGCGACCGTGCTGCTTTTTGTTTTGATGCGCATGCGCAGTGCGGTGCGACACGCAAAATCTCTGTCTGCGCTGTCGGCCTCTACAACTTTGGAGCTCTCACACTTGCCAGACATAGGCTCTTTTTGGGCAACATAATGTGTGTTTTTCGCCTGGAATTCACTAGAAATCTGACACCTTATTGAACTAAATTAAAAAGAATGAACATGCCGTTCACAGACACCAGAAAGAACACGTTTAGTTTCGTTCGTCGGCAGTAATACAGTGCGTTCAGTTCACGTTCATCAAAATTATTAAGCACTGACATAACTGAACTAGTCTACTATTCATTCATCATAATCATATCAGTACGTGGTTTTCCATGATGACTGACTAGTTTGTGTCTCTAGTGCCTGGGATGAATAATAATAGTTAAATTCAATACAAACACATGCATCACAGTAACAGTGGATAGGCGCTGTGATTAACATCAACACAAGTATGCAGCAGTAACATCATTAGTTTGTCATTTGTTTATTTGTATTCTCCCACCACTAGCTGCATGCCAGTGTACTGTCAAACAATCTATCAAATTTTAACAAGCTTCTACAACTGTGCAAGTTAAAATTCCACTATCCTGCAGGGTAAACTCTTCAAAACACAGGCCTTTATTCGCAAACTGTCATTCTGAGCTGTAGCTTCAGGCATTCGACGGCCTTGGAGAACGTTTGTGTGTGGCAGAAATACAAAACCCTCCCTACATTACAAGAAGCACTCCACCTCCCCAAGGACCTCTACTTCTCTGACAGTTTGACTCGAAAATTGACTGAATATCGTGCTGCCCGGTGGTCGAGTGGTTAAAGCACAGCACACATGCGTGAGTTTGAATCCCGACCTCAGACTATGTACAGCATGGCCTCCCTTCACTCTCATCCCCCATTTCACAATTTCATTTCTTATCTAATAAAGCCTACGGGCATCTAAATCAGAAAAAATAGAAGAAAAAAACGAATATCATTACAATTTTATTATTCATATTTTGGAATCCTACCGGGAGAACAGATTGTATTGTAATATGTTGCAAGCAAGATTTTGAAGTGGAAACAGAAAGGCCAGAGTACCCTAAGGAGAATGATGCTGTCCAGTCGAGCGCTCCTTTGTACAGCAGCATTAAAAGGGCAACAGAAAGTTACCCGTAGGCCCAAAACATAAGAGGTAAAAACTAGGGAATAGAACACAACTCACATCACAAAATACTAGACTTTGAATTCCCCCTGTGGAGTTTGCAAAAGTTAAAGTGCTTACAGAGTGTCAAGTTAACTATTATAACTTGCCACCAGATGGGACAAGGACAGAATCTGAAACGTCCTCAGCCCAATGACTCTCCTTTTACCATGTAGACAGAAGCACTGTCCCTAGTGGAATATTATTGCTGCGTTTCTTGAGGGTTCTAAAAGGTGTCACAACAGGTGGTCAGATGAATCAACATAGTGGAAGAATAAATTATGATGACAAAATATAGTAGGCTGGGTGCTCCCTTAGAGATGGGGTGAGGAGCTCAGTCAAGGGGAGGAGCTGAGGTGTTTCGGGCATGTCCCACCGGGAAGAGTCCTTGGGGAAAACCCAGGACACGCTGGACAGACTGTCTCTGTGAAGCCTAGGAACGTCTCAGGAAAGGAGCAGGAAGAAGTGCGTGTGCGTGTATAATTTCTCCATTATATGTCACATAATATATAAGTCTTACGGGTAGATAACTGATTGGTAGAGCTGCAACGATTAGTCGACTAATCTTGACTAATCAACTATACTACTATAAATAATCATAGTTGAACTTTGATAATCACAATCGTTATTTGCACTATGCAGACTTTAAAACACATACAGAAAGCCATTTAAAAAAAATAAACAACAGCACCATTATTAAATCAATCATTAAATCATCATTCAAAAAATATCAAATTACATCAATAATTTAATATTAATCATAAATAATCTCTTTCTAGAAGCCTTCGGTCACCTATATTTCTAACTTGACTTTGTTAAAAATGTATCTAAAGAAAAAGGAAACATTTGTTTGATTCGTCGACTAATTTGAAAAATAATCGCTGGCTTAGAAGACTTAATTGCTTAAGTGTGTATTCCTGTATTGTCCAAGTACGATTCTCTTACCTAATTCAGTGGTAAACCTATTCAGGCAATGTACTTGATGCATTTTACATGTTTCTGCAAATAAGATCATTTTCAACACGGTGCATATTTATCTTGACTGCACAATGATTCCAAACACAAACACATTTATATAGAATAAAAAGTTTGTTGAAACAAACATTGACTCGGCATTTAACACCACTTTTATTACCCAGTTGTTTGTCTGTGATGTACTTTAATCTTTATTTGTTGCCCACAGCTGACCAGAGACCGTCGCCATAGAATCATACATTCTGCCTGATAAAAAAGGTTCTGCAATCATTTATTATAGTCAAAAGGCTGACCTTCCATTAGCCTGCTCTAACACAGCAGAGCAGGCTAAAATGTTTTGAATGTTTGTGAAAAGGTTTGATTTTTTGGAGGGTCAGTAAATGTAGCCAATAGTTAGTGTGCGGAAAGACAGGCTGTGGGTTTGCAGCGCATGTCTCACTTCACTATGACTCAATAGAGAATATTGCTGTCCTAGGGCAAGGCATTTCAACCGCATTACCTGTGACAGTCACAGTGTGTGCCTGGCAGCAAATGTCATTCATTTTAGCAGCTCCATGAGAAAAAGGTGTCTGAACATTTTGATGTATGTGCTGTATATTCCACTTATTCATAATGGACTCTGCGACACAACAGGCACATGGGGGTTTAGAGGATTTTTTACAGTGCATAACTGTGCAAGATTGAACAGGTTGGAATTTTACATTAAGGGCTCTTGGCCTTATGTTGGACAGCAGCAGAAAGTATAACGGAAAGTATAAAAGGTATAGAGCGAGTTATCTGAAGATTTAGTATTGAATCATGAGTATAATCTACCTTTTCACATACAAATTCACAGTTTCCTAGTACTTTTCTGCATTGGTAATTGTTTTTGCATTACAGTGGAGTCTGGGTAGCTCATAACATGCTAAAAGCTTGTAAAAGCTTTCGTTGACTAATCGATTGGCAGGACTTGTCTTTAGTCAACCAAGAATTTCTTGAAAGTCGACAAAATCCTAATAAATAAAAATATTTTTAATTCTTGTAAGATATGCCTATTCACAGTCGAGATGAATAAGGGAATAATTTCCTATTTTAACAGATGAACTCACTATTGGACAGTTGAGCCATTTTAATGTATAGGTATCTTTCCATTTGTGTGTGACAAACATTCTATGTTTCAATCACCCCCTCCCTCATAATGGTTCGGTCCACTCCTCCGCCGCTTGGGCATATGAGCTGACAAACCGGAGATAAAGACGGACTGAAAAAGAGGAGAGCGGACAAACATGTGCGTTTATGGTGCTTTAAGTCATTAAAACAAGCAGCACAGAGAGGGACCTTGTCATTATTATAAAACTAAATGGAGTCCGGGTCTTGCCAGGGGCACTCTCTCTCTCTCTCTCTCTCTCTCTCTCTCTCCTGGAGAACAGCTCTGTGTTCGTAATTGCCATCAGCATTCCCAGAGCTACTTGACAGTCTTTTTTTTACATAAAGCAACGGCAAAGAGAAATTATTATAAATATAAAAGGAAATAAGACATTAATTGACAAGGAAAGCAATGTGAGGTGCAACATCACAGTGAGACAATGTGCAAATTACCTCTCAACCAAACGAGCAGAAAACTATCACTATCAAAGCAACATAAAGCAGAAGTTCTTGTTTTACATAGTGTCAACGACAGATAGTTTATTTTAACCTAAACAATATTTTCATAAATTTTATAGCGGTGTGCTGCCCGGTGGTCGAGTGGCTCCAAGTGCAGCCGCAGTATCATGAGTTCAAATCCCGACGACGACGATTTACTGCATGTCTTCCCCACTCTCATTCCCCATTAAACCCTGACCTCTCCTGTGTAATAAAGCCTACAGGCAACAAAACCTTTCAAAATATGTTTTATAGAATTTATAGCAGTGCCTTGTCCTTACCTATCATGCTGTTGAGGGACAGATCCTCAATCATCTTTTGGTTTGGACCCAAAGGAGCTCCACAAAAAGCCACAGGGGAGTAGAGCGGCGACAGGCCAGAGCTGTGGGACAGAAGAGAGTTATTAAACATTACACAAAACATAACATAATTAATGAAATGGAAAGACATAATGGTAGCAGTTAAAATATGAAGTTGTTCTAAATCACAAAAACTGACTGACCAAATGTATACTAGTGGTTGGTGCATAAAGTAATTATCTCCAGTCCAGGCATTTTTTTTGAATATGTCCTATTAGCTGCTGGTCATAAGCACAATAAAGCCTATCTGAAAGAAAAAAGGGTTCAAATCTAGCAAAGTGGTTTCTCCATAAATAACCCACCGTCATTTATCGGCATGTGCAAGGCAAGTGACAACATTGGCCCACAAAAGAGTGTAGCAGGAATTATTAGTCATGTCAGTACAAACAGCCAGTGCCAGAACCTCCTTAAAGCATTTGTTTTAAGCTTTGTGAGCCAAACAGACAGACTGGAAGGCAGAATGCTAAACAACATCGCAGAGAAGGATTTGCATGTGAAATGAATTTACTGAAAAGACAGCTGGCAGCACGGGACCAGCACTGAAACGCAAATAATTCACATTAATTTATGCTATGAGAACATTAAATAGCAAAAGCAATTGTTTATTTTGTTTAAAGAATTATTGTAGTCGTATGAAGAGTCTGTCAATTCGAAATACACTCATTTGTGCTACTCTAACGATCTTCTCCCAAATGAGCAAGTCAGTGACACTTTTATGTTCAAAATATAAACTCGGAAAGCACTTTGTTTGCTTTCCAAAACGCATTAAAATAAAATGTCTTTGAGAGTTTAACACAAATTTGCTCGATGTGCTGAAGGGCACGCGTCTCACGTTTCTATCACAGGGAAATTGCCACATCGCCAATGCTTGTAGTCATCTTAAGTTCACCTCCTACCTGAGCAATTTAGTAAGAAATCTAAACTTAGGTCAAAGGATTATCCCCCTTTAAGCCCCTGTGAGTCATTTTACAAAGTATCTTACAGAAACCTTCCTCACTTCAGGCTGTCACACTCTGACAAATCTTTGAAGTTTTAACATATGTGACATAAATGGGCAATTTAGTGTGTAAAATGTGGATCAGAAATGGAAGGGTTTGAAATTTTCAGCTTATGTGTGTGCCCAAAGACATAACAACTGTGTCTGTACAACAAAGTTCAAACATCTAATCCACTGTGCCCAAGATATGCAGTTAATCAAAGCAAATAAATATAATCCAACCATCGTATGCAGATTGCAATGATCAGGTTTATAAATCCAAATCCTAGGTCTCAATCCTATGCCAGTAAAAACGTGTGGTTTATAGGGGATTCCAGAATATGGAGGAATAAATTCTCAATAACAAATGCATCAGGAATGTTCTACACTGTGTGTGTAAATGTCTTGGTTGAGGTTGAAGTCTAGGAAAATGTGAAATAACCACAAAAGGACAAGGTCTCTTTTGAGGTCATTTTCAATCGTTTCAATTATAAACAATGTGTGTGCAATTCTATTTTTAAACAAACATAAAAAACACAGACATATGACAAGAAGCACATAATAAATAAATAAAAATCTGTCAAAACAATCCAATGTAATTTTTTCCGATATACTTGCTATTCAAATGTTGCTCATCCCCATTTAAAGGTCAACTATGTAACTTGTTCTTTGAATGTTCCACAGTATCACATTTAAGTGTTCTATTCTGCATATATTTAAATACAGATGTTTAATTACTCCATGACCTGTAACTTGGCTTGGTGGAATGACTGGCTTGTTTGTATCTTTAATGCAATACTTTACGTAATCATCATAATATATATTTTTTACCAATACGTATGTATATATGTTATAACCGGTCCCATTTGGGCTGTTGTACCTGGGATTGACTGTGGTCTTGCCGGAGTGCGCTTTGAGCTCCCACAGCATGACTCTGCCGTCGCTGACCATCAGGGCCGCGTTGTTTTCGTTCACGGGGCAGATGACCATTCGATATGGGCGCACGGTCTTGGTCACTCGGATGGCATCGCACTGAGAGCGCAAGTCGTACACGAGCTCCTGCGAACTCTGCTCCGGATCTGAGAGGAAAATGAGAGGCATAAATAAACTACTGTGGAAAAGACAGGCTCGTTTTAAGAAAGCCCGAAAGCCCATATTTTTGCTATGGTTTGGATGTACAGTGATCTAACTTGTACTCAAGATTCAAGAGTCTAGTAGTACAGAGGTAACTTTACCAGGGACACCAAAGACTACATGGTTTTATTATATTTTACAATCGTGTACGGGGATAGTGTGGAATTGTATCATGTTTCCACAATTTCCGATGGGCGTAATTGACAGAGGGCTTAACCAATCAGGCTTGCGAGTATAAAACAAACAAAAAACTAAAAGAGGACTAAGAAACAGCTCAGATTTCTGCAGATAATAAACTAAATGATAAATGTGAGGTAAACAAGTTAAACATATATTATTGAGTGAGCATCTGTGATTGGGTCATCCCTAAATTAGAGGTTGAGGACTGCCTTGCCAGTCAAGAGACTAATGCTTCATCATTGAACCCATTGAACCTTACTAGAACTTCAAAACAGTTCATTTTTAGGGAGTATAATTAAGATTTGATTTTGTAAATGGAGCAGAATACATTAAAGCAAACCCAGACCAAAGTGAATTATTTACAACACAAGTTATTCTCGGATCCCACTGAAACTTTTCCACAATATACTACGGAATGATGGAAGTAAAATTAAATAATAATACATAATGATGTCAGGAATAATTGAGCTGAAAGATAGATACGCTAGGCAGTCCACATAATGAAGCAGCTGGGGAAAAAGAAGACACTTAAATGTAAGGTGCGGAGAAATGAAACAGTCAAATGATTTAAGTTAAGACTCAAGCGCACATTAGACACTCAAAGTAAGTAAATGGTGAAGAATGAAAGAGCAGGTGGGGATAAGTATTCAACCTAATGTCACATGTGAATGAGGTGGAGACATCAGAAGGACAATGAGGTCCCGTTTCAAAAAGCTGGTAAAAACAGTTAGGCCCTATTCAGAAGGGATAAGTTTTACCTAAATGTGAATGACCCCACGATGTCTGAGTTTTTTTTTTTGTGAACATTCGCACGGGAAAAGCAAGTTCAGTAATTCACTCATTTTTACGGACTTAATTCCTGAAATGGCGGACTGGAAAACACATTGAAATATAATACAAACATTTTAATTTATCCATCTTGCCAGTGTTTGTAATAGTTTAAATTACTTTAGTTTGTTAGCTGTGCTGTAGTGTGAGAAGTTTATCTTATGACCACGTTGTTACGATCAGATATCAAAATGACATCCACACGATCAGATTTCTTATGAAACAGCCAGAGCTTCTCTCTTTTAATCCATTCAAGCTGACACAGTCCCTTGATTCAAAAGCATCCAAACTATCCAAAATGCTGCCCAGTTTTTTCCGCAGTTTGTTTGGTTTCTTTTTTTTAGAAACTGTAATACGATCAATATAAGATTCAAAGCAACTAGAATTACCCGAGGACTTCTGAGTTTGCTGAAATACAGTAGGTAAAAGTTAAAGGAATATTTACTGAAAATTTCACAGAGATGGACGATTCGCACGGGATTAGAAACACAGATGATGTTCCTAATTATATCTGAGGTCCCAAGGTAAAACTAATCCCTGATGAATAGGGCTTTAGACTTCTGAACACACACAGGAGCTCAGCTGCAGATTAGCCAGGACAGGTACACTGGGATTTGATAAAAGATCAGTTTGAAACGATCCCTGCAGTCCAGCATGGTTAGGGAGGCAAGGCAATTTAATTGCCTTGCCGCTTAATAATTGAATAATATCTTCTTTGGTCCATATATTGGTCCATGAGTGGTAGAATTTTGTTTTTTTTATCTGGACACGTTTATTTAATGGCAGTAGGCAGTGTAAAATGGGGTGAAGAGCAGGAAGTGACATTCAGCTGATTCTTGGGTGTGGTGCCCCCAGTGGTAAAAGATTTCCGTTTTGAGTTCATGTGTTTTTGTCTGCTCAGAGCTTCCGTAGTTTCCTCATTGACTTATCTACAGTCACGTGCTAGATTGTTTGAGCCTCTAAACTGTCATTTGGTTCTTCGAAATATCTGTCTGTAAGTATTGTACTGTTAGGAGTAGACCTATTTGCTGTATATCATCTAAAAGTTGTGAATATTGGTGAAATTTGCGATAAAATACAAGACGCGATTAGCATTGGCATGTCTATGGCATTTTCAATGCATGTTAGCATCAAGCTAAGCGCTAATTTGACACACGTTTTTATTGGGGTATTTAAGCCAATGTTGTTCTTTTCTACATCATATTTACCTAAAATGTATATATTTATCAAGCTATGCATGTGTTGTGTTCATTCAAATGTTGTAACATGATTGTAATATGCTGCTATTTTTGTATGTTACAGTTCTCTTTCATAGCATTCGTTCGATGTCTCACTATGGGATACGCCCCCTCGCGCGTATTCACAGAAGCACAATACCAATACGCCAGCCCTGAGAGGCTGGCATTGCAGCGTCACCTCCTGTCTCCACACAGGACGGACATTTTGCGCTGACTATTCAGTGATTCCTGTTCTTACCACTCCAGGTAACAACCATGACAGCTGCAAAGCTAACGGTCTCTCCCACCACGGAGATGGACCCGGACGGCGCAAGGTTCTGCACCTGCGGAAATAAAATCTCGAGCAAAGACACACACCAGGTCTGCTCGACGTGCCTCGGGCTGGAACATGCCCGCGTTGCACTTGACAATCCCGGCTCGTGCCCGCACTGCTCCCGGTTCACGGTGAAAAGTCTCCGCCACATACTAGCACGCCAAGCTAGCCTGTCGGAGAAGGACCCGGTCATGACTGAACCCGCTACCGCAGCACACCAGCTCGGAGCCGCGGTTCAGTCTGACTTGGCACCGCTGGGCCGGAGCCGGAGCTGGGGCTCTGCGTTGGAACTTTATACCCCGCTCGAAGACGAGCCACTTCTCCTCCACTACGAGGAGGATGATGGCTCCTTTGGGGACGGGTGTTTGGTCTCAGAGGACGATGAGGACTCTTCCTCCTTCGTTCCCTCGGCCCAAGGCTCTCCGCTCACGGCCCAGGTCAGAGAGGATAGAGGGGCTGCACAGCCGCCACTAAATTCAGACCTTCACGACGTGTGTAAACGCACCGCGGAGAGACTGGATATCAAATGTTGCAACATGATTGTAATATGCTGCTATTTTTGTATGTTACAGTTTTACAGTCAACGCTGCAGTAAATATCCAAAACGGCAAGAGGCTTCCTGGTGTTTATTGGAGCAACTGTTAACTATCTGTAAAGCTAGTTCCTAAACACTAGTGGAGACAGAATACTTGGGAATTTATTATCAGTAGAGATATATATATATATATATATATATATATATATATATATATATGTAGTATATGTCTATACTGGAGCTATCATGACAGGGATGGTATATTATTTAACATTGATATCAGAGGCTTTCCATGTTGGCATCGCTCTAATATTGAAAATGAGTCGGTGCTGCTCGGTGGCAGAGTGGATGGCACACATGTTCTCTATGTAGGTTGCTGTGCGTCCTTTCCGGGTCACATCCCTATTTCATACTATGCCGTCCTGTCTAGAGGTGGTGTTTATGCAAGTTTCAGAAAATCTAATGTAATCCTTTTTTAAATGGTGCACTTTGAGATCTTTAATGTCATAAACTGATGTCAAAACAAGATATTTAGGCTTTTATTATGCCAAAACTAATAATACGGGCTTGTAACTATTCCATTGGGCAACAGAATAATGTGAATGTAATGGACATAATTTTCAGGAAATAAATTGAAATGAAAGATTTCCTCGTGAAAAAATGGTCTTAGATGCTGATTGTGCATAGAAAGAACAGCTGTTTAAATAAAAAGACACATTAAGCATTAGTGAAGTGCCTATATTTGGATGTTGGGTTTAGGTTGTTTCCACCTCACTGAAATGCAGATTGCATTTGATGCTTTCAAAGGTGAAATCCTTTTGTCAAACAGTTTTGTTTTGTTTTTATAGATGGAATGCCTGTGGGAATTGAATTAATTTGGTTCTCATGTTTTTCCAGGCCATATTTTTTGCTAAATCAATTTAATGACTATTGGGGCTTGCTTTAATGAAGCCTAAGGGCCAAAAAATCTATTTTAAAACAAAAACCAAAACAAAGTTTATTTTTTTTAATGTTGCAGATATTTGGCACCAATTTCTTTCTGCACTGTTCACGTCTCTGTGCCCAAGTGTCATTCCCAGTTTGTCCTTAGTGCATCAGATTTGACTTTTTGAACAAACTTTTAATACATAAAAGTAGAAATAGAAGAGCAGTTATGCTAAAAGATGAGATTATATCCCAGATAAACACATGGTGTTATTTCTTTACAAAAGTGAAAACTTACTTTGTGAACTTAACTCCTATTTGTGATCTTAATACCGGTATCGGCAAATATCGATTATTTGCCGAAACAGAAAGACAAATATAGGATATTGGGATTTGCTCCAAAAAAAAAAAAATCAATGGATACATGTACTTAGCTTGTTTTGTTTTTAGGAGCATTATAACTTACATAACAAATGCCATACATAAAATAACGCCTCTACTTAATAACAACAGACCTGATGCATCTTCAGTGGTGGTGGAGCGACACACACGGAGAGTGATGCACCCGTTTTCATGGAGACAGTACAGGGCGTCCCGTTGAGCACAAGGGATCACCTAAAATCACACAGAAAAAAAGAAACAACTCGCACTTTAATAACATTTTGCAAAATGTTCAGTAATAAGAAAAAGTCACCTTCAAAATAATAACAGTGTTTTAGTCTGGCAGGTTACAATGTCAGTAGCCACAACAGCAGGAGGGGCCCCTGATTTAATGGCACTATCAAACATGTGGACTACACTGATTTACCATTAGACGTCGCAGGAACCAAAGATACATTTAAATTATAGTTTATTGTGGTAAGGCTGACAGTAAGGCTGAGCTAAATATTGACGACTTTGACAGGGTACTGCCAAGATACACTGTGCTAGATTCAGCCTTAATGCAATAGTCAACTGGTACTTGTGTGTATAACTGCAATGTAATAAATTAACATGATAGCCAAGAAGTCTGTCATGATACATTGTCCATATTTTGAGCACATCCCTATTGATGACAATGACTTAAACCTTTAATGAGATTGCAAATCTTTAACCCTTTTTGTCAATAGTCAAACTCAGAAACCACATACTAAACCAGGTCTGTACTTTCGTAAGCTCTACGTCGACTTGACATGCTGCATACATTCCGCACACTCTGTTCATGAGAGACCTACATTTGTTTGCATTTCCAAGTCTCTCCCAAGCCCCTAAATCTTCCCCGCTTTCACCGAAGCCGTGTGATCATTCATGCAAATTGGCTGCATGACAAGCACTTTATAACACTTAGAGCGAATATGCTTGGACCAGGCTCGGACAAGCTGAATAATACCAGCCCAGCCGCTCTCAAGCTGGGACTTTAGGGCCAACTCCTGGACAACAAAGCCTCGGCACCTTTGAATAATAACAAGCGTGTAAAAAGATTAAAACTAAATTGCTGTCAAGACACATAAGATAAGATTTGTGGGTAAACAACCATACATAATAAACTATGGATGCGAGTTCATGACACAAAAGTCATTATTTTGACATTTTCTTGCCACTTCCGCTGAACAATTTTGTCTGTCACGCTCCGTATTTTAAAACATCTCGGGCTGTTTTGTCAGGGACTAGAAAATGCTGCAATTTTCTTGTTAGGGCTTATCATTTTGTACAAATTTGAAAGTGCAGCAATTTATCAAAAGTGTCGTCTGACATGCATCTGCTAAGTTTGCATATTTGAATGTATTTATGGAAAGCCCCTGGAGACTCGTTTTCAAGGGGGACCAGAAACCTGCAACAGTAATAACATTGTGCCACAGAATGCCTCGGTGACATCTGAAGACTTTTCTGTATACAGATTGTTCATATCTACCAACGTAAATCATACGAAAATTAAAAGGTTCACCAAATTCAAGAAACAAATGTAACTAATTTAATGCAAGCACCGTTTTAATGCAATAGATATCCAGTCCAAAACCAGGCTACAAAGTTGAGTCTCAGGTAAAACTAGCTTTTCCATTACCAATGTGAAAAATCCTCCATTTCCTTGTCTTTCTGCATTTATCGTTTTCATCTATTCAAGTAGAAGACATAGGAACCTTCAGTTTAAAAAGGTCAGTGGACTGCTGGCATTGGAAAAGAAAAGTGCAAGTAGTTGGCGCCAAACTTAAGTTTTAATCAGGACTGGGTCGACCTGCTGAGCCACTATCAGAACGACATTAGTCGAGAGGGAAGAGGGGTTTATCAGCCACAGCAGGAGGAACTACAGCCTGGTGAAGAAAGAACTACAGGAGCCTGATTTCTTAAAAGCACCTGCAGAAATTCAGCAGAAACTACAAGAAACCGCGACGATGGTTCATCTGAGGGAATAAAAATTATGTTGACGACCACAGACTAAATCCGGCAAAGTCTTAGCTACTTTTATCTCACCTGCAGCAGGGAGCTAACCCATTTTAAATCTGCACAGTAAGGTTCTTTTATAAGCAGGGCACAAAAACAAGAGCTGGGATAATATCTTACAAAACCAAACCAAAGACAACCACAATAACACAAAACATGGTATACAATTATATTTTAGTAATGATTTATGCAGTATTCTTGCATAAAGAAGAATACTGCGCCATGCTTTGTATTAGGGCTTCAAAATAAATCACAAACAGCTGAGTTGAAGCAAATATCAAATCCAAAAGGCTGCAATTATTTAGATAGGTAAGATTTAAATTGAAATCCTCTGCAAATAACAAAATATCCTCTTTTTATCCAACAGCCCTGTACTAGACTTCTACAAACATGTTCTGAAAGTCATGGGATTCTTCTATTAGTTTATGAGTTCATATATTAGTCTTTCCTCAAATGTTGACGCTCCTGAAGCTGTTTATAAAGTGCACTCTGAACAGAATCCCATTGTTTAACCATATTGCAAATCTAACTGTATTGCAATACTTCAAATAAATTTATTATAATTCTATTTTTCCCCAAAATCGTGCAACCCTACTCAGTAATCTTTTCAACAGTTACAATAATTAGTCAAATTAAATACACACATCTGTAGATATTTTCTGAATACATGAACATTCTGATTTTTTTTTTTTTTTAAGTTTTTAAATGATTAGACATTTGTGGCTGATATGCAAACCATTATTATTTGTATTACAATGTATTTATATAGTGCATTCAGGGCACCCAAAGCACTTAAAATCCCTTGACAAGTCTTTGGTACGTATGACCAATGTATATTCCAAAGACATATTTAAAAAAAGCTAAAAAAATAATAAAAAAAATCACTGTTTAAATTTATGTTACATCCCAATTATAAATACAAGATAAAAACCCCACATGAGAATAGTCCTTTTGTTCCGACATGTCTTTCCATGTCTACAATAGTCTAAATGTAACAGTACACAAATATTACACATTTATAACGTGTGAGGAAAATGATTCAGACAAAAACAATCCGTAGTCCTTTCTGATACCAAAGTTAAGGCTCCAAACCTGTGTGAAGGGCACACCCGAGCGCTCGATGGCCACCACTCCCACAGTCTGGCTCAGCTCCAGGTCCAGGATCAGGATCTCTCTGGGGTAAAGCAGCAGCATGTGGTTCCTTTTGGATGGAAGGTAGGACAGCTGCAGGCAGTCATTCAGCGTCACAGCCTCCGCACTAAAAACACAAAAGCGAAACAAAGATCAGTTTATTCATTTGAGAATATGGCACGGAACAGTTGATACGTGGACTTAAAATCCACATGGGAAAACGGTTATTGCATCAAATTACATCTATCAGGTAAAGCATAAACACATCAAGCTCGGTCTCAAAACAACAGCATGAAGAGGCAGCATGAATCGTTATAAGAAAAAAATAAATCATTGTGCTTTTTTACTTTTATATCATACATCAAATAATAGCTGAAGTAAAAAGTTCCAGATTTTTTGTCTGTATTTTGGTGTTATGATGTAATTTTACAAAATACATTTTACACATTATTGAATAAGATACACTTTTTGAGCCCTATGTATATGACATACAAGTCTTAATATTTCAATTAAAACTATCAACTAAGTATTACGAAGTACAGGGATGCGGGCGGAGTAAATAATAGGTGAAAACTGAAATTTTCAGATAATACAGGATTACTCAAAATACAACAGGACAATTTTGCATATCATGTCCAATTAAATGATAACAGGAATTGCTCTGGTGTTGTGGTCGTATGAAAAACGTTAGCGCTTCAGGCAATTCATTACATACAATAAAGATATACCTGATGGAAAGATTAAGAAATTACAATGCAACACCTTTAATACAGAATTATTTTATGTCCCACCCACAGACCATTACAGAATACTAACTTTAAAAACATCTATACCAGGTTGCCCTCACAATAATGTTTAAGAGAGAAACACATAGAAACAAGGTAAAAAGTAGATCTAGGTCCATCAATCACTCCTCCACCTCACAAAAAAATACAAACTTTACAGCGCCTTTGGGATCATTATCGTCCACAGAAAAGACCCGGTGGATAAAAAGAACTCGACGGGAGCACTGGAAAAGATGGTGTACTAAATCACAGCAATAACAGTGGAAGCGGCTGCAGCAGCTTCCAGTGGAAAGGACAGAAATATCTTAGAGACGTACGAGATCTTAAGAAAAACCTGCGTCGGGGATTCGAGGCTGAGATGCAAAACAAAAGAAATGAGTCCTTGGAAAACAAAGTTACTTTTTGTGGCAAGCCCTTTAATTATCCATAGAAACCATTGTATTAACTTCAATAACCACATCCTTAAAATAAAATGTTTGATTTTGACTGTGAACCAGTGGAAAGATTTTTAAAATGTGTTCAATCGTCTTGTTAATATGTTTTTAAAGAATTGCATGAAAGACAGATTTCAAAAACATATGGTATGATTTATTTTCTAGTGGATGATTTAAGGGATTACATTTTGCTGCAGCATGAATGTTGTACGTGGATCCCACCGAGAGCTTAATTACTTTAATTCTGGCTCAAAGACCACCAGCAGCAGAAAAAGCAGCTGGAGATGGTTCGCTGCATGGGAAAATTAAACTAGATTAAACAGACCAACTTCAAAAGCAAGCACAATGTCGTTTTAGGATTATAAAAACAAGCATTATTCAAATTGCCTTGCAAAAACGACAATTAGTTCCCAATTAAATTATTGTTTGTAGCAACTAACTCAAATGAGATTTTCAGAAATGATAATGTTAATTGTGCTTTGTCATGGGGTTGTCAGAGCTTAAACACTAAAATCAGATTGCTATTTGACTGCGATAAATTGCTGGGGAAAAATTATAAGTTGAAGTCTTGAATCTTGTTGAATGCAGGAAACCTTTTTCTAAATGTACAATATTGTTAAAAAGATGAGCTGCTTCCACATAGATAGCGGAATGAAACACTTTTGTTCGTATCCATTACAAGTTGTAGTTACTTAATCAACCTTTAAAGCTCAAGTCTTCATGTATTACAACAAAATAAGATAAGAATTCTCCACTAGTGCACATAAAAAGTCCCCACAGTGAATACCGGGACGAGTCACAGTGAGAATGCATGTTTTTCAAGGTATTAGGCAATAAAACCACCCTTAAATTATGATTAAATGCAAGATATACACTTAACGCCATGCTGTGGAACATTCCAGGCACAGCAAAAACCTCAAACAAGAGGTTACAAATCGACCACCAGAAAATGTCAATGTCTAATGCCTCGTCTTTCCTTCATATTCAGTCCAATCAGTATTGGACAACATGATTACTTACTGAAATATTCAAATCCCCACATCTGCTGGTGGCGGTAAAGTGGCAACGATCAAAACAATCCTGCGGTTTTGAAATGACACTAAATGCTAAAGGAGCACATATTTTACTAGATTATCGGCTGCTAGGGAAGACAGCAATTTACATGATATTGTGTTGGACAAAGCACGTGTCTGATAAATGACAGTACAAACCGTGCCGTGTCTCAAATCCTCATCAATCCTTTGAAGCACAACAGGGGGAAAATAAACAACCTTTACATAAGGTGGGATTTTATACAGCAATTATATTTGACAAGACAGAGCTAAGGAAAGAAGTGTCACAAAGAAAAGGACTGCAGTGAAACGGTGAGAAGGAAGTAAATGAACAATGACATTTTGGGTTTGTCATTAGGAACACTGCAGCGGTGGGCATCAGATGTGGAGTTTTTGGGAAGAATTTATCTCCTTTTCACTGGCGCACAGAAGGCAGATTAAATAATGTGTTGGATGAGACCGCACAATTTGGACAAGATACAATTACCATAAAACAATTCTGTATACCTATCGCAGAGTGTGAACCAAGTCATTTTAATTCCAACCGTTTCAGCTTCGTTATGAATATATTTTTAGTAGTTTGAAGCTGGTACGGTAGTCAAGAATCAAGAATCAATATATACTTTGCACTTTTTTAGCGTACAGGGTATTTGCCTTAAATCTCCAACATGTGCCTACAAGAAAAGACATTTAGCTTTTTCTGAACACATTAGTGTGAAAAAGGAACTGCAAAAATGTGATTACGCAGTTCTATTATGGGATTGTAGTAGGGTTG
Source organism: Eucyclogobius newberryi (assembly GCF_026437365.1). NCBI lineage: Eukaryota > Metazoa > Chordata > Actinopteri > Gobiiformes > Gobiidae > Eucyclogobius > Eucyclogobius newberryi. Next base: position 7,259,279 of record NW_027316500.1, on the reverse strand, counting down.
TGGATTTTGGAATTTGCTGAATTTCAAATGAGATAATTTGGGGGAATTTATCATTATTATATTAACACTTATATAGCACTACATATCAGCTTAAAAGTTGCTCTGTTCCTCTGAGCTGCTCTGGTTTCTTTACAGCAACGGCCATGCAAAAGCCATATCAGCTGTAACTAGGGCTGCACAATATTGGAAGTTATTTCAGTATGCGAAATGGCCCTTAATCACTGCAATAAGGATAATATTATGACATTTGAATATACAATAGATAATATAGACACACAAAAATTACAAATAATGTTTGTACCCTATACCGATCAAGACGTAGCGTTTTATAGCTAGAAATATTCCGTGGTAAATATTGCAATATCAATCTGATACTGATAGCAATTAGTTTTGTTCTAAATTGATTTGAAACTTCTTTACTATGAACTAGGAACAATTTTAGATTATCATTATTTTCTTTCGACCTCAGTTTGAACTAATATGAATACCGTAGTAAATATTTGAAGAAAACCTAAAATATGAACAATGTATTACAGAAAATGTTGGGTTTTTGGGGGAGACATTTTAAGTATTAATATTTTTGCATGAGTATCAATACCTCTGTCAGTAACAATATTTGGTAATGATCTGCCCATCACTACTATCCTCATTTCGGACTCACGCTCCAAACTTGGACTTGAGCAGAGACGTGAGCAGGGAGAGAGATGAGTGGCGTTGGGAAACACGTTGAAGAGGAGAGACGGTTTTGTGGACGTTCGAGCAGTGCTAAATGTGGTGCTAATGTGGGGCTAACAACAAGTAAACAAACCTCTGTAATAGAAACATCCAAACAAGTGCAAACCAGGACAGATCAGGAGCTACAGATAAAGACACAGGTCAGGTCTCACTGCAGTGTAATAAAGCATTAACATGACAGTGTGAAGCTGCTGTGAGCTCCTGCTGGTGCCAGAGTCAGGACTGAACATGGGGAATCTGCGTTTCAGTTTTATGCAGCTAAAATCTGAAGATGTGAGACAGGCTTCTACTCTTGACAATGTTGAAATCAAGGCTAAAATCTATTTTGTTTAGCTGTGCATATGACTCAATGGATTTTATTTGGACTCATCTCTTTCATGTCTTTATCTGTTTGGAGAGTTGAATGCATTTTTTTTTCCTGTTGCGTAAAGCAGTTTGAATGGCTTTGTGTACAAATTGTGCTCTAAACTCGCCTTTCCTTGCCTAAGCCTCACTAAAGAACTAAAGCACAACCTCAAAATAAAAACATGTTATACATAGAGTAAACTGCAATTAAGAATCAAAAAATATGTTGATCATCTACAAAGTAATTCTGGCTGATTCAACATTCATCCTCATTAAAATTACTAATTAAAAAGGAGGCAATATCAGACAATTCCAAATAAAACATAATGTCGCAGTGTGAGGAAATGCCCTTGATCATGTGAAGTATAATGAGTGTTTCCATCCATAAGACCATCTCAGAACTAACATTTCCGCCTGGTGTTTGACGTCTCCTGTTACATAATAATGAATTGGCTTAGAGTCTCTGCATTAGTCGTCTCACACGTTCAAAGTAAATCCAGTTCCATTTCAACCTAAACCCATTAATCTCATATTAGCGCTTCCTTTAATCATCTGAGTAAACTGGAGACGTGATGAATCGTTCGGCCTGCTACAGTGTTCCTCCAAAATAAATAAGCTGTCACGATTTCCCTTCAACAGATCCGTTTCCGTGCCAAAAACGAAGTGAGCAGCAAATTGGGGAGTGTTTAAGAAGTGGCGACCTCCACGCGCAGCAGCTGAGTCAGCATCATTACGCTGAGGCGAGCCAAACACAGCCTGTGGGCAGCAAACGCTAAAATAGGACATTAAAACTGATGGTACTAATGCCATCCCAGGTACTGCATATAGACAGCAATGGATGGGACATACTCTAATATTACAATGTTTTCACTACTCACCAGAACTTGTGTGCTAAACAACCAAACTCAATCTATCTTTGGCCCCAAACTTGTCAGGCCACTCTTGTCCCAGTCTACCTGCAGCTAAAAGAACTGATAAGGTGTGAGCGGTGGTCGAGGGACATTCAGGGACATTCAGGGTCATCTATCAATTAGTTTATACAAGATCAAGTATAGAAAAGTGGCGTGGAGAAGAGGAGATGGACGAGCTGGTACGTGCATGTGCGAACTCTGCATGATGCCGGAAGATGTAAAGTGCTAATATAGTTTGAGCTGCAGAGTTTAAAAAGAGGAAATACTGCATTATATCTATAACAAAAATACAATAGCTTATGATGGGGTTTTTCAGAATCAGAATCAGAAAGGGTTTATTGCCATTTGTCGATAAACACAAACAACAAAACATTGAACACTGAATACAAAACAACAACAAAACATTGAACACTGACCATGGGACCCTGTTTGTCATAATGACGGACTGGCAAAAAAAAAGTATTTGATTTAATAACTCATAACACAGAGCCCTATGTTCCAAAAATGTACCGGTATTTATAATTCGCCACTATTGTGCTTTTGTCTGCTGTATAGTTATACTCTATGACCGGGGTCCCCCAACCACCGGGCCACGGACCCGGGCCGCACAAAAACAAATACAAATGGAAATAATCTATCAGTGACAGCATCTTTGACGTAACTTGACACGCTAATAAGCTTGTTTGTGGATATATAATGAAAAGCCTTATAGGAAATTGCCAATGAAATCCATTAAATATAATGGCAAGTATATTATATCTCTGTCTTGTCCTGCGTGAGAACATAACTGATCCGTGCATTATACATGATACGTCATCGCGGATACATCGCATCAAACACGCTGCCCAAAAGTAGAACCACAAGCTCGCGAAAATGAGTAAAAACAAAAGTCTTTGGAGAGCGTTTTTGCAAAGGGGAAAAGGCCAAGTGAGGAGCAGACGAGGAGTCAGCAGGGATTTTGGAGGACACGTCTCCTGGGCCAGAATTCTGCAACTGCTATGCGATCAGCTGTTTTTACTTTTACAAGAGTTTGAGCGCTATTTCCCGTGCCGTGACGGCAACAAGACAAAACTACAGCAGACTGGATTTAGACACACTGTGGGTGTCATTGTCTCCCATCAGTCCTACATGGGACCGTCTCATTGCACAGAAACACGCGCAGGGCTCCTACTGTGTGTGGTGAGTTGTAATTTTTATGCACTTATTTTTGCCATATTTATCTGATGAGCTTCCCCCAGTCAGAAGAACAGTGAGGTTATGTTACTCCAATTCGGATCTTTTGGTATGGTACACTTAATAATGTACAACCGCGTCTTTTCCTTTCCTTTGATTCATGTGCAATTAATGTGAAATTCATGTGCAATGTGCCGTCGTGACACATGTTCATGTGCAATTACTGTCGTGATCACATGCAATGGTATTTATTTATTTATTTTTATCTTTATTATTTTCCCTTGTTGGGAAATGGGAGGTTTTGTCTATGGGAGTTTTTGTTTATAAGAGATCTTCTACTGAAAGTAGAAAAAGCTTCAGTTGTAGTCATCTGGACTCAGTTAGAAAAATCTACTGAAAGTGTTTTTCAAACTTCCTATAAGTGATCTGTTTTTTTCTTCTGTATCTACCTGCATTGCATCAATGAAATTTCCCCATGTGGGACAATAAAGGAATATCTTATCTTTCCGAGCTGAATCGAATGGAAGCCTAAGCACCGCCCACTTCCGAGCAAGTTAACCTGACCGCGACATAAACTGGCACACCGGTCCGTGAAAATAAAACCTACATTATTCCGGTCCGTGGTGCAAAAAGGTTGGGGACCCGTGCTCTATGTCATCCATGAATCATTACATTATATTTCAAACATCTTAGATTGCAATATTGATCAATAAAACAACCTAATAAAAACCTCTGGCTTGAAAATGCAGCGCTGATTTGTGCCGGCCCCTTAACGGAACGTCGCCCTTTGGAGAGCTGCAGTTCAAGAAAGGAACAGAGTGTCACCAATTAAGGCATAATAGTAATAATAGTCCTGTAAGTGTTGCAGATACAGGAAGAAAGCAGCTCCATAAACTCTTCTATACTCGAATAGAGAAGATATAATGTAGTTTATGTATTAAAATTACGGACCACATCTCTCAGCGATAGTTAAACTAACTGCAACAAATATATTCAAGCCTATTATCCAAGACCATTTGAAATAAAACCTAGCAAAAATAATAAACATAAGGGCACACATTAGTAGCACCAAAATAATATGGTATATTTGCTTTGGCCCTAATTTTTAAGAGTTTCTTGTTGACAAAGAAAAGCAACAGTACATACCGGTACACAAATCAGCTTGTCCTCTGTGAAAGCATTTGATCGACCTGTGTGCGCCTCGACACGGCCGGGCGTGGCACTACTCTGGAGTGTTTAAATATCACGCCATAAACCTCTTTCTTTGACTATCGCTGTTTGGAAGAATTAATTAGCAATTGGGATCTAAACCACTATCACCGGGCAGGACACTATTTACTCCCTTTACACATTCTTTCTGATCATCTACCGTATTCCGGCTGACACACGCTGACAAAAAGCTGAATCAAAATGAAATATATATATTTACACAATAAACAGTGATCCCTCACTATAACGCGGTTCACTTTTGGCGGTCTCGCTGCTTCGCGGATTTTCATCATGCATTGTGTTCTGCATTCTGATTGGCTTAACAGTCTCTCCGCGTCTTCTCTACCTGTGTGTCAATAACGTTATGGATTAATATGTACACGTACGTAAAACCGCTTGCCAAATTGAAGTTGGCGAGGCCGGTGAGAGCGCGCGTGTGAGCGGCGCGAGAGGCCGGTGAGAGCGGCGCGCGTGAGAGGCCGGTGAGAGCGGCGCGCGCGAGAGGCCGGTGAGAGCGGCGCGCGCGAGAGGCCGGTGAGAGCGGCGCGCGCGAGAGGCCGGTGAGAGCGGCGCGCGCGAGAGGCCGGTGAGAGCGGCGCGCGCGAGAGGCCGGTGAGAGCGGCGCGCGCGAGAGGCCGGTGAGAGCGGCGCGCGCGAGAGGCCGGTGAGAGCGGCGCGCGCGAGAGGCCGGTGAGAGCGGCGCGCGCGAGAGGCCGGTGAGAGCGGCGCGCGCGAGAGGCCGGTGAGAGCGGCGCGCGAGAGAGGCCGGTGAGAGCGGCGCGCGTGAGAGGCCGGTGAGAGCGGCGCCGCGCGTGAGAGGCCGGTGAGAGCGGCGCCGCGCGTGAGATGCCGGTGAGAGCGGCGCCGCGCGTGAGAGGCCGGTGAGAGCGGCGCCGCGCGTGAGAGGCCGGTGAGAGCGGCGCCGCGCGTGAGAGGCCGGTGAGAGCGGCGCGCGTGAGAGGCCGGTGAGAGCGGCGCGCGTGAGAGGCCGGTGAGAGCGGCGCCGCGCGTGAGACGCCGGTGAGAGCGGCGCCGCGCGTGAGACGCCGGTGAGAGCGGCGCCGCGCGTGAGACGCCGGTGAGAGCGGCGCCGCGCGTGAGAGGCCGGTGAGAGCGGCGCGCGTGAGAGGCCGGTGAGAGCGGCGCGCGTGAGAGGCCGGTGAGAGCGGCGCGCGTGAGAGGCCGGTGAGAGCGGCGCCGCGCGTGAGAGGCCGGTGAGAGCGGCGCCGCGCGTGAGACGCCGGTGAGAGCGGCGCCGCGCGTGAGAGACCGGTGAGAGCGGCGCGCGTGAGAGGCCGGTGAGAGCGGCGCCGCGCGTGAGAGGCCGGTGAGAGCGGCGCCGCGCGTGAGAGGCCGGTGAGAGTGGCGCGCGTGAGAGGCCGGTGAGAGCGGCGCGCGTGAGAGGCCGGTGAGAGCGGCGCGCGTGAGAGGCCGGTGAGAGCGGCGCCGCGCGTGAGAGGCCGGTGAGAGCGGCGCCGCGCGTGAGAGGCCGGTGAGAGCGGCGCCGCGCGTGAGAGGCCGGTGAGAGCGGCGCCGCGCGTGAGAGGCCGGTGAGAGCGGCGCCGCGCGTGAGACGCCGGTGAGAGCGGCGCCGCGCGTGAGAGGCCGGTGAGAGCGGCGCGCGTGAGAGGCCGGTGAGAGCGGCGCCGCGCGTGAGACGCCGGTGAGAGCGGCGCCGCGCGTGAGAGGCCGGTGAGAGCGGCGCGCGTGAGAGGCCGGTGAGAGCGGCGCCGCGCGTGAGAGGCCGGTGAGAGCGGCGCCGCGCGTGAGAGGCCGGTGAGAGCGGCGCCGCGCGTGAGCTTCAATGTTTTATGGAGTATTTCATTGTATAATAACTGTAAAAAAATAAAAGGTTTCTACTTCGCGGATTTCGCCTATTGCGGGTTCGTTTTGGAACGTAACCCCCGCGATAAACGAGGGTTCACTGTACACACAATGACCTCTGCAGAGTCTGCCCTGAGTCTACAACATGTCGAGTCGGATTATCCCTGATAAAATAGTGATAATTGAACAGGGAAAGTTAAACATTAAACAAATTAAGGTCATTCATAGAAATCACAAGTGGATTTGTAGTTTGAATAGAAATTACGTAATAAACCACTTTATATTTAACCCACAGAAAAAATTCAAACATGAAAGGACATCATTGAGGAGTGAAAAAAGACAAAGCAGAAGGGTTTTACATGAATTAAATAGATGAACAAATAAACAAACATAGGGCGATGCTGTTTGTCTTAATCGATTTTAGGTCTCATCTATTTAGAAAATTCTGCACCAAATCTTTCAAACTTTTCAGCTAGCTACAAACAAACTCTGATGGCGCTTTATATATAATGTATAAAAATACATTTGAAAAACAATATATATTTATTTTATGCTATAAACTTGTATTGAAGGAATAACTGATGTTTTTAACAAAATATTCAAAAAAAATCCTTCATCTAAACTTGTACCACTGCATTGTCTAAATCTATGGGAAACAGTGAAATGCCAATCACCAGATGGAAATTCAACTAAAACTATATTTTTGCCAATTCCACTGACATACAGAACAATTTTATTCTCTCCTGGAAACTAATCCTTTCTGAAGCGGCCTTCAATCTGACCCGAGCATTAGACCCTCCATTAGCCGTGTTCCATTAAAGTCTTGACAGAGCTTTGTGGCCACTTTTGCCTCAGGGCAGTTTCTACAAAGAATATGAGCTATACTTAAAATTCAGTGAGGCCGGACATCATTGTGCTGCTGCTAAAACATGTATGAACTATATTATAACATGTAAATTAACTGTATTATAACCCAAAGCATAGAGTGACTACAGTGTCTAAAAACTGGCAAACCGTAAATAGGCATCACAAATTCTAGTTATGCCATTTTTGCTGCTTGTACTATCGTTAAAACTAACAATATTCATAATAAAAGTTGTCTCGAAGATAAAACAGAAACAATTCAGTAAAATCATTCAAATAACGGCTTACTGTGCCTCAGCAGAACTCTGTGGGAATCATTAGATCGTATGATGATATAACCGTGACTTAATCCAAGGATATCATTCTAGAATAAACCATAGGAGCGGTCAACGTGCTCAGAGATACTCACGTGGGCTTCTCGTTGGTTATGAGAACTTTGACCTTGTTGAGGGCCTTCTTGGCTCCGGTGGGGACGGAGGCGGCAGCAGCAGGAGCAGGTTTGGTGTGGGCGGGGCTAGCGTGAGGGCTGGCGATGTAGACCTTTTTCCCTGCACTTCCTGGAGGTTTGGACGGTGTGAAGTCGGTGATGAACACTATCCCTTCGCTGGTGAGCACTGTCAGGATTCAATGCAACAGAAACAGTTATGAGATACAAGCAGGGGACTTAATCAGTTATTCAGCAGAAAAGAAAGTGTTTTGGGCCCAAAGCACAAACCAACCATGCTTATTAAAGGATAATTATTATTCATTATTTGCATTGCTATCAGCCTTTAAACTTGCTCTTGAGTACCTTTAGTTGGCATCTCATTTAAACGGATTAGACGGGAGAGATTCCCAGAAGAGTGAGTTTGATGCTCGGTGAGGAGAGGATTTTTATCGAACTAGAGCGATTGAAGCTAAATGCTATATCTATGTATGTTTTTCATGAGGAACTAATGTTGTGGTTATACGTTTTTTTTAAGTAAACATTGCATTTGTGTGTCATTTCAAGCAAACCAAACCATGCTTATTAAAACAAACCATAGTAGATGATTAAATAGAATAAAATTGGATTAGTTCTTTACATTTCTGAAAATCCATTTTTAAATGATCATCCTATTTGGGATTTTGAAGAGTCTAATAGATCCATGAGTTTATCCCACAACATTGAGGTTTTAAAATATACACTATAAAAAGGCAGACAAAGCTTTTGTAACTACCATAGTTAAAATGCGCTGTACCAGATTTGTACACTCTTGAATATGAGAAAAAAACAGTTTGCAGCGTTTTTTCCTCACCGGTTGTTCACCGGCCAAGCTAGAGCAGGGTTTTATAATCACTGTAAAACTAACAACAACTGGCACGCTCACAGCGCACAATCTGGTACTTGGATGATAAAGTGATTTACGGTTAGGCTGAGCAAAATAATATGTCTATTTGCCATAACCCGACCGACCCGCTATGAAACTAGCCGACTGAAAAAACAATATGAGCATTTTGTTGAAAAAACTTCAAAATCTTTTATTTTTCAATTATTTCGCCGACTCACCGACCGGTCTTTCCTGAACCACCGTGTTGAATATTTTTGATCTCGCTTGTAAACCTGTCTTTCATCCCAAAGGACTGATAACACACTGCGCACCGCATGCGCGACTTCATTTTCAGACATGTGACTTTATCAAAACAGACCTCGCAAAGGAGTCATTATATTTCCTTTTCAAGTTGATTAACCCTTGTCGGCGCCACTGACATGTCCATTGTAATGTGAGCCTCTGTCAGGGTGTGAAATTTGACTTACGCAAATGCATTCTGGGATTGAAACACGCCCAGCAGCGTCATCACAACAAACATGGCGGCGCCCGTGTCCCCCACATGTTTCCCCCGCTCGCTTTCGCTACCAAAATAAAGGATAGCGGCGTACAAAAGGTTGATTGAAATATCTTAAAATCGTGAGATTTAGTCTCCCGATCGGGTTGACTGTTGAAGCCTGAACCCTGGTGGTCAATCCGAGTCAAAAAATTACAAAATTTCGATCTTTTTTTTTTGCCTTCAAAGTAAAAAAAATAAGAATTTGGCTACCGTACGACCCACTTAAAAAATGTTGACTCGGGTTACAGACTTGGACAAATATGTATCAGGGAGAGAGTGGTAAAAACGTTTAAGTCCATGAACTAAAATATTGCTTAAAGGTGCCATAACATGCTTTTTTTCACGTTTCGTAGTCTATCCCAAGTGTATAATTGATCATAATAAGGGTTGTGCAACACCCTTAACATAATAGTTAAGAAATATCACCCAGACCTTGGACCCCCTCACCAACCCGGAAATGCAAACGGCTTGGTTTGATATTCGCCCCCACCCTTGCGAAGAGCGATCTGGCTCCCCCGCCCAACCCGTGGCGTCGTCTCAGAGCGCGTGTGTGCCCCGCCCACCCGTGACGTAGCCCCACAGCCGTGTGCTCCGCGATGCGCCGCTCCGCGCGACTGAGTGAGAAACGATAGAACTTCAGATCAACACTATTTATTTTCACTGTTTATTCTACAGCGTGCTCAGAACAGATACATCTATATATATATATATATATATATATATATATATATATATATATATATATATATATATAAAATCTTTCCTGGTTTTTCTCTCCGTTTATTTTCCCGGTTGCTGCATCAACTACCACATAAACCTTCACCATTGTGATAATAGTAAAGAGTGCGATATCATTAATGAAGTTTTGGGCCTCTTTGAACCGTGTTTCGTCGTAAATCGAAGCAGAAAAACTCCGGGGCTTGTATGGGGAGACGAGCCTGGAGCCAGCGCGGAGCCGGGGGGAAGTGGGCGGGAGGCGGCAGGCGGGAGGGGAGGGGGGTGGAGAGGGGGAGGGGGAGGGGGGATGATGGCGCGTGCCTGTGGTTATGACGCGGTCTTGCCCCACCGCCCGTCAGTTTGGAGATTCGAGGAAAGGAGATAGTCTGTACTATAGCTAAACACTGCGGGAATCAATCAAAAAACACTCTGGGTACATATATGAAGCACAGATAGCAATGTAAGAAGGTTAAAAGCTCTGAAAAGTCGATTTTGCATGTTATGGCACCTTTAAAATGGGGGGGAAATATAGACCAATCAAAAAACTTCAAAATACTAAAAAAAATAAATGTTGAGTTCTCAATTAAGTTGACTTCTCAATTAAAGTTTGTCATCTCACAGAAAGTGTTGCAGTGAATGATCAGCTCTCTATTCACCACTTTAGCATTTTAGTAATTGATAAACATGCACCATTTTCCAGCAGATGACACATTAACATAGCAGCAAACACATTTTAACACAATACATATTTTATAAACTGAAAACGTACAGGCCATGTTAGAAGGGTCAAAAGGGTCGAAGGAGAAGGACAAGATGTTCTCTGCATAGCTCTTCTTCCAGAGTTTGGTTCCTGTGTCTCCGTTCCACAGGACGATGTAGTTCGGAGGATGAACTGCCAACAGCAGGTCCCGAGAGGCATCCTGATTCCACAACCACACCAAGTCTGAAAAGACAAACAAGACTGAAGTCTTAAGAGAGTCAGGACGGTCTGTTTAACTCAGAACTGCCAAAAACTGCACTTCTTGGCAGGGCCAAGTTACCGAGTTACTTGGCAGTTACCGAGCTAAGAGAAGTTTCTTCAAAGGTACTGCTGCATCTCAATAATGTTATTAAAGTAAATAGAAAGCGTTCAATATAATATAATAATAATATAATATTCTGATATGGACACTTCCTCTGCCTTGTTCTGCCTGAGAAAGATATCTGTTTTAAGTATATTGTCTCAAATTAATGTATTTTTAACTATGACCCAAATAATTGTGACAAATAATGTTTTTTTAACAGTTAATTGATTATTGATTATTGCTTATTGTGATTCAGGTCACAATAGGACTTAAAAATATAGTGAGAATTTTAGAAGCAAAGATTAAAAAATTTCGACTCCATCCATAATTATACAAAATTAAATGTTTAGTGTCTGTTTATTATACCACATTAACTTACTTTTTCATTTTGAAAATGTGCTGTCATAACAATGTTGATATACTAACTAGAGGAAGAGATGTATTATAAACTGTGAATGAAAGGATAAGCATTTCACTTTTTGGACAAAAAATGTGACCGCTTATTAAATCGTGAGGTTTCTTTTTCCAATAAATGTAACACATTTGCTATCGTGACATTCAAAGTAATCTGCCATTTCAGTGTGGTTGACCTTGGATGGGTTTGGAGTGCTCCTGGATCTCGCAGTGGGCTGTCCCGCTGACAACGTCCCACACGATGATCTTCCCTGAGGCATCGCCGGAGGCCAGCCGCAGACAATACGGCGAACTCAAGTTGTGATAATAATTTTCTCTGGACCATTTCACCTGCATTTAAAAAATAAGAGGTCAATTTTAACGGTATTTTTAGTGTAAATGAATAAGGTTTACTGAAGAAAAATAAAAGAGGAGCGGTAGAGTAAAATTGAAGGTCCATCTGTCAATTTGAACTACTTCTAAACTTGTAGTTCTCAGCCAGGTCAAGGAAGAGAACTTTTGTAGTTAGATTTTTTTTATCAAAATGTTTTTGTACAATTCTGAAGCTCATTTAAAAAGACACATAACAAAAAACATAAACGAGCACAATAACACATTGTAGTAAACACATATTATTACTTTAAAAAACGTATTTTCCGGACTATAAGTCGCACCGGAGTATAAGTCGCACCAGCCAAAAAATGCATAATAGAGAAGAAAAAAAAAACAAATATAAGTTGCACCTTGGACAAAACTACGAAAAAAGGTTTGACTTACGGTAAATACGGTAAACAAATAATGGTAGAAAAGGCTAGTCATGTGGACAATGTTTGAGAAATCAACTGCCATCCCAGAGTAATTTTCAATCTGAAGGTACTGGCCTGAGTAACTGAGAATTTACACTGCCCATAGTCCTACACTAAGAGAAACTTGCTTACTTCCTACTTCCTAAAGAGCTTTCCTTCCTCAGAGCTGCCAATTACTTGACCAACATTTGACTGGATTTGAGTTTTTAAAGTTTGATGAGGCAGTTGTAAACAGAAGGTAAGTTTTGGATGCTCCTTGCTCCTTTCTACATTGCAATGGATTAAATACTTTTGATCTTGCCTCAGAATGAACCCGTTAAAAGTACATCGTGGTGCCATGTTGACTAAAATACTTTAGTCAGTGAGAGCAGACACGTATTGGATAGAAAGTATTCCTCCTTGGTTCCGTTAAGCGATCCCAAATCGTGGTAGTTGACTTATGGATGTATATATTTATACTTAAACATATTCTATCCTTATTTACGTGCCTCAAAAAAATGGTATCATAAAAAAAAATTTATATTGTAAGTATGAAAGCTCGAAATCCTGGTCATTTTAAAAGACGTATGACGCCAGCAGAGAACTTTCCATACATATTTTATTGAGAATGCATTCCTCATGAATATTGTAAACAGGATTTTTATTGTAGATGCTATTGCAATAAAGCTTTTGTTTCTTGAGCTGATCATGAGGAATTGCCCGTCATTGTCTGTGCCGCTTTGGAAGATTAAAGTGTGATTCAGAGTGAGAAATGTGAGCAAAGGATTGAGCCGCTATGGTGATAATCACTCCTGGATTTATTAGACCATTATTTACTCTAATACACAACACACAAATAAAGCAAATCTAAAGCTAGAGAGCGCTCCATCGGTGAAAGGCTAGCTTTATCTGCTGCTGTGGCTGATTGAAACACAAGGGTTCCCGGACTTATGAAGCAACTTTGCCCAAGGGGGCACAAAGTTAACATAAATAAAAGCCAGGGAGAAGGATATAAAGAAAGGGTAGTAGGTGTGTGGGTGTGTTTGGAGTTTCCTGAAAAAGGTCTCAAATATCAAAGGAAAAAATATATGCAAAGAGCTTTACTAATCTTTAGCATAAAACCTACTTCAAACAGGGTCTGACGTTAAGTGTTTATTTATTTTTTTGTTCAGTGCGCTTAAAGAGTAGCAGACAAATTGTAGCAAAAAACTCTTACCAGAGTTAAGATTTAATGACGTTTTACAACTATTTATTATTATTTTCAACTTGTCAGTGGTTGTTTGGTTGTGCAATCATCTGGATCAATGATAAACTCTCTTTCATCAAACACGTACAAGCATCTTAAATTGTAGAAAACAGTTAATCCAGGCTACATTTCTCTCAGTGCTGGATTATGGCGATTTTCTATTCTACAGCAACAGACTTGAAACATCTGAACTCAGTTTTTCATTTAGGACTAAGATTCATTACAGACGATGGAAACAAACCCACCACTGTGAATTTTACTCTCAGGTAAGATGGCAATCATTGGAGCACTGCACACAACACAGAACTTGGAAAAAAGCTTTCTGCAACTTCGAGATTGGATCATATTTTTTATTATCATTTTATTAATGTAAGGCACTTGTTATACATTACCCACAAATTACCCTCTTGCTTTGCGTGATTTGATTACATATTGTATCCGTTTTAATATTATTGCTTATTGTTGGGTTTATTGAAATTGGTCTTGATATTCTGTTACTCGTTTCATGTGTGTTTTGTAAACACAGGGTACCCATGAAAAAGAGAGCGTCTATCATTGTGGTCTTTCTCTGTATAAATAAATCATGAATAAAATAAAGCGTAGTAAAGTACATGTAGTACAGTGATGAATAAACACAATACGCTAATCAGAGAATTTACATAATAATAATATGGTCATCATGCATATTCCTCATGTTCAATGCCATCTTACCTTGACAACATTGGCTTTGTGCCTCTCCAGAACCTGGATGGTCTGTGAGGTCTTTGGGTCAATGATCAGGATACTGGAGTGACATCCCTGAGCTATAAGCCCCTGCCAACCCCTGGAATGACAATTCATTGCATTTAAAACCCCAATATAAAGCTGAAAAAGAACACAGTAACCATTGAACAATTTTAACTTGGTAACAATAAATTTCCTTATGTAATAGTATTATCATTATTAATTAATTAATTAAGTATAAGATAAGATAAGATAATCCTTTATTGTCCACACATGGGGAAATTTCATTGATACAACGCAGCAGATACAGAGGAAAAGGACAGATCACAGAAAATAGGAAGTTTAAAAAACACTCTCAATAGAAGAACTCTTATAAACAAAAACTCCTATAGACAAAACCTCCCATTTCCCTAAAAGGGATGGAGGGGAAAAATGAGCATGTCCGCCGGGATAACGTGACGATCTCTGGGTAAGACGATGGTTCTCCGCAGTTTCATGAGTTCCTCCTTTGTATAAACGCGTTCCGTACGGCGCCGTTACAATCATCGGCAAGTATAAACTAAACTAATTAAAAGGTGGAATGGACGATTTTTTCAGCAATTTTTTTATCATATTTCCTCGTGGCGTGGATAAATCATTTGTCCTGCCACGTATCAATCATAAAACGCACCTACCGCTCACCTGCAGCCGCGTGCGGTTCGTGGCCACGTTTCCGCGTGCCTAAGCGCATGGATCTATCATAATATAGTTCCCTCAGTTTACGGGGCAAAATGAAGACAGAGAATGACAGTTCGAGCTGACGCAGAAGTGGACAGAAATCTACGGGAGACGAGAGATGCGATGCGCTCCGTTGCGCTAATAAACAAACGCACGTGTGTGTTGTATCAGTCCGCACGGGGGAGTGCGCATGCGCACTTCCGCCTGCGTTCTCAAATCGCCGAAAAATTGTCCATTGCGCCTTTAAGGTTAACAATAGGACTATAACTAAGACATTACCAATTACAATGTCTATTAATCGCAAATCAAACCTTATTACTAATGTACAATGACATTTTTTAAATACAATTAAATATTATTTTGTCAAATCAAGGTTAAAATATGGTGATTGAAGGCTTCTAGATAGATAGAATAATTATATTTACAGATAAACTGTATTACAACAATACAGACAACAATACAGTAATACAATAATAAATTGACTATTCATGATTATCAATTAATTTCTGCAGCCCTTGTGAACATAGAGGCTTTTAATCTTAACAGTAAAGAAGAAATAATCAAGGTAAACAATGCAGAAGTAAATGCTGTGAGAGGAGAAACCGTTTTGGAAAGGAAAGAGAAACAAATGGGGGGAATAAAAAAGGGTTCTATTATGAATTAGTCACAGACAGTTGACTATACCAAATGGCTCAATAAAAGCTCCACAAAGCAACATTCAATAACATATAAATCTGATTTACACTACAGTAGTTCAAAGTAGTTTCACTAAAGCCACATAGTAGGTAGGTATGTCAGAATCCACCAGAGGCGCACTAACCCTAACCCCATTCAGCCAGCAGTGGTCACAGCTCCTCTGCACAACAGCAGCATTGAGCAGCACTGGCCAGCAGTGGTCACAGCTCCTCTGCACAACAGCAGCATTGAGCAGCACTGGCCAGCAGTGGTCACAGCTCCTCTGCACAACAGCAGCATTGAGCAGCACTGGCCAGCAGTGGTCACAGCTCCTCTGCACAACAGCAGCATTGAGCAGCACTGGCCAGCAGTGGTCACAGCTCCTCTGCACAACAGCAGCATTGAGCAGCACTGGCCAGCAGTGGTCACAGCTCCTCTGCACAACAGCAGCATTGAGCAGCACTGGCCAGCAGTGGTCACAGCTCCTCTGCACAACAGCAGCATTGAGCAGCACTGGCCAGCAGTGGTCACAGCTCCTCTGCACAACAGCAGCATTGAGCAGCACTGGCCAGCAGTGGTCACAGCTCCTCTGCACAACAGCAGCATTGAGCAGCACTGGCCAGCAGTGGGCACAGCTTTTTGGCGGAAATTTGTGGACACTTTTGCCTCAATATGACAATCTTAAAACCTGAATATCTCCCTTGATTTTTGGGATAATTACTTATTCAGTAAAATATTACACTCTGGTTACCATGCCATTTCTGATTATGTAAATCAATTGTAAATCTCACACTTATTGTTTTTCTTATATAGCTACACATAGCATTCACAAGCTACTCTTTTCTCTGTGCAAAGCTATTCAATGCATATCACATGACAGAGGATGCCCTTCCTACATGCAAAGGATACAGCAAGTAGGCCTAACTGTCGAGATAAATTCAGATTTTCTATTCTCTTTGTAACTTGATTCGATTAATGCATGCCGAAATCTCACATAAAAATACAAACGCCATCTCCTGAGCGTCATAACATCCCCGCATCTGTCAGAAGGAGACCAAGCTAACAAATTAAGCTAATCACTGAGCAGCTCTACTCACCAGTCCACAGCGGGTTTATTCTGCAAATTTAGAGTGCCAGTCAACGTCCGAGCCGCTAGTTTAATGTTGACTGTGTAAGGAATCATTTTTGAAGGTTAGTATCCACGCCACATACGCGATTATTATCTAAAACACGGTTAAGAATAGTTAGCTTCAATGAATCGTCTGTTGTCAATTTTAAAGCGGAAGTGCTGGTGTGTTTCGAAATTTAGCTCCGTGTAGGAACAACGTGATAGCTACGAGGTTCCTTGGGGTGGTATATTTTCTTTCTATCTTTCTGTTCTTTCTTTCTTTCTCACAAAATACGGTTTAATGTGTACAAATAAAAAAGCTGGATTTATAAAGATCACATTTGTATTACACAACTACCCACATAAACTACCAACATAACACTGGCCCAAAGACTTGTTTAGAGAGGATAGCTTTAGTGTGAAATGGGTAGAGAGAACGTAGAGACATTTGGCCAATGGTTGAGAATATTAACTAACCCGTCACTGAGGTGGCAACAACAACGCATGTGTAACACCCATGGATCTATTATATTATCAGTAACACCCCAAATCACCACATGTGCAGGTGAACACCACACTGCAGAAAGGACGTGTACAGATGTGGGCTGGCTTCAAATAGACATTTTGAAATTTAGAAAACACACTGTAAAATAGAGTATATCATCATATTATTGACTAAGCATAAGATGAATTTAACTAGCCTGTCATAAGTTAAAAACATTTGCATTGATTATTCTTCATGGCATTTTTAATAATCAAATCACTAAAGCGTAAAATCCGACAACAACAAAAGTAGCCCATAAGCAGAAACATTTATTAGGATATTGATGATATCCTGAATGTTGTTTTGATGAGATGCAACATTTGAATATTAAGTATTGAGCTAAATAATTAAAACAATAAAATAAAAGCTGCAGAAGGAGCTGGAAAACATCAGATCCATTTTAGCATCTATAGTCTATGTGTTCCTCTGTGGATGGACTTTATTTCGGTGGGTTTGGAGGTTGGGGCATTTTCTCACCTGCAGACAGGCTGTTGACACCATGGCGGTCTGTCGGATGAGATTACAAAATGCAGGGGAGCACAACAGATGGCTTATAGCCACTGCAGTTTCAGTAATTCATCTGTAAACGACTTGATCTCTGTTGGCACTTCAGAGTCTTAGCTCACTCCTTTTATTCGGCCAGGTTATCTCAGTTTTCTCAAGTGTGCACTATAATGATGCACAACAACTAAGTATTAAAACCAAGGCAGAATATTTAGATCATAGTTATACAGGTTTACTAAACAATAATGATGAATGCACAAATAAATAAAAATACAGATTCATTGCAATGCTTATTGAAACAAATTGTGTATCCGTTGATGATTTGTGTGGCTGAGGAAGTGGTCATAATTGCACTGATTATTATTAGTCTTTGTTATAATTGCTTATTATGCATGTTCCACCGGCTGGCCCCGTGTCCACATGTTTAACGATACAGATTTCTGTAAAATAGTTATTATACTTTCTCAAAAATAGCCTGAAGCTCTTGACAGATTTGCATGTTCATTGCCTGTTGCTTGACTACTGATTAGGCTGTCACACATTGAAAACCATTTTACATTGGCAGTCAATATACATGCCACAAACCCATTGCTTTTATCATAATTACGGTCTTTATGAGTATCACCAAGCTCAAACACTCCACTTTCATTTTCACTTGCCATAACAATTAACAACTCAAAACTAAATGTATACCTTTTTTTTTTTTTAACTCGAAATGTTGCCTATAAACAAGCAGCTGAAACACATGAATAACTAAGGTTGCATTTATTTTGACATTGTTAATGATAGCGCAGTATAATTCAACCATATCTGGAAGAAATATGCCTTCTTTTTCTTTTGTAAAACATTGTATGTGTGCCAGCCAACTGTTCACTTAAAGACGATTTGCACTGACACTCTAAACAGGAGGCAGGGAATACCAACGTACCAGAGGGATTTCTCATAAGAACGATTTGATTAATGTGGTACTCGACTCCAGAATTAAATTTGCCTTGATGTCCTTGGCGAATTGCATGAAGAGGCTGCCAAGAATACTTCCAGAAATGTCACAATATCTTTAACAGTTGTGTTTGCATTGTCAATTTGATCAGGAAAAGGCTCGCTTGTCTTATGCCCTTTTGGCCAAAAAAGCAAATAGTAGTAGTAGTAGTAGTAGTAGTAGTAGTAGTAGTAGTACTAGTAGTAGTAGTTGTAGTTGTAGTTGTAGTTGTAGTTGTAGTTGTAGTTGTAGTTGTAGTTGTAGTTGTAGTTGTAGTTGTAGTTGTAGTAGTAGTAGTAGTAGTAATAGTTGTTGTTGTAGAAGCAGAAGTAGTTGTGTTAGTAGTAGTAATAGTATTAGTAGTAGTATTAGTAGTAGTAGTAGTAGTAGTATCATTCATTTTACTGTTTTAATATTCTAATCTATAACAGAAGTTCTGATCATTGTAACTGCAACAGTTTTTATCATTTCAAAGAATGTATTGCAAACATATTTATATTACAAAAAATCTGTAATATGCCAGTGTTTTTTGTTGTTGTTGTTTTTTTAAGTAATTTCTTGACTTTTTTCCAGCTATACCATTCCAAAAGTGAAGAAATCTGGCCTTGTAGAGGTAAAACATGCACCACACTGAAGAAATTCCCCTTCACGTGGACCAATCCAGTATTTTATAACTTAACACAAAGTTATAGCATTTTCAGATCATTATGTTATACTTTTACTGCAGAATGAAATCAAGTTCCGCTTTCTACAATAATTTATTTCATAGTGACACCTGTTTGTGTGATACAGGCCCAAGTGAGGTTGATTTCAGCTTTGCCTTCAGCTAAAACCTTTACCAGGCAGCCATTATTATACGGAGTGAGAGGTAATAAATCAGGCTTTATTTGTCTGCTCTGCTTCCTGTGGCGGTGAAGTTTTGGTTCAGCTGCTCTGGCCAATGGGACCTCAGGCATTAGACTGTAATAATGCTTCAATAATGGAAATGGAAATTACTGTTTGGACTGAGAGTGCGCTGGACTATTTATTACAGAATACATTTGCTGTCTGTTACAAGGGCCCAGTCATTCGTAGGGCCTGGATGCAGACACATTAGAATGCTTTTGTGAACACTTATTATAATTTACAAATGAAAGAGATGTAACAAAACATAGGGCTAACATGATCACTGCACTGTGAATGTAAATCATAATGCAGTACTGCTCAATGTGTTTTACTTCAGTGTAGCCAGAATAACACATTGTTTCAATTCCATTTCAATTTCATTTATTTTTGGAACAACTAAAATCACAACAGCAGTTTCCTTAAAGGGTGATAGTGAAATAGAGAAGCAGATTAAACAACGTTCACAGGAAATTAGTAATAGAAAATGTCCCTTCATCCCCTGTCCTTAGACTCTCATTCTTGGAAAGGAAAAACTAATAAACCCTTTGGGGAAAAGTAGAAACCTTGGGGAGAACCACAATGAAGAAGAGATCCTACTCCCACAGACGGACAGGCTTCAGATGGTCCAGAACTGACACGCTTCCATTTGCAGATAAGAGAGTTCCTCCAGGCAGATGAACAGCTGCTCATCTGGAGTAGAATGCATTCCTCCAGGCAGTCGAGGAGCATCTGGATCTACGGGTCAGAGCTGTGAGACGGGGCATCTAATGTCAGGTCGTCGCTGGAGCAGCATCAGCAGTGTCTGAAATAGCACAACAGGAACAGACACAGGTGAACTGAATATTAAACATTGTTTATAGGAAAAGAAGGAAGAAGGAGGATAGTGCTCAAGCTGCCGTACTTCCCCCAGCATAGTTGCTCCTAATGCAGCATAGCTAAGAAACTGTAGGTTTTTATTTCTTTTTCTAATTGGCCTGACCAAAAGGACCATAAGCTATTTCAAAGAGAACAATTTTAATCCTGGTCTTAAATGTAGAGACTGTGTCGGCCTCTTTAACATGGTCAGGAGCTGTAGCGTGGAATGAGGAGAGCGAGGATATGCAGTAAACCGTTGGGAATCAAACCCATGAGCTGCAGTGGACGTGGTACTTTAATCCTAAGACTATAGGTTTTACTCTTTACTATACAAGGGTGGCTAACTCAGCAACATATATAACATTCACTCACACATCCAGTGACTCTGGGATTTTACATTTATCATTCGCACACAGCAAGTAACGTAAAGAGCACACATGGAGTACATGCAGTTTTGTTTTGGTGAACCAAACCCTTGTACAAGTATGAACAATGCCCTTTACTATGAGTCTGCACTACATCAAATATATATATATATATTTTTAGAGGGCAGCTGTAGAATAAAATGAGCAGGTGAGTTCTCAAATAAATTCAGTCTATTGTATAAATTATTGTTGTGGACTTGTCCATATTACAACTCTTTCACCTGCTTCTCATTCTACTCTCGAATGCTGCAGTGCTGTTGCATTGTGACTGAACAAAGCAGCAGTTTGACTCTTTATGGGTATTCAAACCACTTGTGCTCAAGTTACACCACTTCATTCATTTACATTTATCAGGCCACAAACATCAGGCAAAACCTGTACTGTGGCCCTCGTCTATGGAGCAGCCGGCTGGAGGACCTCAGGGCTGAAGACTACATGTCTGCAGATTAATTCATATTTAACAACTGTATTATTAAGTAATACAGACTCTGCTGAATTTAACAAAAATGCTAAGAACGCTTAAACGCTCCCATAGCCATATATATATATATATATATATATATATATATAGATATATATATAGATATATATATAGATATATATATAGATATATATATATATATATATATAGATATATATAGATATAGATATAGATAGATGTAGATATAGCAATAGCAGACCCCAAGGACAAAGTAGGAAACGCCTCCAAAGGTGGTGGAGAATGACCGAGCCAAGGTCCTCTGGGACTTCCAGATACAGACAGACCAAATGGTAATGGAGAACCAACCGGACATAGTGGTGGTCGACAAGGGTCAGAGGAAAGCTGTGGTGGTGGACATTGCAGTACCATGGGATGGAAACATCCGGAAAAAGGAACATGAGAAACTAGAGAAATACCAAGGCCTCAGAGAGGAGCTGGAGAAGGCCTGGAGCGTGAAGTGGTGGTGCCCGTAGTGATCGGAGCACTTGGAGCAGTGACCCCCAAACTGGAGGTATGGCTTGAGCAGATCCCAGGAAAAACATCAGACATCTCGATGCAGAAAAATGCAGTGCAGGAACAGCAAAGATACTGCGCAGAAACCTCAAGCTCCCAGGCCTCTGGTAGAGGACCCGAGCTTGAAAGGGGGACCACCCACGGAGGGTGAAAGTTATATATATATATATATATATATAAGATAGATGGATAGATAGATGGGTGGGTGGGTGGGAAGTCCTTGCCCCAAGTGGAGGAGTTCAAGTAGTAAGAAAGGCAAAGCTCTCTATTTACCGGTCGGTCTACGTTCCTACCCTCACCTATGGTCATGAGCTTTGGGTAATGACCGAAAGAACAAGATCGCGGATACAAGCGGTCAAAATGAGTTTCCTCCGCCATGTGGCTGGGCGCTCCCTTAGAGATAGGGTGAAGAGCTCGGCCACACAGGGGGAGCTCGGAGTAGAGCCGCTGCTCCTCCACGTCGAGAGGAGCCAGCTGAGGTGGCTCGGGCATCTGTTCCGGATGCCTCCTGGGCGCCTCCCTCGGGAGGTGTTTCAGGCATGTCCCACCGGGAAGAGGCCCCGGGGAAGACCCAGGACACGCTGGAGAGACTATGTCTCTCGGCTGGCCTGGGAACGCCTCGGGATCCCCCCGGAGGAGTTAGAGGAAGTGTCTGGGGAGGAGGAAGTCTGGGAGTCCCTGGTTAGACTGCTGCCCCCGTGACCCGGCCCCGGATAAAGCGGAAGAAGATGGATGGATGGATAGAAGAATTGCCTTTAATAAAGGCTTGATTATTGGAACATGACGTCCTACAAAGAGCTTTGATAATAGGAGCGCCAGGGATGCTCTGTAAGAATCAATGCTTACGTTCAATATGTGCTAGCCCTTAATTACATAGAGTAGGGCTTTTCAACCTTTTATGATTGACGGAACCCTTTTTAAAATTTAAATTTTAAAAATATGCTACAGCACACCGTTCACTAAAAGATGATCAAATTACTCAAATTAGTTAGTAGGTGTAAATAATGCCTGTTCCACGGTGTCTGGCACAAAGGATTTTGTGATAGTTTTCTACCTTTTTAGGGCATGTCAAAATGGCAAATGAGTACATTAGCATGGTCGAGGGTGTGTGCAATTAAGATGCACATAGGGTTTAGGGAATGTACAATTAAAACAGAACTTAAATTAAATTACTTCTTTTTTGGTGTTTAATGACCCCTGCAGGACAAATAACAATAATAATACGATTTTCTTTCATATCTAAATAACTGTCAGTCTGCTAAGTCTGCTATTTTGTTTTCCTTTTTCAAGGCAATGTTTTTTATTATGTAATAAACCAGTGCAGCCTAATTATGAGCCACACACTATAGCTCTGGTTCTTCTCTTTCCTTTTGATTATTCCTGATCCTTGGAAGTGGACAAACCCAAACAGACAAATAAAACACATACACTCCTGCAAAATTCACCCTGGTTTTCCATATCAATCTATGAGGGTACATTTCTATGTTCTGTCTTCCTCTCCGCTCCTTCTGTCTCTGCACTCCCTCTGCTTCTCTTTTCCTCCGAGCTCCCTCTTCTCCTCCTCTCAGCTCCCCCTGTCTCTACCCTCCTCCTCTCAGCTCCCCCTGTCACTCCTTCCCTCCTCTCAGCTCCCCCTGTCACTCCTTCCCTCCTCTCAGCTCCCTCTGTCACTCCTTCCCTCCTCTCAGCTCCCCCTGTCACTCCTTCCCTCCTCTCAGCTCCCTCTGTCACTCCTTCCCTCCTCTCAGCTCCCTCTGTCACTCCTTCCCTCCTCTCAGCTCCCTCTGTCACTCCTTCCCTCCTCTCAGCTCCCCCTGTCTCTACCCTCCTCCTCTCAGCTCCCCCTGTCTCTACCCTCCTCCTCTCAGCTCCCCCTGTCTCTACCCTCCTCCTCTCAGCTCCCCCTGTCACTCCTTCCCTCCTCTCAGCTCCCCCTGTCTCTACCCTCCTCCTCTCAGCTCCCCCTGTCTCTACCCTCCTCCTCTCAGCTCCCCCTGTCTCTACCCTCCTCCTCTCAGCTCCCTCTGTCACTCCTTCCCTCCTCTCAGCTCCCCCTGTCTCTACCCTCCTCCTCTCAGCTCCCTCTGTCACTCCTTCCCTCCTCTCAGCTCCCCCTGTCTCTACCCACCTCCTCTCAGCTCCCCCTGTCTCTACCCTCCTCCTCTCAGATCCTTCGGTCACTCCTCTCCTCTCACCTGCACAGACAGTGGGCGGGTCAGTGTTACCTGTCTGTCTGCAGTGGGCCAGCGGAGAACTGGCACTTCACTCCAGTGAATGAGGCGTTTCAGGGAGAAAACACATTCTTACTTCTTCAATTTAATATCAATTCAATTAATTTTTGTAACGCCCAAAATCACAACAGTTGCCTCAAAGGGCGACAATGAAAAGCGGATTAAACATTGTTCACAGGAAATGAGGTCCTTAGGCCCTTCTTCTCTGCAGGGAAAAACTACTAAATGGAAAGGGAGGAGACGAGCACATGGGGAGAGAACAGAAGCCCGGGGCGGCAGCGGGGCTCAGAGAGGGACAGAGTGCATGGTACAGATAGCGGTCAAAGCCGTGCCTCCCCCTAAACCCGAGGCTACCGTGTGTGGGACCGGGGCACGGACAGACAGACTGCTCCACTCCTCTGCTGCTCTCTGCATGTAGAAATTAACCCTGCATTGGCTGTTTGTTTGTTGCTGAAAACACCTCCATCACATGTAATGTGTAATAAACTTCTCACGCCTCCCTGGCACAGCTCTGCACCCAGCACCTTGAGAAGCTCTGGTCTAAACTTTTAACCTTCATTCATGTGAGCAGCGAGAAAAGAACTAGTCAGTGTAATGACAGACCTGATGGCAGAGTGGCAATCTTCTGCTCTTGAAAATTGCTGCTTTTAAATTTGTCTATAGAGTATTATTACTCCATTGGTAATGTAGTGTCCACGTACAAATGTCAAAAAGAAACAAAAAACATAGGGTATGTCTGTAAATCAGTATGTCAAGTTAGTACGGGGGGTTTGCTAGAGGTTTTAAAATAAGTTTCATTTCATCGGAATAAACTAATAATAATTTATGGTGACAATTGACATTTCTCAAACTTAATATAATTTAATTACAGGGTTAGAATAATGGGAATGCTAACTTGCCTATTTTGCCTTTAAAATCTCAATTGGCTTACTATTATCCATCTGGCGTCCATCAGTGCTGTTTGATGCTTCATTCCCGGCGTATTCAACAGGTGCCATGGCAACAGCTTTAGCCATTTTTCGAATTTCCATGACATTGAATTAAAGTGTGAGAATTGTCCATAATGACTCAATGATTACAAGGTTTGAATGAATGTAATGCAGCTTGCCGTATGTGTTAGCAACAGATTACAAAAAAGCACTTTGGAGAAAATACTATAGTGGCCATGTTATTTTCCTCTGCCCGTCGTCAAGCATACATTAGGGTCATTTCTATTATCTGAGGGAAATGGATGGTGTCTCTACAAGATTGTAATGAAATGTCAGTGCAAAGTGGCAGAGCAGTGCAGGAGGGGAAGCTAACCGTGCCCATTTGAAGAGGGCAGTGGAGTGATGTGGAGATATGGCGTAAATACAAAGGTTGGAACAGGTTATGATATCGATTCGAGATTTTTCCAGGAAAAACACAATGCAATACAATGCAATAACAGTGTGTTGAGGGACAGAGAGAGATTTACTGTTAGCATAATGATGTTGCAAGTAAAAAGTGTTCCACAAAATTTGATATTTTCATTCCTATTTGTTTCAATTGCCATAGGAACATGTAAATGATAATACAAACTAAGTCTTCGAATGACACTACATCCTGAACTAAACCAAATTTAATTACAGTAGGTGACTATAGCACCATTTTTTACTCACTCACAACATTCTGTTCGAGGCTTGATTCTACAAAGTGGTTTTGGGAGTCCTAGGACCAAACGGAAAAAAGGTAGTAATGACTCGTAATGGCCCGAACTATAAAAAGGGCAATTGTTCCCCTTTAAGTTCAAGCCTAAGTACTTCTACGTACTAAGTATAAGTACTTCTTATACACACTTAAGTAACAGATAAAAAATATACAAAGTAGTAGTTAAGTAGTTCTTATTTGAATCAATTAAAGGAGACATGTTATGCTTTTAGTACTTAATAAACTATAGCATAAACAGATCATTAGTTCCCACTGGAATTTCCCCATTGTGGGACAAACAAAAGTTATCTTATCTTATTTTGTTACAATAATGATCAGCAATAATGATCTAAAACGCCTTCAAATATCATCGAAGAACTGCAGAACTGATAAATTCATAGTGGCTTTTCACCAAAACAAGCAGCACATTTTCATTTGTTTTGTTTTATTGTTGAAATATTTCTGAACCTTTCTTGTAAATGTAAATTAGTGGGCAGGGATAGGGGGTGGGTGAAAACAGGAATTTTCAGAGCTTGTAGGACAATACAGGATTACTCAAACATGCAGAAATCAATCTAAATACAACTCTCAATAAATCCAGGATGAGAAAACACTCATAAAGGTTGATGAGGTCTTATTTAAATTAAAATGTTGTTTGTTCGTGGGCTGATAACATCTTTCAATCATTCTTTTCCTTATGATGGCTTTTTCCTTGTGATAATTACAATGTGCAAAATTATCTTCGTTCATCCTTACTTTGGACTAGCTCAAAGGTTACACTATTTTTTGACTCATGTAAATGTATTATATGCAACAAGCGCTCTAATGAATCTGACCTATTTAGTTCTACTTTGACGTCCTTAATTTCTTCCTCCCTGTTGATTTGTTATTAAGATCCAATAAACAACAAGGTGACCGACATGAAGTGCTGTTAAAGTAAATGATGCCTCTCCTCAAGCGAGCGAGCAAAATAAATGATACGCCATATGTGCCATATGTTTCAATAACCCACTACATAGTTATGTGTTCTTCATTAGACACTGTTGAAAGAGTGCGCTGGTGAAATGCACTGATAAATCTCCCAGTGCAGGATCAGCGCTATGTTCTGCAGCCGTAGAAATCATTTTAGTCATTATAATGCATTTTGTTTTGTGTAACTCTCATATTTTAAATTGTAAATCGTTAGAACAAACTGCCTTTTGCAGCTGTGGTTGTATTTACACTTCCTAAGTACAAAAACATTCCCAAACAAATACATTGCCAGCTTTTAAACAATCAAATTGCATCTACAAATCTCCCCAATATTACATATTTCTATAGATGTCATTTAGAGTTAGAAGTAGGTATTATTAGGAACATTTTAGAACCATATTGTGAACACATAAATTAACACAATCTCTTTGGCTTAATAGATTTATAATCATGGCTTTGGAGTTGAATAGCATTATGGTATGCCACATTTGTTATCAAATGGTCCTTTGAAAAATTGAGGAATAAACTATATTCCGTGACCTTCATTTTGTTTGTAATCATGGATAATTCCTGTTGCAAATGTCCAAATCATTGTTCACTAAAGACACAAGACAATGAAACACCACAGACAGATGCTTTCCCTCGAACTCTGACTTCTCTCTATTGGATTCCTCCACTCAGGCTGCTTTAATTAGGTGGGCATAATAATAAAGAATATTGATTTAACACTTAATTTAAGTGGGGCTTTTCATAGACATTTTTTTGTACATTGTAATTGCCCAATTATATTCTTATCTTACAGTAGATTTAAATTGTTTGTCTTTAATGCATGAACTTTTTGATTTTATATAGCTTGTTAATGTTAATTGTCTTGTGTTGCACCGAATCACCAAAACAAGTTCCTTTGTTTGTGAATTTTATTCATTGGCATTGGCAATAAACCTTTTCTGATTCTGATTAATTAGGTGAGCATAATAATAAAGAATATTGATTTGACTCTAAATTGAAATGGGGCTTTTTATAGAAGAAAAGAGATTAGCCTGAGAATGGTGGAGGAAGAGCCCTGTCCTCTGCTTCTTCACCTGTGTGACAGGGGACGCTGGGACAGTATTCATTTGCTAATTTCCTGTTTTAATCTGCTCCTCTATTCCCCTGCCGCCCTTGGAGGAAACTGCTATTGTGATTTTGGGTTTTTCAAAAATAAATAGAATTAAATTGAATTGAAATTGGAAGTTCCAGGTCATCATGTTAAAATAAAATAAAAATCTGGTACGTCTGTGATCCTCGAGTATTTGCAAGAGGAAATTGCTTTCAGGACTTGGCCTTGTGTACTAGGAAATTCAAAAGATCATTAGCATTTTACATGACAAAATATTGGCTTGTTTATAACCAAAGTGCAGCTGATTTACCACTTACACGCTACATTTTCTGAATTATACATAAGTTTCCTGATGTTGCCATCACTTGGTATTGCCACAACAATCACACCTCTGCTGTTTATACCCCACCACAATGTCTGTTTGCCATTACCATTCTGTCAGTCTGTATCTGGAAGTCCCACAGGATCTTGGAGGAAAGCGGAAAGTCAAATGCAAAAACTTTCAATAACAGCACATAATAATTTAAGGAGTTTTGATACACATTCAGTTTTGACACAATTTCAAACCATGCATTTTTCAGCATGCCAGAGAAGAAAATTACCAAAATATTTTTAAAGGTGTGAATGGATTAAAGTTTTCTGGGACAGTTATCTAAATACCTCTATGTATGTCACATCTGTCCAACCAGGAAGTACAATTATAAACTTCAGCAAAATATATATAATATTTATATATAATAAAATATATAAATCCAAAAACTAATTATATAAACTACTAAACTATATATTACGCAAATGTGTAACCGGTCATAATATACACTCTTAAGTCAGCAACCGTAGGCCTATATGTATTTCTGTTATAAGCATGCTTCACCCAAATTGCCCACACCATTTATAGTAACATAATAATAATACTACATTTATCCTCTACTTGTTCATTCATATACCATACCTTTTTAAACAACAAATACGTCATCGTGGGTTTTGATCACCATATGAATGCTGCAAAAGTGAGCAGATCTAAACATGTTTGTACGAGTGTATGGAGTCGGTTTATGGCACAATAGCACCTCCATAATTTCAAATGAACGCAATAACGATAAAACCAAAGCAATGTGAACAAACTGCACTCACGTGTCCAATGGAGCGTGACTTCCAATTTGAAGCAGCCATCTTGGACCAGGCACGAGTTAGCGGCTAATTAGCACAGATTCAATTAAGTTTGATGACTTTGCCATAGACTGGATGCATTGCAGCACTGTGTTAATTGGCCAGTGGAGTGACGCAGGACGTGAGTAAGTGAGTAAATAAGTGGAAAGAGCTATTTGTGCTAAAAGTAAAACAAAATTTAGTTTGCACTTCCAGACAGTAATGGCATTTTTTTACGTCATTTGCCGTTTTTGGACCGCTGAGTAAAAGACAATGGAGTTAGAGGATGTCTCTTTCCTTCCAGTTTATCTATCCATGTTTTATTTTCATTTGACTTTACAAGCAACACAGGAATACACACTTGTTTGCAATATTGGCTCCTATTGATTGAATATTAACATTGAGCTGAGACTTTATTACAAACTGCTCTGCACTTGTGAATCCCATCTGCCACAGGATTGAAGCAGGGTAAACTTTAAACTTCACTTGGAAATATTGTGATTCACAGACTAAATGTAGAATTCTTTGACATCTGTCAGTTTAACTCAAGCGCTTTCTAATGTGTGGTTGGGAAAGGTACTATATTGAAAAGAGAAAAACATTGGTTTATCGATTTATACCTAAATATTCTTAATTGTTCATAATGATATGTATAAATTGGTCAAAATCAGTTGATGCATTATTAATTGGTTCAAGCAGAAAATATTTATTACTAATTAAATAATATACTTTTAAAAGATTGTATTAATCAATTGGTTAATGCATTTGTTCAAGAAGAAAATATTTGCTACCTCAATGGGTTCATTTAAAATGACTCCATGTGTAATGTGTTGCAAGTTAATACGAAGTCCACACAGTGTATATATGTAACAGAATTATATAAAATATGATTAAACACAATCATCATCAAGAGGGATCACACTCCTCAGCCTCCCGGGTAAGGTCTATTCCAAGGTACTGGAGAGGAGAATCCGACCGATAGTCGAACCTCGGATTCAGGAGGAGCAGAGTGGTTTTCGTCCCGGTCGTGGAACACTGGACCAGCTCTATACTCTCCATCGGGTGCTCGAGGGTTCATGGGAGTTTGCCCAACCAGTCCACATGTGCTTTGTGGATCTGGAGAAGGCTTTCGACCGTGTCCCTCGGGGTGTCCTTTGGGGGGTGCTCCGGGAGTACGGGGTCCGGGGCCCTTTGCTCAGGGCTGTCCGGTCCCTGTATGACCGGACCAGGAGCTGTGTTCGCATTGCCGGCAGTAAGTCAGACCTGTTCCCAGTGCATGTTGGACTCCGCCAGGGCTGCCCTGTGTCACCGGTTCTGTTCATAATTTTTATGGACAGAATTTCTAGGCGCAGTCAGGGGTCGGAGGGTGTCCGGTTTGGGGACCACAGGATTCCATCTCTGCTGTTTGCAGACGATGTTGTCCTAATCCTTTAATATCCACACAAGGGGAAATTTCGTTGTTACAACGCAGTAGAACAGGAGGAAAGGACAGATTATAGGAAGTTTAAAAAACACACTCTTAATAGAACTCTTATGAACAAAAACAAAAAGACTCTTATTAACAAAACTCCTCTCCTATCTTAGGGGAATGGAGGGGGGGAAATAAAATAAAATAAAATAGATAAATAAAAAATTAAAATAAAAACAAAGATACAAATCAGATAATAATAATAATAATAAAATAATGATAATAGAATAAAATAAAAATAAAATAAAGTAAAAATAGCTAGCACAAGACTAGGTAATAATAATTTAGCAGGTAAGTAAACCGTATAAAAAACAAAATAGAACACTCTTATTTACAGGTATTGCACATGGTTAATTCAGTATTGCACATGTATATGATGGTATTGCACATGGTTACATCAGTATTGCACATGTTCAGGGCTAGCAGCGTTTGTTATAAAGTCTGACAGCAGCAGGAAGGAAAGATCTGCGAAACCTTTCCTTCACACAGCGAGGATGGATCAGTCTCTCACTGAAGCTGCTCTCCAGAGAGGACAGCGTGTCCTGCAGGGGGCGACACTCATGTCCAGCATAGATGTGAATCTAGCCAGGACCCTTCTGTCTCCCACCTCCTGCACCAAGTCCAGAGCACAGCCCAGGACGGAGCTGGACTTCTTGATGACTCTGTCCAGCTTCCTCCTCTCCCTCTCTGTGATGCTGCTGCTCCAGCAGGCCACACCTACAGGAGCTGATGCCACCACAGAGTCGTAGAAGGTCTTCAGGAGTGGCCCTGTCACTCCAAAAGACCTGAGGCTCCTCAGGAGGTAGAGCCGACTCTGGCTCTTCCTGTACAGTGCGTCTGTGTTATGAGTCCAGTCCAGTTTGTGGTTCAGATGAACATTCAGGTACTTGTATGAGTCCACTCTCTCAATGTCCCGTCCCTGGATGTTCACTGGAGAGGGGGCAGTGGGGTGACGTCTGTGGAAATCCACCACCATCTCCTTGGTCTTCCCCGCGTTGATGAGGAGGTGGTTCCGCTGACACCAGTCCACAAAGTCCTGCGCCAGTCCTCTGTACTCCTCGTCATCGTCGTCCGTGATGAGTCCGATGATGGCAGAGTCGTCAGAGAACTTCTGCAGGACACAGCTGTCCGTGTCATGTCTGAAGTATGCAGTGTAGAGGGTGAAGAGAAAGGGCGCAAGGACAGTGCCCTGGGGCGCCCCCACACTGCAGGTCCGAGTGTCAGACACACAGTCCCGGGCTCTCACAAACTGGGGTCGGTCTGTGAGGTAGTCCAGGATCCACTCTGCCAGGTCATACTCCACACCAGCCGTTTATTTTGGTCACAGGAACTGTATATTTGGACATTGCTCCAAAAACAATAACACTCGAAATGCAAAAAGACTGGAAAAAGTGTAGGCTGAAGCTTATGCTATTATTGTCATACATTAACCATGAGGGACAAAACAAAATTTTATAATCTCCTCAATTTAGCCACGGACATTATTGGCAACAATGACCACCAATCTTTGCAGGCAATATTTGAGGAGACTGCACAGGAAAATATCTGGTGAACCAAATCACTTCTTGTTCTCAGAGTTTGAACTCTTACCTTCAGGTTGATGTTTTAGATCTATTCAATTTAAAACAAACCGCTACACTTTCTCCTTCTCTGTTCCTGCTGCAGTAGCACTTTTAAACAAGAATACCGGTGGTTGACCAATGTTGTTGTAAAAAAACATTTGTGCTTTTGATTTGAAGTTATTCTAAAAAATCCAATGAATATTATGTGTAAATACCGGTACTCTTATTTAGTAAATATTTTTATTTCTATTGCAATGGGGAACTATGGGATTTTAATAACATTCAACTGAAAATGGGTGGTTGACAATTTTAAACTTATTGATATT
Source organism: Eucyclogobius newberryi (assembly GCF_026437365.1). Taxonomy (NCBI): domain Eukaryota; kingdom Metazoa; phylum Chordata; class Actinopteri; order Gobiiformes; family Gobiidae; genus Eucyclogobius; species Eucyclogobius newberryi. The sequence goes on along the minus strand of NW_027316500.1, from coordinate 7,227,281 downwards.
ATGGTTGTCTCTGTTATATTTATACATGTGTGTTGTACTGCATTTAAGTGGTAACAGGCTCATGAACCATAGACGTGTGCAGTATTTCTATCTTATTTGGAAGTTGAAATTGTATATATATTATTAATTCTTATGAATTATGTATTTGTGTAATGCTCTGAGTGGTTTTGATTATGTGTGGAGTTTATGTCATTTATGTCAGTTAAGTGGTACTGTAGGCCAGGACAATGTCCTCTTAGGGACAATAACATTTTCTTTACCTTACCTTATTCTGTTGACCAGGATTTCATATCTTGAGGAGAAAGTTGGTATCACTTTATTTTATTAGCTTTAAAATGCTCAAATAAAGGCTTAATTCATTATGAACAAATGGTCTACAATGAATTACCAGTCGTTACGCTGTATAATCTGAAACATCTTAATTAACTGACATAAAAGGCTGCCAAATAATTGCCAAAAGTGAAAATATGACCCGAGTATCCTTTATAGTGGCTGCGATGTGTATTTCCTGACAGAAAGAAAGGTCACTCCTCTCCCAGGAGAGACACGCTGAGCTGCTGTTAGAATTCTGACCCAGAATGTAATGATTTTGATCTAACACTTTCAGACACATAAGTCTACACTGCCCTTGTTTTGGCTGTTTCTATCTGACGCGTCTTGGCCCTTAAAACTGGGCAGAGACAGTGCAGTGATGATGGCGGCGAGAGATGTGAGCCAAAGGGGCTGATGGGTAATCAATCACGGCAGCCGCTGAAATGGGAGCAGGTTCCAGTAGAGTGATCGCCGATTGGGGTGAGACGGAGACGGTGAGACGGTGAGACAGCGGATGGAGGTTAGAGAGATAAAGAGCAACAGAGTGGAAAAGACGAGCACTGAAGCAGATCTGCAGACAGGAGCAGAACAGACAGGAGCAGAGCAGACAGGAGCAGAACAGACAGGAGCAGAGCAGACAGGAGCAGAGCAGACACAGGAGCACAACAGTACGGTGTACATTTTAGGACATTGTCATTCCTCGTTGTCACTTGTCGTTTTTTAGTCATTTGTCAGTTGTCATTTTCGTTCGACTTTTTACTTTGTCATTTCTCATCTTCGTTCGTCGAAGATGAGAACGTTCGACGAAGATGAGAACTGACAAACTCTTTAGTTTGTCAGTTCTCATCCTCGTCCAAGGAAGACTAGAAATGACAAAGTAAAGAGAGTCGACGAACGAAAATGACAAACTAAAGAGTTTGTCAGTTCTCATCCTCGTCCAACGAAGATGAGAAATGACAAACTAAAGAGAGTCGAACAAGGATGAGAAATGACAAACTAAAAAGTTTGTCAGTTCTCATCTTCGTCGAACGTTCTCATCTTCGTTCGACGAAACTAAAAAGAGTCGACGAACGAAGATGAGAAATGACAAAGTAAAAAGTCGAACGAAAATGACAACTGACAAATGACTAAAAAACGACAAGTGACAATGAGGAATGACAATGTTCTAAAATGTACACCGTACAATAGGCAAGAGCAGAACAGACACAGGAGCAGAACAGACAGGAGCAGAACAGACAGGAGCAGAACAGACAGGAGCAGAACAGACAGGAGCAGAACAGACAGGAGCAGAACAGACAGGAGCAGAACAGACACAGGAGCAGAACAGACAGGAGCAGAACAGACAGGAGCAGAACAGACACAGGAGCAGAACAGACAGGAGCAGAACAGACAGGAGCAGAACAGACAGGAGCAGAACAGACACAGGAGCAGAACAGACAGGAGCAGAACAGACAGGAGCAGAACAGACAGGAGCAGAACAGACAGGAGCAGAACAGACACAGGAGCAGAACAGACAGGAGCAGAACAGACAGGAGCAGAACAGACAGGAGCAGAACAGACACAGGAGCAGAACAGACAGGAGCAGAGCAGACAGGAGCAGAGCAGACAGGAGCAGAACAGACAGGAGCAGAGCAGACAGGAGCAGAACAGACAGGAGCAGAGCAGACAGGAGCAGAGCAGACAGGAGCAGAACAGCAGCAGAGCAGACAGGAGCAGAACAGACAGGAGCAGAACAGACAGGAGCAGAACAGACAGGAGCAGAACAGACAGGAGCAGAGCAGACAGGAGCAGAACAGACAGGAGCAGAGCAGACAGGAGCAGAACAGACAGGAGCAGAGCAGACAGGAGCAGAACAGACAGGAGCAGAGCAGACAGGAGCAGAGCAGACAGGAGCAGAACAGACAGGAGCAGAGCAGACAGGAGCAGAACAGACAGGAGCAGAACAGACAGGAGCAGAGCAGACAGGAGCAGAACAGACAGGAGTAGAGCAGACAGGAGCAGAGCAGACAGGAGCAGAACAGACAGGAGCAGAGCAGACAGGAGCAGAACAGACAGGAGCAGAGCAGACAGGAGCAGAACAGACAGGAGCAGAGCAGACAGGAGCAGAGCAGACAGGAGCAGAACAGACAGGAGCAGAACAGACAGGAGCAGAGCAGACAGGAGCAGAACAGACAGGAGCAGAGCAGACAGGAGCAGAACAGACAGGAACAGAGTAGACAGGAGCAGAGCAGACAGGAGCAGAACAGACAGGAGCAGAACAGACAGGAGCAGAACAGACAGGAGCAGAACAGACAGGAACAGAGCAGACAGGAGCAGAGCAGACAGGAGCAGAACAGACAGGAGCAGAACAGACACAGGAGCAGAGCAGACAGGAGCAGAACAGACAGGAGCAGAACAGACAGGAGCAGAACAGACAGGAGCAGAACAGACAGGAGCAGAGCAGACAGGAGTAGAGCAGACAGGAGCAGAGCAGACAGGAGCAGAACAGACAGGAGCAGAACAGACAGGAGCAGAGCAGACAGGAGCAGAGCAGACAGGAGCAGAACAGACAGGAGCAGAGCAGACAGGAGCAGAGCAGACAGGAGCAGAGCAGACAGGAGCAGAACAGACAGGAGCAGAACAGACAGGAGCAGAACAGACAGGAGCAGAGCAGACAGGAGCAGAACAGACAGGAGCAGAGCAGACAGGAGCAGAGCAGACAGGAGCAGAGCAGACAGGAGCAGAACAGACAGGAGCAGAGCAGACAGGAGCAGAACAGACAGGAGCAGAGCAGACAGGAGCAGAACAGACAGGAGCAGAGCAGACAGGAGCAGAGCAGACAGGAGCAGAGCAGACAGGAGCAGAGCAGACAGGAGCAGAGCAGACAGGAGCAGAACAGACAGGACTAGAACAGACAGGAGCAGAGCAGACAGGAGCAGAGCAGACAGGAGCAGAGCAGACAGGAACAGAACAGACAGGAGCAGAACAGACAGGACTAGAACAGACAGGAGCAGAGCAGACAGGAGCAGAGCAGACAGGAGCAGAACAGACAGGAGCAGAACAGACAGGAGCAGAGCAGACAGGAGCAGAACAGACAGGAGCAGAGCAGACAGGAGCAGAACAGACAGGAGCAGAACAGAGAGGAGCAGAGCAGACAGGAGCAGAGCAGACAGGAGCAGAACAGACAGGAGCAGAACAGACAGGACTAGAACAGACAGGAGCAGAGCAGACAGGAGCAGAGCAGACAGGAGCAGAGCAGACAGGAGCAGAACAGACAGGAGCAGAGCAGACAGGAGCAGAACAGACAGGAGCAGAGCAGACAGGAGCAGAACAGACAGGAGCAGAACAGACAGGAGCAGAGCAGACAGGAGCAGAGCAGACAGGAGCAGAGCAGACAGGAGCAGAGCAGACAGGAGCAGAACAGACAGGAGCAGAGCAGACAGGAGCAGAGCAGACAGGAGCAGAGCAGACAGGAGCAGAGCAGACAGGACTAGAACAGACAGGAGCAGAGCAGACAGGAGCAGAGCAGACAGGAGCAGAGCAGACAGGAGCAGAACAGACAGGAGCAGAGCAGACAGGAGCAGAGCAGACAGGAGCAGAGCAGACAGGAGCAGAGCAGACAGGACTAGAACAGACAGGAGCAGAGCAGACAGGAGCAGAACAGACAGGAGCAGAGCAGACAGGAGCAGAGCAGACAGGAGCAGAGCAGACAGGACTAGAACAGACAGGAGCAGAGCAGACAGGAGCAGAACAGACAGGAGCAGAACAGACAGGAGCAGAGCAGACAGGAGCAGAGCAGACAGGAGCAGAGCAGACAGGAGCAGAGCAGACAGGAGCAGAACAGACAGGAGCAGAGCAGACAGGAGCAGAACAGACAGGAGCAGAGCAGACAGGACTAGAACAGACAGGAGCAGAGCAGACAGGAGCAGAACAGACAGGAGCAGAACAGACAGGAGCAGAGCAGACAGGAGCAGAGCAGACAGGAGCAGAGCAGACAGGAGCAGAGCAGACAGGAGCAGAACAGACAGGAGCAGAGCAGACAGGAGCAGAACAGACAGGAGCAGAGCAGACAGGACTAGAACAGACAGGAGCAGAGCAGACAGGAGCAGAGCAGACAGGAGCAGAACAGACAGGAGCAGAACAGACAGGAGCAGAGCAGACAGGAGCAGAGCAGACAGGAGCAGAGCAGACAGGAGCAGAGCAGACAGGAGCAGAACAGACAGGAGCAGAGCAGACAGGAGCAGAACAGACAGGAGCAGAGCAGACAGGACTAGAACAGACAGGAGCAGAGCAGACAGGACTAGAACAGACAGGAGCAGAACAGACAGGAGCAGAGCAGACAGGAGCAGAGCAGACAGGAGCAGAGCAGACAGGAGCAGAGCAGACAGGAGCAGAGCAGACAGGAGCAGAGCAGACAGGAGCAGAGCAGACAGGAGCAGGAGATTATTGATATTGAAGATAGTCCTTGGACTGTACCAAAGTTTGGCTCATACTTTTTTACATTGTTTCTCAACTTCCAGCTTATTACATGAATGTATCTGGAATTCTATGCAACGTAATATAAACAAATTTCACTCCTTTATTGGGAGTTGAATTCAGTTTTAGGGCTAATTTGAGGTTTTTAGTATTCGATAATAGAAATAGTATTTCTTTAAACCATTTAGGAGGGAATTTAAGTGGGATAGATGACATAATAAAAGTAAATCTAGGTAAGAAATGATTTTTAATGGTCCCGCCCTGACTGTCCATCTTTGTTCATCCTCCCTCAGAGTCTATATGCCGTGCTTTTGACAGGATAACTGATTTTAAAATCAAAGTTTTTCCTACCCATGGGGGTCCACTGGAAGGGGGTGGTCAAGGTGCGACTGTAGTTAAGAAGAAAAGCCACGCTTTTAGCATAGTTACAATTATATATCCAGAGAACTGTGGGACAGATTGTTGTGGCTTTGTATAGTTAATAATATATCATCTGCGAATAAGGATTGTTGTGCCCATATAGTGCAGAGCAGGGGCTCTAATGCCAAAATGAAAATAAGCAGAGTTGCATCCCTGATTCGTGGACCGGTGCAAATAAATGGGGTCGGATAACATGCCATTGGTTTTTAGTTTTGTATTTGGCAGATGGCAGAGGGCTTTCACCCAGTTTATATACTTTATACACAAACCCGTATTTGGAGAGGGCAAAAAATAAATATTTCCTTTATATTCTATCAAAGGCTTTATCTGCATCCAGCGATAGCTCTGTCGCTGTAAGTCTTCCACACTCTTTATTACATGCAGCAGTCGCTTTAGGGCATTTGAGGCCCTGGCGGCCCTGAATAAAGCCTGCTCGAGCCATGGATCACAGAGAGAATAACTTTCTCCATCAGTTATTTTCAGTTATTTGGAAAACAACTTATAACCGTTATTTAATGCTCAAAGTGTAAAATAACTCATTTGTTGGACTGATTTTCTATTTTATCATTAAATAATAAGGTCAGATATGGTGCAAGAATATCTTGAAAACATTTAAAAAATCTATTGTGAAATTGTCGTTGCCTGGTGTTTTACTATTTGCCAAGGCTTTAATTGACGTGTTAATTTAGACTATTTGGACAGTTTTTTTTCCCCAAAAAGTTTCTATCTTTTTCTGTCAGGAAGGGTAAATTTAAGTTTTTAAAAAATCCTCCATATCATTCCCATTACAATAACACTCTGATTTATAACGATGAGTCCATGACTTAAATTTTTTTTAAAGAGTATCGAGTCATAAATCAATATATCATTACCATCAATTGTCAATTTTCAAGTTGTTTAAGTTAAGGCAAGCATTTTGCCTCCTTGTCACCATAAGAGTAGAATAGTGTGGTCTACAACTTCTGCTAATAATAAGTTGAGTTTGGAACATACACATTAACAAGTGAACATCTTTCATTTTGTAAAGATCCTGATACATCTGCTGTCTTTTTGAGTTTACTATACCAACAAAAGAAAATCTTTCCCCCCCGTCTTTGTTTTAATTTGTCTGAATCTGTCTCATTTAAGTGAGTTTCCTGAAGTAGAGCTAAAGCACAATCAAGGGATTTCAGCTGTGTAATGATCTTTTGGTTTTGTTAGAAATCCCTTTCACATTCCCGGAAATCAAATCAATGTTTATGCTCATAATAACTTCCATGTACTGTATATTGCTTGGAGAACTCTGTATTGAGACACATGGGAGGAAAGAAGGGAGGGGAGAGGAGAGAGGAGAGAAGAAAATAAAGCGGACAAACACAAAAACAACCAAAAGGCAATAAAGAGGAAAAAAATGTGTTTTGATGTTGATACAAACCCTTATGTGCTCTTTTCACTTTCGATTGTTGTCTGTAATGTATTATTTTTGTATGTAAGATATTTTTCTGAACCAATAAAGACACAATGGCCTCTAAACTATTTATTTTTTAATGATATTTGTTGCCCGTGGGCTTTATTAGACAGGAAAGGACAGTGTGAAATGGGGATGAGAGAGAAGGAGGACATGACGTAAACTGTCGGAGTCGGGATTCAAACTGAAAACCTGCACTTGGAGCCTGGCAGACGTGTGCTGTGCCAACCACTCCACCACCGGGCAGCACAGGCTTCAGAACTATGTTATCTCTTGTCAAAGGCTCTAAATCTCCTAATTAATTTGTTAATAATACATCTCAATAAACATGGAACAAACATACATGGAACCTATACATTATTTGTCTCTTGAATATGCAAATGAGTCCTAGGTGAAACAAGCCTAAACTGTGTTGTTGTTGTGTCTGAAGTTGAGGCTTAGAGGTTTATCTGTCTAACTGTGAAACGTGTGCGTCGATACGACCAGAAGCAGGAGCTGTGTGATCTAGCCTTTGGTGTCTGCGTTTGGTGGAGCTTCACCCTTCAGTTCTGCAGGAGTCACGCTGGGAAGGACACGGTCTGAAGCTCTGGCTCTGACAAGCCTGAACAAGCAAGTGATGGGTTTGAAGGAGTAAAAACTGGCTGGAAAATGCAAAAAGGGTCCTTCGCTTGAGTTTGCGTGTTACAGTTTTAAAGCAAACTTGCGTCCAAAGACTAAGAGAATTATTAAGAGTGACTCAAGTTAGTTCCTAAGTTGTTTCAAAAGTTCTTTGTTCAAGAGATGAGATAAGATCAGTAGGTGTCTCTCTGCATCTCTCTCCTTCCTTTTCCTTCAAGGTTTGGGTGGAACTGGTCACGCCAACTCTCTGTCTCTGGCCCTAACTGACTCTGTGTGGGTTGATTTAGCTTTAAGCCAATCCCTGGAGTTCGGCGCCAATTTTCAACCAATTAGCGCATGTGCTATTGTGCTGAGTCTTTCTCAGGACATCTGCTCAGTCGTCCTGAGAAGTGGGTAATTCACTGTCCTTTATGTAAAGCATTATAGGCAATATAACCAAATTGCATAGACAAAAAAAAAAGTCATTCACAGGACATTCCTCCTTCTATCTTTCTTTCTCACTCTCTCATTCCCTCTCTTTCTCTGTCTTTCCTTGTTTTGTTTTTTTACGGTATCTACTTTGAAGAGAGATTTACAGTTGGTGGCACTAAAGTTGGCACAAAATCAACAACGACAACAATATTGACAATACTCACAATTTACAATCTAAATTAACCCTGTGAAGTCAAACAGATACGTCACTAACTGTATATTGATTTTCATCCTGGGAGGAAGAAATGGCTCTTATGTGTCCACATTGATCCAGTTTCAAACTTCTTGACTTCTTGAAACAAATGTCGGCTCCACTTCTAAACAGCAGCATCTCTGTTTGTTTATCTCCATGGAGACCAGCAGCTGACACCACCAGACCAAGTTGCAGATAAAGTCTATGGAGAGGTGATGCCACTCTCGGTAAAAATGCATCTTTAATGTGTTTGTTCTCATAAATGATGCTTTACTGGGGAGCAGTTCATACAAAGCAATAACATCTCATGGGACAAGCAAGAACCCGTCAAAAGTTCCATAGTGCACTTTTAAATGACCGCAGATTACTCACAATAGCTGCATTTTGAAACTTGAGGGAGTCATCTCTAAAGTTTCTTTCTTTTCACCCTTGTGAGTCACAAATTTGAATTCAAGGTAAACTATAGTATAGTTATAGTTATATGTGGTGTGCATCTGAGTTTACTTCATGTCTTATTCATACAACACAAGCTCAATAAAAAGCTGTGTTGGTTTGTAATGTTCTGGACACATTCCAGGTTTATCAGTTTGCATTCACTGCACACATGCAAATGTATATAACAAGCAACCTTAACACAACAAGCAGTGTTGAAATGAAGGGCCTTTAACGGTGAATGCATGCCACATTTGTCCAATTTACACTCCATTTGTCATGTTAACTCTGATTTGATTGTGTTGTTGTCGGGCTGAACAGGGGCAAAGGTACGATGAATACCTACGGACTGAAACTGGCATCTGCTGTAATGACAATGTTTGTAAGGATAAATACATCTATCACTCGTTCGAGTGCAAAAACCCATTAGCTTTACACTATTGGGAATTCAATTCAATTTATTTTTGTAGCGCTCGAACTCACAACAGCAGTTGCCTCAAAGGGCAACAGTGAAAAACAGATTAAACAATGTTCAAAGGAAGTTTGCAAATGTCCCAGCATCCCAGTACTTCGACCCTTCTTCTTGGCAAGGAAAAACTACAAAACCTAATGGTGAACTGAATGGTGGCGGATAGACTGTGGAACCGGAACCATTCACCTGGAGACAGTTTCTGAAGATGAAGAGCCGTTCGTCTGGAGTAGAGAGCGTTTCTCCAGGCAGTTGAGGAGCATCTGGATCTACAGGTCAGCATCAGCAGTGCCTGAAACAGTATCACTCCCCGAGGGGAGTGGAAGGAGAAGAAGATGTGAAAAGCAATGAACAGACACAGGTGGAATAAAATATTATATGTTAATATAATATAGAGAACAAGCTTAGATAAAGGAAAGATGATGAATTTGAATTTGTTTTCCAGTGCACGACCATTACAGAACTTAACAGTCTTAACAGCAAACCATCTGGCCCTTATAGTACATGGGATGTGTGGTATATTTGGTTGGCATAAGACATTCTTCAGATGCTTTTCCTGGAAAATGTAACACTCCTTCTCATTTGCTGGACTTCTGGTGGTCCTAAGAGTCTCTAAAAGCACAGTGAGAGCTAGAGCGTTTAGCTAGCAAGCTCCTGAGTTATGGAATCAGCTCCTGACCATGTTAAAGAAACTGACGCAATCTCTTAATTTAAGACCAGGATTAAAACGATCCTCTTCGAAATAACTGGTCCTTAGGCTGAGCAAAATAATAGGCCGTGTCCCCCGCATGTTCCCCCCACTCCCCTTCGCTACCAAAATAAAGAATAACGGGGTACAAAAGGTCGATTGAAATATCTTAAAATCAGGAGATTTAGTCTTCCGATCGAAAATGTTGGGTTATAGCAAACAGACACTTTATTTGAGGTAGCCTTATGGTCAGGCCAGTTAGGAACAGAAATAAAAACCTTCAGTTTCTTAGCCATGCTGCATTAGGAGCAACTATGCTGGGGGAAGTATAGCAGCTTGAGCACGATCCTCTGCTTCTGACTAGTTTTCCTATCAACAATATGTATTATTTATTTCACCTGTGTCTTTGTGTTCATTGCTTTATTCACCTGTTTTTCTCCTTCTTCCACTCCTCTCGGGAATGGTACTGTTTCTGCTGATGCTGCTCCAGTGACGACTGCCATTAGACGCCTCATCTCACGACTCTGACCTATAGATCCAGATGCTCCTCAACTGCCTGTAAGAACACTGTCTACACTAGATGAACAGCTCTTCATCTGCCTGGATGAACTCTCTTATCTGCAAATAGAAGCGTGTCAGTCCTGGACCATCTACAGTCCGTATATGCGAGTAAGATCTCTCCTTCACTGGTTCTCCCCGAGGTTTCTACCTTTTCCCACAGGGTTTTGTAGTTTTTCCTCGCTGGTCTAAGGACTGGGATGTGTGGGATGGGACAGTTATCCATTTGCTTAATCCCTGTGAACATTGTTTAATCTGCCTCTCTATTTCATTGTCGCCCATCGAGGCAACTGCTGTTGTCATTTTGGGATTTACAAAAATAAATTTAATTGAATTAATTATTATTTATATTGAACATCTAGCAAATTATTGTCTGTTTGCTTATAACATATATACAGGTCCATATTAAAACTCTTTTGTAACTCGGGCTGCTATTTTTTGTTGACAAAGCAAACAGTTATTTCTACTGAACATTGACTAAAAATACATTTTTAACAAAATAAAGATTTGAATATGGTGACTGAAGGCTTCTGAATAGGGAATATTTACAGAAAAGTCTGAAATAGTTTATGTCTTACAAAACATCTTTTGTCATGTGTCTGTATAGTAAAAATCACAATTTCTATGAATTGATTGTTCACATTAATTAAAATTGAATTCCTTGGTGACACAACCCATGCAACCCAATATAATAAAATAAGTAAGCCCGGTTTGTTTCTATTATAGTTGTACCAAACATTGCAAAAATACAGCAAATATAAAATGAGTGTTGCGGCCTTGGCTGCTACTGTTGACAATATATTTGAGAGAACAGGAGAACTGAGAGCAATGTGTGGTGATACTAACAAGACACACAAATGTGGAATAACACCACGGTAAGTCCAGAGGTAGAAGACATTTCCCCCGCTGCCTACTGTAAACATTGTTCAATATATGTTTGTCTTTTATTGCAGTGAGTGCTGATCAAATTGAGCTGGAATATCTATGCCGCACCAGGGAAACATTTCGCATTGAGCTTCTCTGTGGTGAGCTCGGGCAGACAGTAGTGTGATGTGTCTTTGGAGGAGCAGGCTCTGACCTTTTTAATGGCCAAGTGTGTGGGAGACAAATTGTTAAAGTTCAGACATGACCTGGCCTTCTCTTCAGCCGATAAATAACACCGGGCTGCGTTAAGTGGATGTACAGAAACAAAAACATGTAAGAAAGGCCAGTACAGCAACTACGCAGGTTAGAAATCTCACCTTTGGACAACGGTGCAGGCATTTACTGAAAAAGAAGAAAAGAGTGAGAGATGAAAACCAGTTACACAAGTACTAGAGGTATACATGTAAAGTGTGGCTATTTTTTTTATTTTACAATTAAAAACGTAATAAGAAAAGAAAAGAAAACGTTACTATTAAAAAAATAAATAAGAAAAATAGTTTACAAATCACTATTTATATATATATATTTTTATGTAAAACTGTAAACTGGCAACTCTAAATAAGCCCTAGTGAATGAATGTGAGAGAGATGTTTTGTGTGTGTCTGTCTCTGTCCAAGGTATTTAAATTGGCCCAAATGATCCAGCCTGAACCAAGCCTGTGCTCGATACTGTCTGAACCTGCCAGACCCAGAATATTCTCTTCATTATTGTGTAACAGAGAGCTTACTCTTAGGGGCCCTCCCTGTCTAAATAAATGGAATAAAAGCTTAATATGTGCCTGAACCAGTCGCGTGCACCCAAAGAAGTAATTGTATTTTTAACTCTGTGTTTCACACAGAGTTTTACTGGCAGAATCAGAGTCTGCTAGAGCTTCATGTCTTTGCATATGTTTGTGTTTTAGCTATACTTGTCCCTCAGCTGCAGATCCACGTCTCTCTTCCTCACTCCTCTCTCCCCTCTTCTTTCACTGAGGGCATCTGTGTCTCTCTTGCCCGCTCATGACCTCCTCCTTTGACCATTCAGACCTCAGCGTGCCCGTATCTACGTGAGTGAACCAGGGCCAATGCTCACGCACATCTCATTCAAACAGATTGAGATAAGAGTCTGAAGCAAAACAATGAGAAAACACCTAGCGTATGTCTGCAAAAATATAGCAAACTTATTATTAAGTGAAGGCAACTAAAAAAAATACAATTTAGTTATTTTAAATGTCAAATTGAATCACTCTTATTTGCATTTGTAATAAAGGCTTTGATGTGACTGCTGCTGCGTGGAGCGTCACTACCTCCCTCAGTCCCCCGTGTCTTATTTGGTCAAACCCACTAATTATCGGCTCATGTTTAGTCAAATATCACTTTGTATGGCCTTTTGATGGCATTTTGGAGGTGTGGAGTGGGCGTGATATGACGATATGACGTAGGTTTGCATGCGCAGATTCCAGTGTCCGGTTGGATCTACAAAGCACAAACTGCCTGGAGAGCGCACAGATTTGTATAAATCAGGAGTTTGCGTGGCGTATGCTTCTTGTGGCCACTAGGAGTAGGCATTCAATCAGCAAAATTTCAACGCAATCCATTATAATTGAGGCTTTAAACTATGGACCCCACCCCCTGCCCGACGATGGTCCCTCAGGGGAAACGACAGTTTTATACCTGCAGCTATCAGAACACTGAACTGTTCAGGTGGCTCCCGTTCCCAAACAGAGCTTTAGGATTCTGCTGCATGCGGCTTATAGCGGAGTGTAACCTGTAGGAAGACTTCTAGCTCGACTGCTCTATGTACAGTATCTGTGTCATTTATGTCATGTGTTTGATGCTAATGGCATTGGACTGCTGTGGTCCATTTTGCAAATTTACCCACAGGAACTATAAAGAATCCTTGAACCTTTAACAATACACTTTCTGGGGGAAACAGAATGCATTCATTTATGACAAAAACTAATACATATTTTTTTCTTCAGCAAAGTTGGCCCTAGAGCTGTACACCTTTAGTCGATGAATCAGTCGATGGAATCTTAACAAATGCTTATTAGTTGATTATTTATCGGGATTGGTCACAATCTAATGAGCTAGTTTGCGATTTGGGTGAGAATTGAGGTTTTCTATATAAATATTTGTAATTGCAAGAGATCCTGTGATTGTGCAACTATTGTGTAACGCCAATGTTTCTTTCAAAATGACACAGAGCCCCTTTTGTTAAAACAGTCACTTGCTTATACCATTAATGACTCGACATTGCCCCACAGCTGCTATTGCTCTTCTGTGAAAACAAATTTGAATCCATTATCCAGATGCTACGGACACTAGCAGAAAAAAATCGAACTGTTTCCTCTCTCATATCTTCTTCTATTATCCCTTTATGTATCTTCACTACAAACAAATGGGGGCTCGTATTGCTTGTTTTTTTAATGGCACAGTTAGCTCATCTCCATAGGGGAGCTGGACACTGCAGCCACATCTGCACTAATGAGCACCATTTATCCTCTGCACCAAATAACCACTAGACCACTGACGGAGAAAAGCATTATTTTCTTCAAGGCTTGGTTGATAGAGCAGCATCAAAGGGGCCAATGTCGTTTCTATTGTTGCTCTACAGTTTTAGGTTTGTGAAGGTCAGTTGAAAATGGAAGAAACAAAGCAAGATACATGATTGTAAGGGAAGATTTAACACAATGTGGCAGGGCAAAAGTGCTTTCCAAACCTTCAGCCTTCATGTTGTTTTGAGTGTTAGCTGATGCCAGTGCTGAGTGCCATCTGATCCCAATGCATTTATATTCAAAGACCAATCAAAGACATTAGAGAAGTTGTGCACCCGTTGTGTGGACATAGGCCGTTACCATAGCAGCCAGTCATATTTTCAATGTCGTATCAGAGCGGTTTGCAGAGCTAGGATCAGTATCAATATTGGTTTTCCTAAACTTGTTTGCAGAGAGGGAAACTTTATGCGACCTCATATGTCAAACAAGACTGTAAACTTGTTCTCTATCTGCAGGCTGCTGTGTCGTAATCTGCATTTATTGACCATAATTAACAGCCTAGACGTCACAATCATATACATCTGTTTTTAGTTGTTGTTGCTGTAGAAATACTGAAGCTTACTCATAACTAAGCAACTGGTTTATTTGTAGACTTATAACCAGAAGGTTGTGTGGTTCTCGTCTAAGTTTGAATGTGTTTTAATGAGTGGTGGTGGTCACAGAGGCCATTGGTGCAGATGTTTGCCTCAGGGCAGTTGTCTACAGCAGAGATCTCCAACCTTTTGAATTTAATGATGATGGCAAGTCTTAGACTGACAGTTGTTTGCTTGTAAAACATAAACCTTTAAGCACAAATTTAGGCATCTAAAGTAGGGTTGTGCAATTAATCAAGATTTAGTTGCAATCATGATTATTGCTCCAATCAATTAAAAAAAGGTGTAATTGTTTAATCGAGGCTGTTTCTCCAGTGTAATATGCACTTAAGTGTTTCTTTGAGTGGAAAAATTGCCATTCTTTTTTAAATAATTTGAATTAGTTAGTGCTTTCACTTTGACGAACGCCTTAACTTTCCAGTTGCCAGAAATATCCCACTTCACCTCCACATGAGCTGTTGCCTATTTCAGAACCGCACTTCAAAGCATCATTTGGAAGATTATGTCACCTTGGCTAAATACGTGGCATCAATTTCATTTTCATTTCCAGTAGGAGGATGGAGTGCATGACGTTTAGATGGGAGCGAAGCATGTCTAAAAAACTACACAGATAATATTCATGGCCTGGGTACCGTGCGACGAAACCAAATGATTATGGGCTGCATCTTGTGCCTGGACACACTCAGGAGATGAGAGACCTGGAGTAAAGTCAAGTAGGGCTTATTCTGCGTATCTTCAGTCAAGTAATCCGACCTACGCTGGAATAAGAAGGTTACTACGTTACGGGAACGGAGGGCAAAGAGCGTATAGACTTTTAAATATGTGGCATCGAGATCAGGGTTCAGAGCAGTGCATGATAAGATGAGACAGATATATTTAACTTTACAAATCGGGGTATATCATTGCAGAGGTCCAGAGATATGTATTATGTATGATAGTATAACAGTATTATTGTGGTAATTTAGTCCATGCCTCTTAACTGTTTGCATACAGTTATTGTGAGGGTCAGATCATGAATCAAAGGACATTGTCTGACTATAAAGACTACAAAGAACGCACAAAGAGGATAATCACCAGAGGGACACGTAGCTGCAGTACATGTTAGTTAGCAATGAACATAAAAATTGCAGTGGATGACATGTTAAAGAACTTAGTTAGTTATTGGCTCGAGCCTTCCATGGAATGGAATGCGACGAGACATTGTTCTTGCCATGGTTTATTATTATTATAGTTTTACATGGTAAAATTTTGCCACAACTCGGGCATTTTTGACCCCCTGAACATTGATGAATGTCACACATGGGGTCATAGGTCACACATGGGGTCATAGGTCACACATGGGGACATAGACGCGATCGGCTCGGCCCAAACTCCAATAAAATGGAGGTTCCGAGAACGCCCGTCACAACAGTGCCGATTAGTTCAAAAAAGAAAAAAACTGAAACGCTTAATCTTTGGCCTAGGTACATGAGACTTGGGACAGTGATAGAGCTACCTTTGACCTCTGACCTTTGACGAGTAAAACACACCTGGCAGCATCGCTCTATGATAAACAGGAAGTCAGCCATGTCGAAACAAAGTGGTGCCACCACGCTTGACTTTTTTTTTTCAAAATCGTACGTCCTCTTCCGCTTTTATTTTGATGGGACGTTTCCTCTCGTGCCGCATTAGAATTATTATTCTTTGGACTTAATTCTTTTGACTTTATTCTGCCACAACTCGAGAGGTAGAGAGAGAGAGGGAGGGAGATTGTAGAATTTTTGACGCGTTTCCCCTCTGTAGCCCGGGTCATTTTTGTAGTTCCTCCTCTTTATTTTCCTGCCTCTGGACAGGCGGGAAGGCGGTCGCGTGGGAAGGCGGTCGCGTGGGAAGGCGGTCGCGTGGGAAGGCGGTCACGCGGGAAGGCGGTCGCGCGGGAAGGCGGTCGCGCGGGAAGGCGGTCGCGCGGGAAGGCGGTCGCGCGGGAAGGCGGTCGCGCGGGAGGCGAGAGCCATCATCGCCGCTGCTGCGGCTTTAATTTAGTTTATTGTCCCCGCAGGGAAATGATCTTCACAAGAGAATGCCATTTCACAGAAAAGACATCCACACACATCGAACATCGCTTACATTTACGTGACGTACCAACATACTGATGACATCATTCAAGTGCACAAGCAAACACAGAGCAGGGAGGTTTACAGTTTGTTCAGAGCGTTCTGGCCGGTTTTTACATCTTGCTCTGTAGCGTCAGAGATAACGGTGTAGTGGATGCCCGTGGTCCCTGTGTGATGCCTTTTATGGCTTTGTAATTTAGCTGTGAGAGATCGGGAGTGGGTAGGCCAGTGATTATTATTGCTATAAATGTTATTTTTGTGAAAATGTTCCAGTGTTTGAGTGTGATGAAACATGAAGTCCTTTTGACTTGCGGAAAACAGTCTTATATTGCATATTATGTAATCTTAAATGCAAAATGGCCGAGCTTTATACCATTTTTCAAAATGGAGCAATCTTGTGTAAATTGTGCCTGGAATCACAACATCAAGGCAGACCTCGTCTGACCCATTGGCCACCAAACAGCAGTAGTTTGTCATTGATATTTGTTAGAGATAGAGGAGCAAAAAAAAACTTTACTTAAAGGCGGTATGGACGATTTTTCGGCGATTTGAGAACGCAGGCGGAAGTGCACATGCGCACTCCCCCGTGCGGAGTGATACAACACACACGTGCGTTTGTTTATTAGCGCAACGGAGCGCATCGCATCGCTCGTCTCCCGTAGATTTCTGTCCACTTCTGCGTCAGCTCGAACTGTCTTTCTCCGTCTTCATTTTGCCCCGTACACTGAGGGAACTATATTATGATAGATCCATGCGCTTAGGCACGCGGAAACGTGAGAAGGAACCGCACGCGGCTGCAGGTGAGCGATAGGTGCGTTTTATGATTGACACGTGGCAGGACAAATGATTTATCCACGCCACGAGGAAATATGATACAAAATTGCTGAAAAAAATTGTCCACACCACCTTTAAGTAGAAAAGTGCATTTTTTTTTTTTTTTTTCTGGTCCGAAGTCTTTATATCACAGGACAGTAGTGAACTGTAGCGTCAAATGTGGAGAGAGAGGGGAAAGACATTTGGCAAATGGTTGAGGGCTGGAATCAAACCCACAAGGCTGTGATGGTAGAAGCCACACATATGCAACGCTCTTACTTAATGCACTTCATTCAAGGTTGAAGCACAAAAAAGTTATTGTATTTCAAGACTAATTTTGAAAACGGTTTAATTGTTTTTTCTAGTTATTTTTTGTATAATACATTTGGTTACTCAAAGACTTGAACTCAAAACCCATTAACGTACTCAAGAAAGTACCACTCAGCCCTTAATGCTGGTGTCAAAGAAAAGTACTTTATCCTCTCTGGTTTAGTTAAAAAATGTAAAAGTGTAGTAGAGAGAACAGATACAAACGTAGTGAAGTAGTAAAAGTATCCACTGTAAATCAGAGTCTGAATTACTTTATTAGTAAAGAATAAAGTCTTTTTTAATACAGTCATTTATAATTAATAAATACATTATTTTCAGAGACAGACACCTAAAACATTTACTACTATTTGTTACTTTCCACCACTGTTAATAATCTACGACTGCATTACACCTAAAATGTACAATACAGTATAGCTGTAATTGTCCCTGATAGAATGTATAATCACCATCTACTCACAAAGCAGGAAGTAGTAAATATTCATGCAGTCGTGATAATGAGAGGCAGGTTAATCCGGCTGAATCTGGCGGTGAAGTTTCTTGTGGGCAGATGCCAAAGTACGAGACTCATTAAAGATTCATCGATAGGAAATTATCTGTAAATCACTGTTATGATTCATGCATATTTAATCCGGCCTCATAAACCCGGGCTGTAAGTCTAGCATCACCAACATGTCCGCTCCTCCCTGTGATAATGAATGTGAATGCTGCGAGGCACTATCCCTCACTCCTCTGTCAAACGGCCCTCGCACTAACCTAATAGAAACATGACAAATATTCTTTTGCTCGGCAGTCGGGCTTATCTCTGCATAGTCTTTGTCAGCTAAAGCTCTATTAGCAAAATGACACGACCCAAACAAATTAGCAGACTTTCCTGTGGGGCAGGTTTGATGTCTATTAAGCCTCAGAGACCTCTATAAAAGGTCAAGTATGAGGCATGAACATGTTTGAGAGAGTTGCATTATTAGTGCTATAACAGAGGAGACTTTGATAGTGGAACAGTGAAGCTAATACAGAGGTAACCAAGGCAACAAGTACAGAAACATTAACTGGAGATAAACTCTGCAAAATCTACCTTTGTTGTAAGCAGGCAGTACTTCATAGAGTCGAGGAGGTCTTTTAATTGTTTTATTCATTCTGTTTAGAAAGCAGTTTTTGTCCCACTCAGATTTATTTTCTCCAGATTTAGCCATGATATAAAATTGTTTTCTGTTGGAAAATGCTCACGACCCAGGAGTATCATGTGTTCGTTCTTCGAGGCAATTTCTGCTGTTGAAAACTGAATGGACTTGAAATTCTGGGACTGTCCAGTTGCTCAAAAACATTGGAGTGAAGTTAACGAGGCATTGCAGACTGTTTTTGACACCACCATCCCACTCATCTTCAGAACTATGTATTTTGGCCTCGAAATCCTGCCATGGACACAATCAATTGAAGTCTTTGGACTATACTTCTGGGAAAAAAATAATGTCACAAACTGTGCTGACGATCAAGGACTGGACCGCCATTATCATTGAGATGCGGGAATTGGAAAACGTTGGACAGGATTAGAAAACGACTTTGGATTTTATGCACCTTCATGTTCTCTCTGGTCTTGTTTTATTTCTTGTTTTTTTTGGTTTGATGTTTTAAATGTTGTAAAATTGAAAATTGGGGGAAAAAAACAAAACAAAAACTGAACAATCCTGATCTTTCACCTTTTTTTTTACCCAAACACCGAAACAAAGTTTGTCTTTGCACTTTTTCACATGTGCTTATGTGAAAAAAAAGCTTCTACACAGGAGACACTTCAAATATTCAGTATATTTCTCTCGACCAGGTCTTTCTGTGCGGAGTTTGCATCTTTCTCCCTGTGTCTGCAAACACAATGAGTAAAATCCTCCAGTGAAGGTCGTCCTCCATAGCTCCTCGTGCCTCCATAGGCTCCATAGGCTCCATAGGCTCCATAGGCTCCATAGGCTCCATAGGCTCCGTGGTGAATTCAAATCCTGGTACCGACAATTTGCTGCATGTCCTCCCTTCTCTCTCATCCCCATTTCACGCTCAACTCTTCTGTCTAATAAAGCCTATGGACCTAAGAATCCTATAAAAAATGAAGAATGGTCAGTTCAGCACAATCACTAGTAATACCTATTTTAAGCTATATCTAAAATTTTACTGCAATATTTGCTATTGACGTTTTGCTTTTTCTCAACGATAGTCCTTGAGGGTAGACTTGTTTTTCCTTTAGCACAAATCCTTCTAAATCAATGGCAAAGTGATTCAGGGCTCAGGACAAGAGGGTCAAGTCTGTGCGTGTGGTGGAAAGTATTTATTTCTCACTTGGTAACCTTCAGTGTCAGAAGTACTTAAAATATGCCTCGACTGCTCTCAATATGCTCTCAATAACCTTCTGTACAAGAAAGTTTGAGAGCTGTTCCATATGGACAATGTTAGAGGCAAAATGCAAAGTTATAGCTGCAATCCAGATGGCTCCATCATTATTAACTACACACTCCACCGCTTTTGTTGTAACATCAGGCCTTCTATTCAGCTTTGAAAACCTCAAATCATGTTCTTTTTATCAGGCATACAATTACAACTCTCTACCTCTGCCTTTGTGCACAAAAAATGTACATTATCTGTCAATCTACTGTTGTTGAATCAGAAAATGTTTACGGTCCCGGATGTTCAAACCGTAAAAGGACAAACCCTTTGGCAACTAGTATTTCCATGTATGGATTTATTGGCAAGTGCACCAGCTTTAGAACAGCTTTTTCAGGGAACGCGAAGCACTCAGTCAGTCAGCTCTCATACCAAAGCATCTTATTGACATTTGAATATGCTCCGTCATCAGAATGTTCGCTTCTGAAAGGAAGACAGGTGGCAACTGATCTAAATACCAATGCTCTTAACAAAAATGTATCAACAAAAATACATTTTTCTAGTAATCCTACCCCAAGAACTTTTCCCCATTTTGTCACGTCATGACCACAAACGCAACTAAACTGTATTGCCATTTTTTGTGTGAAAGGGCAACACACAGCGGCACACAATTATGAAGTAGAAGGAACATCATACATGATTTCCAGAATAAAAAAAACAAAACCAAAACATAAAAAACACTGAAAAGTGCAGCGTGCATAAGCCTCCCTGAGTCAGATTTGATGGTGAGTGTTTGTGAACAGATTCTCAAGTGGCCTTTCCAACATATCAATATGATTTATTTATTTATTTTTTAAACCATTCCATTGCAGCTCAGGCTGTATGTTTAGGGCCGTTGTCCTGCTGGAAGGTGAACGCAAACAGTTTTTTCCCCCCAAGATTGTCATGGAGTTGGCTCCATTCATCTTAGCATCAACTCTGAGCAGCTTCCCTGTCCCTTCCAGAGAAAAGCAGCCCACTTGATGATGCATCACCATGATTGACAGTGGGGAGGTGTGTTCAGAGTCATGTGCTCCATTTGCTTTAAACACACATAGCATTTTGCTTTTATACAAAAAACAGGATAGCAAACAGGACTTCTTATGGCTGTTTTCAACAATGGCTTCTTGTTGCCGCTCTTCCATAAAGGCCAGTGTACTGCACAACTAAGAGTGTTTCCTGTGTTTCCTGAGTCCACCTGAGTAGTGGATCTCTGCAACTCCTCCAGAGTTCCCATGGGCCTCTTGGCTGCAGCTCTGATCAGAGCTCTCCTCCAAGACGACCATGTCTTGGTAGGTTTGTAGTTGTGCCATACTCTTTACATTTGATGGATAGAACAGTGCTCCATGACAGGTTCAAAGCTGGGGAACCGTCCATGCACCTAACCCTGTTTTAAACTTCTCCACTTTATACCTGGTTTGCTCCCAACATTCCCTTAATATATATATATATATACAATTGCACATTCTATATTTGTTTTTAAAATCTGGGAATCATGTATACTTTTCCTTCTACTTCACCATTGTGTGCCCCTTTGTCTTTCTCCTCTTCCAAAAAATGCCAGTACAACTTCAGTTAGGGGTTGTGAGGGGAAAAGTTTCAGGGGGTATGAATATTTTTGCAAACCACTAAATCTGCTGTTTCTGTCTGCATTTGTCCAGTTAACCTAAAAATATACATTTTGTCTTAATCAAAAATGCTTAGTGTATCTGGTAAGTTGTGTCCAATTAAATAAACAAATCATGTTAAATACAATTGTAAATGTCTTTAAACCAGGCTCTGGTACCACTCACTAATATCTGAGTGGGTTTTTTCAGCATGAGGATTTTGTCACTAAGTGCTGCTTTTACAATACATGCTGTGGGGGAAAAAACATCATTAATTCATTTCAAGTGAAAAGTGGGATAATGCAGCTTTACTGTATATATAGTTGTTTGCTATTTCCGTCCCTTTATTGAACTACTTTTGAAACTGACCACTACAGATCTGAAATCTTCTACAAGAGCTAGAGTTTTGAAGATGCTCTGAGCCTTGAAAACAAAATGTCTTACATTTTATCTCTGTAGCTGTCATTCACAACCATTGCCAGTAGTTATAATACCTGCTTGTAGACAACCTCTTTTAAATTACCTGCCCGCCATTGTGGTATTGTATCTTTATGTTGATTTATCATTAATCAAGTAAGAATTGAAACGTACAATAGCTCTACAGCAATAATCAGCCCTGGAGAGCGCAATAAAAAGAAAAGGGAATGTTAAAACAATTGCACATGCTGGTCGAGCAATGCTAAATTAGAACATTTACCACGGACTTTTTTCTTTTTTTTACTAAATTGAAATAAGGGATGAACACATAAAAGTACACGGCATTGGATAAAGATACTAACGAGCAGCACTAATCTTTTTTGAACATGTTCCAAAATCAAACAAGACGCAAGGCAAAGGTAAAGGAAACAGCAAGAGACTGAAACTTGAATTGTTTTAAAACCATATGAGCACGCTGCTGTACAGATATTTGAGCTCCCCCTGTTCCTCGCATTGGCCTGAATCCATTCTTTGCTTTAGTGTTCCCAAACAACACAGAGCTCATTAGGAGAAAGTATGTGGTGTGTTCTGTGTCTCTGTGAATCATTCTTGTATTTGCTGACAAGAGATTAATCATTACTCGACATCTGGGTATCTGGACATCAAATTCAGAATGTGGTTTATGCTCCCACTTTTTGAATTTGTTTCACAGAAAATAAAAACGGGCCATTGTGAGACATGCCCATTAATTCATTTGACTTATAAAGCTAAATAAAAGGATTTCCTGGCCAGTCAAAATGACATACTTTTCCTTTATTTACAAAGATGCTCACGGTTCGTCTGTATCAAAGCAAACATGATAGTTGTACGTGCAAAAAAAAAAAACAGAAGGAAGAAATAAGATGGCTAATGAACATTGTAGACTTGTGCAAAGAATCCATGAACAAAGCACTAAACACTGTTAGTATGAGGTTAGAGTAGTTTATTTACTTATTTTCAAATGATAAATGACTAATTATCTTCTTAATTCCCCACGCAATACTGAAATAAACTAAAGGGATCGTTCAACTTTGTCTGAGTTTAGCCGAATGGATAGCGAGCAGTTTGTTTGTTTGGTTCATTCAGGATTTACCTTGGAACATTTCCCAAGTTTTTAAATTCTCCATCTCAAGAAAATGCCACTCTCAACCTACACTGAACAAAATTATAAACGCTTTGGTTTTGCTTGAATTCTTAATGACTTTTTTTATATTCACAAGAGACCCACATGTCCATTGTGGTGCCATTCATCCACAACCATCAGCTC
This sequence comes from Eucyclogobius newberryi, assembly GCF_026437365.1. NCBI lineage: Eukaryota > Metazoa > Chordata > Actinopteri > Gobiiformes > Gobiidae > Eucyclogobius > Eucyclogobius newberryi. Next base: position 7,204,199 of record NW_027316500.1, on the reverse strand, counting down.
ATGTCGCTGCATGATAGTGCCCGGCTCCAGGCCGCGTTGGCAGGACACTCCGGAGAAGTGCAACAAAGTGGTCTTTGAAGGAAAGATCTTGGGAATTGTGAAATATCCAATCTTTGACACAGTCTTCCTTCTGGGAGAGGAGAACGATGGCAGCGCCCTCTTCAGTCCGACTTCTTTAGTATCCCAAGCATGCAAGAACACCCTCTTGCCTCTGTTTAGTGTGCAACGGGCACAGCAGTGTAGTAATGTAATGAGCGTACATGGTTTGGACAGTATGAAGGTTATTTTGTGTTTTTATTACCAAAGCTTTTATTTTAACCTGAATTTATGTAATTGAATTCTCGGCATCTGAATTAAGTGAACTGATTTTTTTAAACACCCAATCAAGTGAAAAAAAAAGTTTAAATATGAAAATTAAGAAAAATCAGCGTTCAAAAACACAATGATTTTAAAATCTTGGGAAAATAATACAATGCTTTCATTTTGTACTGTGTTTTAAAATTTCAGTGTGTAAAAATATAGATGCTGTTTTTTTAATTCGGTGCTAAAAAAATCTGCGTAAAACTTTTCGGTTTAACTTCCGGTTAAATCCAGACTGAAGCAATGAGTAGAGTCCTTCTGCTTCATAACTCAATTAATTCAAATGAAAACAAATCCAATTTCATAAATTCAGCGTAAAATAAAAGCCTTGGTAATAAAAACACATAAAATAGTTTTGATATTTGACGTACATAGACACAACACAAACACTTTTGTTGTGGACATTCACAAGGATTTGTTTAGCTATGGGTCGTCGCTGCAGGTTGGTTAAAACAAATAACTTGTTTATTAACTGGAGGCTGCGCCCTTGTACTTTGTTTGCTTGCCCTAGAAAATCCACCGAGAACAAACCGTCAAAGTTACTCTCAATGTTTTCTCCCCAGATTTCTACCCCTCACACCTCAAGTTCTTGTTGTTTACTGATTGCAGAGATTTCAAAGGCACCTCCAGTATCGACGTCCTCAGCCCGTGCTAGTAAACTGCCCCTGGGTGGTTTGTGTGGTTTTGTTGGCGTCTTATCGGCAGCTGTTGCCCCATGCGCTGCTGGAAGGCTGGCAGGGGGGGAGCTGCCAGTGGCACTAAGCGCAGCACATCAGTCACCGCATGGCCCACTTTCACTCTTCATCTGCACTTCAGACGACTGCCTCGTTCCTCAAGACATGTGGTCCAGTCCCAGGAAAAAACAACACCAATTACAAAACCCTTGAAAATCATTTTAATAAAAAAAGAGCCCACCAAACACGTGGTGTAAGTGGTTTAGTTAAAACAGGGACCAAACACATTAAGACATACTATGTATTTTTTGGGGGGTAGTTAGTTATAAATTGGTGATTCCTCATTCGTCCCGGAGTGTTCCATTGTAGAAACAGATTCAGTTGGACACTGACGTTGAACAAGACGTTCAATTCTCATCCAAGAGTCAGATCTAGTCTGAGAACTCGGATATTTATCCTACTCTGAGCTGCGTAAGCCCTGTCCACCGGCAGTGTTGGGAAAGTTCACTTTCTACATGAACTAGTTCAGTTCATAGTTCATACATTTTAAAATGAACTAGTTCAGTTCATAGTTCATAATTCAAAATTTTGAACTAAGTTCACAGGTCCAAAAATGAACTAGTTCAGTTATTTTTTTCAATATTATGCATTAGTTTCCACAGCCCAAATACAACCACAGGCAGCAATTATTTTATTAGTTTATTGCTGAAAATATGTGTCAGATTTCATCTTCATATCCAATTTTGAATCCTTACCCAGGATTTACATTCACATTGAAGGGACAGACTTCCATGTGTTGCTGTCCATTCAGTCCACACATATTCAGCCCCACTGTATATTCTCAAAAACATGAGGGAAAACTTGCTGGGCAAAGTTTGCACATAAATGTTAGATTGTTCCCATCCTCACCGACCTTATCAGAAAACTCACGTAACTGGTCGTAGCAGGTCGATTGTTGCGGTTCTGTTGACTTCACGTTGCGGTCGCGTCAATGCTGCTTTTTGTTTTGTTGCGCATGCGCAGTGCGGTGCGGTCTCCGCGATCTATCGCCTCTACAACTCTGGAGCTCTCACACTTGCCAGACATAGGCTCTTTTTGGGCAACATAACAGTGTGTTTTTCGCCTGTAAGTCTCTAGAAATCTGACACTTTATTGAACGAAAATAAAAAGAACGATTTATGCCGTTCACAGACACCAGAATGAACGCGTTCACATTATCGTTCTTCAGCAGTAATACCGTTAGTTCAGTTCATGTTCACGAAAATTATGAACGCGTTCAGGTACAACACTGTCCACCGGGTGGAACCTGCTGAAATGAATCTTCTTTATTAGTGTGGCAGTATGGCCGGCAGTATGGCCGGCAGTATGGCCGGCAGTATGGCCGGCAGTATGGCCGGCAGTATGGCCGGCAGTATGGCCGGCAGTATGGCCTGCGGGCAGACCATGCCACTTCCTATTGGCTAATCATTAGGGCCGTTGGCCAATAAAACGTTGATCAGTTTTGTCATTTATCCTCTGACCAAAGCACTTCCTGGGTCTGGGTGTTGCTCCACGTACCTCCGCTCTCCAGGTAGTAGTTGTCCTTTTTGCTAATGCGATTTGATGATGTAGTTTTACTCATAATGTAGTTTCTATGGTTTAGTGCCGTGACCTGTCGCCTGGCGCCGCTTTGGTTAACGCTCCGATGTGATCTCTGCTGACTCGGGATTGTTGTGGTCTCGCTGTCATAGCCCCACAGCGCGTGGTCCCGGGCAGCTAACGTGGTACGTCCTGAGCGTGATGCCGGTAGCCTAGTGTTCAGGTCAGCGTTAACCAGATCTCTTTTCAGATGTAACGTTATGTAACGTGATGTAACCTAAACTCTCTGGCGCGGTGGTGTGTGCTGGAGCCGTTGCCCTGCCCTCTGTTCATATGGATGTCTGTGCCCTGTGTTGTCCAGGTCCACTGGACTCTTAAAAGACTATACATCCACGCATAAAGAACTGTGATTACCTCTACTTGAGTTGTTACCTAAGCCTGTGTCAAAGTATTTATTAAATTAATAGCCTGTTAAATAAATTACATGTCATGAACCTGGAATCTGCCTCTGTTTGATCAAGAACGAATCTGTGTCCGTTTAGTTAGTTTTCCGGGTGTAAGCCCGGTGGTGTTTTCTTTATTTTAAATTTAATGTAAATTAGTTTTAAACATTTGTAGTACCACGTGAATGCCACATTAGCCTAACAGCCCTGTAATAAAGAGCGGTACATAAGTGAGACTAAAAGCCACTGCATAAACCAACACAGAGCACGGTGCATCTGCATCTCAAATCCACAAACCACTCTTTTGAAAACAGTGAGGAGAAGATTCTAAGCAGGAGAAGAGATGGTTTGAAAACGGAGTTAAGGTTTCTAGTATGGTATTAAACTTATTTATCTCCATAGAGTCCAGTAACAACACTAGGTCAGATCTGTGGAGACCCTGCACATAAGCAATAAATACACCTGTAATTTAAGTCTTGCAAAATCGATAAGTTTGTTTCCACACAGTGAAATATTTTAGGTAGAGCAGTTACATCTCCATTGAGACAAGAATATATTGGACCCTCCACCATAAAAGTTACATGTGCACTTTTAAATCAAGGGTTGTTATTGCAATTATAATGTGGCAAAAATACATTGCTTGGTTATTTTTTAACACAATATTTCCATCAAAGGACCAGGAGAGATACTCAGTTAAATTGGACATGGAAAGTCCCATCCGGGACCTTCTTGCTGTGAGGATAGTGCTGGGTGACCATGCTTCCAAGAGAATACACTTTCAACACATAATTACAGCGTCCCGCTGGCAGAATGTTAGATTTGCCCCTTATTTATTATATTTTGCCCATCTGATAAAATATTAAAATAAAGCTACAACCTACTTATTTTAAGCAAAGTCAAACATTCTGAATGAATCAGACTCAGTTTGTACTTCCATCAGTGTGATGGGACTGGACTTTTGTATTTTATTTACAAGCCCCTGAAACATTTTTGTCTGTGAAATTAGCTTCAGCTTTGAGAAAGGAATTGTCAATGATCTGTCAGTCAGTCCATACCGCCCAACAGCAGCTTTAACGTCTAACTCGTTCATATACAGTATATACCATAGAACATCTAGGCAGGATTTGAAATCAGATTTTCCTCTGGGCAGAGCTTGTTTCCACATATAAATCAGACATCAGAGGCAAAAACCAGACCCTTTATACTCATGAATGTTTAGAATGCTGGCCCACTATAAAGGGGAATACATTTCCTATAGGTGGCTCATTTAGTACAAACAAAACAAATATATGAATATAAAACAAATTAAAAAAATTAAATAAATAAAAAGGGGGAACCTTTGAGGAAGTTAAAGGTGTAGATTATGAGTTTAGGGGTCGCCATATATATATATATATATATATATATATATATATATATATTTTTTTTTTTTCTCATAAAACATGTATTTTTCCAACCAAGTAGTGCCCCTGTTTACTTTTGAACATATTTTATTTAAATCCAAACATTCTGAGAATGCTAAAGAGAGAGACCTATAGAATGGACAAAATGTATGTTATAAATTTATATTCAATTTAAAATATACATATTAAAATTGAATGAATACTTCAATTGAATACTGTAGAAATACTGTACAGAATTTCTTGCACACAATGCATTCTCAACCCACTCACCCTTTCAGTTTGTTTTTGTTGCAACCTCTCTCTGAGATAACTGCAAGCACACAGAGCTCCACAGCTTACCTACCGTACACGAGAGTCACTATATCTCCAGCTCTGTGGACCAGCCTCACCAACACACCCCGGACTCACACTCTTCCTGCTGCCAGCCGCTGGTCTGATGTGCACTGCTGCAAGACGCCATAAGCAGGGCACAAATAATACTGACTTTCATCATTCTCGCAGTGGTAGGTTACGAGTTGATCAGGTCGTTAAAGGCTGACAATGAAGGTGACACTGGTGGATGAATGTCACCTCAAAGGAGAATTCCCGCAAGGACATAAAAAGATATTGCTACTGCAAAAACAATATGAAGAAGCTGCTGGAAAAAAACACAGGTCTGAAAGACCCAAAGAAAATTGGCAAAAGAGAATCACTCAAAACGAACCACGAGGCCACTATTATTCGAAACAATGGAATTTGGATCTATAAATCAGGAACATTTTGACAACATGGCTCTAACCGCAGAGGTGCTGAGGTGTGATTAGACAACGGTCCTCTTTTATCTTGGACACGTTTTAGCTGTGACAAGAACATTAACCATTCTGGTTTGGAAACCTATAATGACATGACATTTTTCCAGAACAGCTCTTTGTCATTTTGCAGGTCCTTAAGGATATTAAGGATTCATCAGCAGCTGCTCCACCACCACCAGCAAAAGATTCAGCTCCAGCTGCTCCGCATTCACCTCCACCGCCTCCAGCAAAGGAACAATCTTCAAAGGCCTTGGACCCATCTGTGACAAGCCCAACAACATCCCTGTCATCGCCCCTGCCTTCACACCAGCCCTGGGTTCCCCCTGCAACATCTACTCCCACTAAAGATTCATCATTCTCCTTCTCATCTCCACTCTCACCCATGGGCCTTCCCAGCCATTTTGAAAGTCTGATCAAATCAGGCATTAAGATGGCTCCACTCACGCCCAATATAGCAAGGGCTATGTCTTCCCTGCACAAGCTGACTACACCAACAAAAGCCCCACCACCCATCCCCCCTCGCCTCTCACCTGGTCCCAAACTCTCCTTGGCTACAAAAGCCCCACCACCCATCCAACCTCGCCTTCCGGCCCATCTCTAATCTACCATTTTGGGGCAAAGTCCTTGAAAAGGTTGTTTACCAACAGCTCACAGATTTCCTCTTAATAAACAACTCATTTGATGTTTTTCAGTCAGGTTTTAGACCTCATCACAGCACTGAGACTGCTCTTGTCAAGGTGACAAATGACATCCGCCTGAACACTGACACGGGCAAAGCCTCAGTCTTAATTCTGTTAGATCTGAGTTCTGCTTTTGACACTGTCGATCATGGGATCCTCTTACAGAGACTAGAGGACTGGGTGGGCATCACTGGCACTGCCCTAAACTGGTTAAGGTCCTATCTGGAAGACAGGAAGTACTTTGTTGAAATTGGTAGCTGTGTCTCAGACCACATGACCCTGACCTGTGGAGTGCCACAAGGGTCAGTCCTGGGTCCCCTTCTGTTCAACCTCTACATGCTGCCGTTGGGTCAGTTGATACGCAGTGAAAATGTGTCCTATCACAATTATGCAGACGACACTCAGATCTATGTTTCACTATCGGCAGGTGACTATGGACCAGTGGATTCTCTCTGTCACTGCATCCAACAGATCAGTGTGTGGATGCAAAACAACTTTCTCCAGCTGAACTCAGACAAGACTGAAATAATCGTTTTTGACCCACAGAAACAAAGAGAAAGTGTTAGCGGTCACCTCCAGAGTCTCGCTCTAAAACCTACAAACCAAGTTAGAAATCTGGGGGTAATAATGGACTCAGACTTGAACTTTAATAGCCACGTCAAATCAATAACATCAGCAGCTTTTTACCATCTAAAAAACATTGCCAAAATCAAAAATATAGTGTCAAAACCAGATTTAGAGAGACTTATCCACGCGTTTGTCTCCAGTAGATTAGACTACTGTAATGGCCTGCTCACTGGTCTCTCCAAACGAGCTGTAAAACAGCTGCAGTACATCCAGAACGCTGCTGCTCGGGTCCTGACTAGAACCAGGAAGTACCATCACATTAGTCCTGTTCTCAGGTCTCTGCACTGGCTCCTGCGGCTCAGAGAATAGACTTTAAAGCAGCTCTGCTTGTGTACAAGTCTCTCCATGGCCTAGCACCAAAGTACATCTTGGATATGTTAGTGCCATATGAACCATCTCGAACTCTGAGGACCTCAGGGACCGGCCTCCTGCTGGTGCCCAGAGTCAGGACAAAACATGGACCGGCCTCCTGCTGGTGCCAGAGTCAGGACTAAACATGGACCGGCCTCCTGCTGGTGCCAGAGTCTGGACTAAACATGGACCGGCCTCCTGCTGGTGCCCAGAGTCAGGACTAAACATGGACCGGCCTCCTGCTGGTGCCAGAGTCAGGACAAAACATGGGGAATCTGCGTTTCAGTTTCATGCAGCTAAAATCTGGAACAGTCTTCCTGAAGATGTGAGACAGGTTCTACTCTGACAATGTTCAAATCAAAGCTAAAAACAGTTTTGTTTAGCTGCGCATATGACTGAAAGGATTTTTTCTTTGCACTCTTCTCTTTTGTTTGTGATTTTATTAGTTTAGAAAATCAGTTGGATTGATAATTTTTAATTTAGTTAATTTTATTGTATTTCTGTAATTTCTTTGTGATTTGAATGCATTTTTCCTGCTGTGTGAAGCACTTTGAATTGCCTTGTGTATGAAATGTGCTCTACAAATAAACTTGCCTTGCCTTGCCTTGCCTTGCCTTAAAAGCTAACCTGAGTATTATTACTAGCTGGGACAGCACTTATGTGACTAGTGAGAGCGCTGCGTGGTTCTTAGGGCCTCCGATGCTGGATGTGCCTGATCCTAACAGCATATAGTGAGAAAACAAGTGCTTCAGGAAAAGTTCAGAGTTCAGAGTACAAGTTAAAACAACATAACGTGTGAGAAGATGCGTGCTGACTAAAGTTTGAGGCTTTAGTGTTGTGTGGATTCTGCAGGCTCTGTCCACAGTCCACAGTGTAAGGCTGCCTGCAGGCTCAGTTTGTGTGTATTCAAATTCAAGATCTTCAATAGTATACTAAATCAGCAGGAGGCTACACTCTTATGAATTGCACTGAGATGCCCCACGCTCACATTTCCCTCTTTGATGGAGCAAAGGTAGGCAGAAAAAACATGGGGCTCCACTGCGAACTACTGACACCAGCAATGGACACCAGTGATCAGCTGCATGTGTAAAATACTAGATTTGGACAGTTGGGACAATAAAGGAATATCTTATCTTATCTTATCTTATCTTATTTAATAAGAGTGTTCTGTTTTTGTTTTGTTTCAGTACACTAGAGGGTGCTGTTGTTGTGTAAGTTAATGTCTTGGGCGCTTACTGTGTTCTGTCCCTTTAAGAAAGCGAGCGGTAGTTAGGTCATGTGACACTATCAGGAAGTTTTGTCAGGAAGTGAGGCAATGAAGCACATTGTTGTTCATCTAAGTTATCCACCAACATCTGCATGCATCTTATGCCTTTGTTAGCATCGTGGGTACGTATGGATGTGTTAGTTAAAGATCTTTATGTGTATATGATTATTTTATTTCATGTGTTTGAAATGAATGTGTCTGATTGATATTTGTATATGTTCCAGTTTCACCATCTTGCACCATTAAACCTGTGGACAAAGAGCTACTGTCTTCAGAGTCTTGATGTCAAGAAGGAGTTTAGCTGGCTGTCTAGTTATTTATCGCACGTATGGCGAGGGCAGTACAGTGAAACCACGGCTCTCAAGCGGGCAGGATAACGCAGTCCAGACTGGAAAACGAAGACAACACTGTCCCACGCAGTAAGTGGAACATCATCAGAGTAAAGAGGAACATTATCATCACACAATGGATGAGAAATCAGCCTCATACAAAACACGATCATGTGCTTCAATAAGATCAAGTGTGTCAAATGGATCGGCTGCGGCAAAGGCCAGAGCAAAGGCAGAAGCAGCAAAAGCACGCTTTGCATATGCTGAAAAAGAAATGAAACTGAAGTTAGAAAAGGCTAAAGTGGAAGCATCCATGGAAATGCTCAACTGTGAAAAAGAGACTGCTGCAGCTATAGCAGAAGCTGAAGTGCTTGAAGCTGCATGTGATTTGGAAAGTGAAAAGCACAGTCTTGAGCTAAAGTTGGACTCAATGCCTTCTCTTGAAGCGGCAGAACGCACCGAAAAATATGTTGTTGAGCAAGCCAAAGCTGTGGAGGCAAGGACACAAATGTGGGATGATGAAACACCTGTAAAAGTGGAACAAGACCCCACTCACAGCAAATTGGATGTAACTTTAAAACCTGAGGCCAAACCTTTTATTCCACTACAAGCAATCTTGTGCAACCTCAAGTTTGATTTGGATAGAGTGCCTTGCGTCCTTTTTAGGAGGTCAACTGCAGCCTCAACTGTCGGCATGGACTTCAGTCCGTCATCGACATAGAAATCATGCATCACAAAGTCTTTGACATCGGGGTCGGCCTGGATCTCAATGCTCAGAACAGACTGGTGTAAGCCATAAATACAGCAGTGAATGCAACAGTGAAAGACACACTACTGCAATGCATCCTGGACCTGCACCTAGCATTGGAAAGACTGAGCCCCCTCCTGAGCATGGCGGGGAGGAGAAGGAAACCGAAGCTCATCTGCAAGACACAACTGAATCTCAGCCACATGTCACCAACAACTGCACAGATGTGTGTGGTAGAGGCCAATCAGACCGCTCTTGCTCCAAAATATGTCTTGTTAAAGTGAATCCAACTGGCCAAAAGCACAAAGCGGTAAAAATGTATGTCATCCTAGATGAACAGAGCAAACTAAAAGGTCTGAGTAGGACATGCCGTGTTTAACAATCTATCAAGGTAGCAAACTGAGCTCCCCCCAAAATAAGGAGGATCCCACAAAGACATGGCCCTACATTCTAAAACCAAAGAACACCATTCATATATTTTCAATATAAAGTGTGTGAATTACCACAACGCTTTAAAGACACATTTCACAGTCACTTTTGCTGGTTGAGTTAAAGGCATATTTTCACGTATGTCCTTCTATTGAGAAAACCTTTTATGCAAATGGGTTCAATTTACTGAAGATGAGTTTTGCATCCATGTAGAGGAAAGCGGGGCTGATTCAGAAGGAAGATGGCTAAAGTGTACGGGTCCAGGTAAACTTTACATCTTGGGGTTTTGTGGTTCTTTTTAAGATAAAATGGTCTCAGAGTAACAACTGTGGCATATCCAGGACTGTGGAGGATTAGAGCTTTTATAGAGAAAATTCAGAGAACGTGTCATCACTTTGAGGAAGGATCTTTGAAAACCCTTATCCCTGTCTTTTTAATAGAAAATACTCTATACATTAAGTATGTACGCTGTACACTCTACAGAAAGAGGATATGTACATGCCCACAGTAGGTTGGGTTCACATCAACATCACATTATTCCCAAATGTATAGTTTAAAAATGAGCTGGAGGCAAGTAAGAATTCTGTGTTAATTTTGATAATCAGATTACAGATTTTTTGACATGGTTTATGGTCCATATTGCCATAATTCTAACAATAGCTTCAGAAAGCAAAGCCATTAGAACTGATTTATTTTGTATTTATTTTTTTGCCATTCTCAGCTAAAGCAATGAAATACTGTTAGGAACTCTCTTGTCAAGCAGCAATAGATGACAACAGATTTTAAAGGGGTGAATTTACATGACAGGAGTGATTGATTTGACAGCTTGTAGATAAAAGCTGTTTCTCAGTGATCTATAAAGGAGGACAGGAAGCAGCAGAGCCATGGGAGTGGATGCTGCCACAGAGCACACTCCCAGACTGCTGCAATGACCCAAATTAGTCCCGGTCCCAGGCCTCCTTGCCCTCGGTGATGGTTGTCACCCAGTGTGGGGAGGTTACAGGCAGACATGTGTGCGCAGACTTCTTGTGTGTAACTGTGTGGCACTTGCCCCCCCGTGAGCAAAGTCCCGGTGATTCTATGTACGTAGGGCCTCGCGATGGGCTTGTCACATTCTAATTGGACTAAACCAAAGGCAGGTCCAGGACAACAAGGACTGCATGAGATGTGTGCAGCACAGCACTGTTACACTCAGCTGGACACCTGAATCCTCAGTGGGACGCTGCATGGTTCGGAGGACGCGAGGGCAGTGTACTCAGTGCACTACTGAAGTTTATCAGTTATGATTCTGGCCATTCACAGAATACACCACGTCCTCAGTTCACTCCACCTGATATTTTGGCATTATCAGCAATAGCGCCAATGCAAGATGCCAGGAAATGAGCTCCACAACACCCAAGTTACTGCTAATATCAGGGGCAAAATATGGCCCTTGGAGTGTGTGTCTGACCTTTTCTTCCAGTCCCCTGAGGTCCGCTCTGCTGCCTTCACCACCCACTGCAGGTCTGTTTGTGGAGCCAATCCCTAACAAATAATGATACGGTTCAACATTTGTGGATTGTTTGAATATTTCTTGAGAAAAAAGTGAATTTCTTATTTCTCTGTATCAGCGGAACCCAAAGTGGGGCCTGCACGCCATACTTAGCCCTACAGGAGAATAGACCCTCAAAAACTTGCTAATAAAAGACCATCAATCACAAATATACTTTTTAGATTCAACACAAAATTTGGTTTGGCCTTTGGAACACCAAGGAAAAAAGTTTAGGCACCCCTGCTCTAAATATTGGCTATATACCAGGGACATCAGAAAGATCCTGCAGCGTCTTCATCTCTTGTAGAAAGTGAAGAGGGCACATCATCATGTACTGTATCACATCCTGGTTCGACAACAGCAGGGCAGAGGAGAGAAAAAATCTAAGAAAAGCTTTGGCAGATTCTCTTTTTGTACAAAAACTCCACAATACTATTTTCAAAGCAGGAAGTTATTGTCTGTTTTTCTGTGCACAAAGCTTCATGTGCTGTGCCATACTTCAAATTGTGCTCATTGTTTTGCTGTCAAGGACATTGCTCTATTCTTCCTCGGATCAAAACCATTAGGAGCATCGAATCAAGCTGGAACTAATGCATCAACACTCACTGGCATCTAATATCACTTAACATTGAGGTGCCCTCTGAGACACGAGCTTATATCTGCACTTACACTGCAGATATGAGGAGGCTTTTCATACGCTCTTCACTGAGATGACAATCCCATGCACAAAACATGAGTCAAAAAACATGAGTTCAACCACAGTGACATTGTTGCTTTCATTGTGTGAAGAGAGAGAGAGGGGGAATATAAAACTTGAGTTTTGAATGCATATTTCAAACATATTTACCACTGTAATTCCCAGTCTAATAAAGTGTCACATTTTGGTTGCAGACTCATTAGAAGTTCAGGGGAGTAAAACTTTTTTCATAAAATATTGAAATCATTGTTCAGTTCTATTCCCCGTATGCTTTGATGAATTGTGATAATAGTAAATAATAAATGTCCCAGGATTTGACACCCCAAGCCAAATATGAACACCAGATTTGTTCATAATAAAGGAATCTATCCATAAATGCACTGCTTATTAAAAGGTGTCAAAAGAGCAGCAAAGAACTAGTTTTCTAATGTATAAAATTCACAAGCAAGATCACAAGCAAATTCACAAGCAAGTTCAGGCCGAATGGAACATTCGGCCTGAACAACAGTGTACAAAACACTGCTGCAAGGTTATTAACAGGAGAGAACAAACAAACATGCACAACTGCAATTTTATCTTCATTGCATTGGCTTCCTATTCAATTTTGTTTTGATTTCAAAGACATGGTTTTAACGTACAGAGCTCTAAACAAACAGGCTCCTCAGTACATAGTGAACTTGTAGCACCCGTAGACTTCTAGCCGGGCCCTCCGGTCTCAAGGTCAGGGCCTTTTGATGGCCCCAAAGACCTGCTTTAAAACCCGGGAGGACCTGTTCTTTCAGGCTGCCGCTCCCAAATGATGGAATGCCCTGCCCATGGCCCTCCGTATGGCAGACTCTGTGGATTCTTTTTAAAAAGCAGCTAAACACACTTCTACACAAGCTTTTGTTTGACCGTTGGCTTTATGTCTTAATTCTTTACTTTGCTTGTTTCAGAAATGTTTGGGCCTAGAATGTACAAAATGATTTGTTCTGATACTAAAAACCAAGCTTTATCTTTGATTTAGAAACCAAAGTTTGCCTTACGAGAGCGCTGTGTTGCGTACGCCACTGAGGTACTTAAATATTGAGACAAAGTCAATAGGTCTATCCTGTTGAAGCCTTGATCAGAGCGATAGCCTCTGGCGTGCTAAAAGATGATGACGTCAGTTTTTAAGAATTTAGCGCTAACTTCAGGGATTGAAGTTGAGACTGCACTAAGACGAAAGCAGATTATAGTGACTCAATGGCCCAATCCAGTGAGGTTAGAGTTCGTAAAGTACTGTATCATTGGCATAAAAGGGATAAATGACATTGGAAAGATCAACACAAAGATTATTAATATAAATGGAAAATAAATTGTGCCTAAAATGGAGCCTTTAGGTATATTCCAGAGGACACATCCAGACAATAGGAAGAGGCTCCAGCCAATTGAATACTTTTGTGGAATTGTGTGGACTGGTTCCTGATTAAATAAAGGGTGCACGCTGAAGTCAAATATAGAATAATTAAGAAACTTGAGTAACAACATTAACACTGAGCTGGTCTTTGTTTTTCACTTTTAGATTGCAGATATGTTGACCTGGTTTATGGTTAATATCTCTGTAAATTCTGGGCCTTTCCACACAAAACAAAACATTCAGCACAATACGCCAGCATTATTTGCTTGAAAAGTTTTGCTATTATTCAACCAAAAAGAGTTGTACAATTAACGGGGCAATTTTGTGGAGTAAATCCCAGACAAATAGGGTTTGTGGAGCAAAACTTTGGATATTTCTTTCAAAAATAGTAAATCTCTCATAGTTATGTATTTTTTCACAGACATAAAACATATTGAAGTACCGGTTTAAAAATTTGCTTTTAGAGTAAAAAAAAAAAAGGATTTCACAAAGATTTTGGAACTATTAAAGAGTCAAATATGGTAATCTTAATAACGAAGCAATAATTCTCAATTGTCAATTGTGTATATATTCAGTCAACAAAAGCAAAAGTTCATAATATTTTAAATGTATTTTTTATATATTTTTGTTTGCTCAAAACTGGGATTCCATAAACATGCAAAAAATAACTCCTCTGCCCCAAATCAAACTCTCTCAAACCCAGTAGTAGAGAAGCAAGAGAATATTGTAAATTAAGTAAAGTAAGTGAATGATCACTCAAAAGGAGGCAAAGACATACAATACTGCATAATAGATGAGAGCAGGTGCACGCTGAGGTTCTCTGGGGCACAGCAGGAGGTTCAGCGTGTCACATTAAAGTCAAAGTCTCACTACAAACCACAGAGGACAGATCTGGGGGAGCGACGAGCTGGTTTTAAAGTCTTTAAAGAGTTCACGGTTTGAGGTTTATTCAGCATCATCAGGAGGAATGTGGCTCGGGTCAAATTCTGCGGTCACACAATATATGTTTGAAATATATGAGTGCGCGGTTTTCATTTTGGGAATATAATATAGTATGTATTTATGCCTTTATCATTATTCAAAATAATAGGTGTTATTTGATCAGATTTATAAATACACTTTTAAAAAAAAATAAAATAAAATTCTTAAACATGAATTAGCTTGAAAGCATCTTTACATCTTATTGTGGACTTGGGTTGGTCCTGTTCTAGTCCTTATCTAGTCCAGCTTTAGTTTTAGTTTTAGACCCGTTTAGTTTCAATTTTGATGTGGTAAACGCACCCTTTTATATAAAATTGCACATGTTCGTTCTTTGTATTCATACACTGTACATAAAATCACCTAGCTTCAAAAGTGTGTCTTAGAATATGTGTAAAATGTTATTACTCTTATTGTTGTCATTGGCTGTTTGCACACTCATTAAGCCTACAATAAAACTCCAAAAAGTACAATTATATCAAAAACTATCCTCTTTAGCACCCTCCTGTTTCTCCCGTTACTTAATTTAATCGTCAAAACCTATTAATCTACTGTAGTATTGCGCTTAGTAATTGAGTTTGTGTTTTAATTTACCTCCCACACCCTCCGCTGACGTGATCTTGCACTGCAAAATCTCTCACCTCATCAGTGCATGGTGTTACAGTAATTCTGATATTTGAATTCAAACTGAACAGACATTATCTTTATCTTGAAACATGAAACTTCCTTCCCGTTGGCGCTTGCAGAGAACACAATTAACACCTTGATGTCACCTCGTTATCTTCCACAGTTTAGTGTCATTTTTGATGGGTTTGCGAGGAACGTTACAGTATGTAGACAATAGGCCCCGATCAGAAGAGCACAGCACTTTTTACAGCTCGGATCCAGAGAGCAATGCGATGCAGCCCTCAACATCTAAATAAAGAGAGCATTAAGAACTAATGAGGTGTAATGTAAGGCAGATGTTGCTATGGAAACACACTAATGGCACATGTTGGTGTTTGCAAGTTGCGAATGTTGTTATGATCCAGCTCTAGTAGGGAAACGTATTAATTTAATGTGATGTAAAAGTAAATTAACTGGATTAAATTGCAAAATCTGAAAGGTTTACACAAAAGGATAAAAAATTAATGGAAATACAAATGGAAATTAGTTGTAAAAATTGCAGTCTGGTACAAGCATTCATGTGTTTATGGTGTTAATATGTAATTGCAAATGTATACGATTTTCACATTGTCCAATTGACTGTTCCACCCATCTACATCAAGGCCACCTGCTCCCCAGCTCAACCAACGCACCCAATCCAGCCTGTCCGTCTGTGAGAGTTCAGATCCCTTCTTCACCACGGAACTCCTCCAGGTTTCTATTTTTTCCCATGGAGGTTTTTGTAGTTTTTCCTGGCCAAGAAGGAGGGTCTAAGGACAGAAGGAGGGTCTAAGGACAGAAGGAGGGTCTAAGGACAGAAGGAGGGTCTAAGAACAGAAGGAGGGTCTAAGGACAGAAGGAGGGTCTAAGGACAGAAGGAGGGTCTAAGGACAGAAGGAGGCTCTAAGGAGGGTCTAAGGACAGAAGGAGGGTCTAAGGACAGAAGGAGGGTCTAAGGAGGGTCTAAAGACAGAAGGAGGGTCTAAGGACAGAAGGAGGGTCTAAGGACAGAAGGAGGGTCTAAGGACAGAAGGAGGGTCTAAGGAGGGTCTAAAGACAGAAGGAGGGTCTAAGGACAGAAGGGGGTCTAAGGAGGGTCTAAGGAGGGTCTAAGGAGGGTCTAAGGACAGAAGGAGGGTCTAAGGACAGAAGGAGGGTCTAAGGAGGGTCTAAAGACAGAAGGAGGGTCTAAGGACAGAAGGAGGGTCTAAGGAGGGTCTAAGGACAGAAGGAGGGTCTAAGGAGGGTCTAAAGACAGAAGGAGGGTCTAAGGACAGAAGGAGGGTCTAAGGACAGAAGGAGGGTCTAAGGAGGGTCTAAGGACAGAAGGAGGGTCTAAGGACAGAAGGAGGGTCTAAGGAGGGTCTAAGGACAGAAGGAGGGTCTAAGGACAGAAGGGGGTCTAAGGAGGGTCTAAGGAGGGTCTAAAGACAGAAGGAGGGTCTAAGGACAGAAGGAGGGTCTAAGGACAGAAGGAGGGTCTAAGGAGGGTCTAAAGACAGAAGGAGGGTCTAAGGACAGAAGGAGGGTCTAAGGACAGAAGGAGGGTCTAAGGAGGGTCTAAGGACAGAAGGAGGGTCTAAGGACAGAAGGAGGGTCTAAGGACAGGGGATTCCCATGACATCGCCCCTCGCACCTGCTCCCCATCTTCAATCAACGCACTCCTAAGTCCTCTTCTAAGTCACTCCTCCCCGCGGCATGTCGCACCTCTGCTCCCGATTAGCGCACAGCCGGTCCCATATGAACCCTCACTCAGTTGGCTCGGCCTCTTCAGACCGTACTGCGACCCACCACCTCCCCTCCTCCACCTCTGCATCCCTCTCATCCTAATCATCTACCCTCTCACCATATCTACCACTACCAGGCTCCGGGGGGAGACATCTAATACAAATAGATCATGGAATGCCCATGATCGCAATGTCTTCCGCTGGGGTCTGAGCGCCAAATAACCCATGAATGTAATAAATCTTGCTAAACAGTCCTTTCTTTGTCTTCTGAGTCTCTCCAGGGTGAAATAGTGTGTTGATAAAAAAAGTTATTAAGTAATAAAATAAAAGAATATATATTACATTTGTGTGATATCCCATATATCAAGTGTATTGCATTAGTTTAATTGACACATTTGTCCGTTTGTCATAGAAAGTGAGGTGTGAGCATTAGTCTTCCTCCTTTTATTGAAGCTGCACAGACAGCTCTGTTTCTGAGCTGAACACTTCTCAATGTGCTCATGCACATTTCCTTCAAAGAAAGTGTACTTTTCTGAGTAGTTTTCTTACACAATACTGAGCAATAATCTTTTTTTATTATGTTTTTTGTTACTCTTCCACATGTGAGGAAATAAGTGAGATTTTCAATTCAAATAATTGATTACTATTACACAGTACTCCTTTATTGAGGAATTACTGCTTTTTACTTCTACTTGACCAAGGGTTAGGATCATAATATTTTCTTGTTTATTTTCTTTGAAATAAATAATATTCACAGTTGACAAAAGCAGTTGAATCAGTCAATTCAAATTGTTTAGTTTATTTGTAGATTACTATGGACTCTTCATTGTTCAAGATGGACCGGTGAGAACCCCGAGGTAAATCATTCATTAAAGAAGGAACATTGTCTGAGGTCCTGAGTCACCTTCTCACACAACACTGAGGCATGATGGGTAAAAAATGTGTCCGAAGTGGAGCCAATGGCTTCTCCCTTTATCAGCCCGGCACCAGGTACAGCGGCTGACCTACATGCCAGGACTTGTACAAAGAGAGAGAGAGTAGCAAAGCATGCTGGGCCCTGACAGCTCATGAGAGGTTGTTTGCACCCCTGTGGCAGGAAATACATAGACTTTCTGCAAATAAATGTATTCAAACTTAACTGCAAAATGACTGCAGTATGTTTTTCTTGGTCATACAAGATAGATCGGACTAAATAATTTAAACAAATCTAATATTGTAATCATAGGTTTTTATTATTTGTTTCTATTTGTCTCTATTATGATATTATCTCTTGTGTCGTTTTTCTTTGCCCTTATCAACACGAACATATCTACAATAGTTGCACTGCAAATGCTGCACTGTTGTTCTGTCCATACTGTATACATGTTATATTTAAGTCAATTTGTATAACATTTCATTTTATGCCTGCTGTGTTGTATATATTTCAACATTATTATTCATTATTTTGTATTGCACCTGTCATGAAGTAAGTTCCTAGTTTGTGAATTTTGTTCACGGACAATGGCAATAAAACTTCTATGATTCTGATATTTTGTTTTCTTACATCGCAGAGTCTTCTCCGATCTGGTCTGATCTGGTCTGATCTCGAAAGTCGCTGTACCAGGGCAGCCGTGGATCTAGAGCAGGGATTCTTTACCCTTTTTTCAGAACAAAGTAATCTGGAGCTCATTTACATATCAAATGTATTGTATTTCATTCATTTTCATGTTAAAGACTCACTGCTCTACTTTCGGTGTGTCCTTACACTTCCCCCACCAAATCTCATTGCAAAGACTTAATAAATAATTGCTTTCATTCAAAATCTTGACTTTCAACTAAAAATACTGTAAAGGGCAAACCCAATTATATTCACTATTCTTATGATGTGTTTCGGAAGCAATTACAGATTTGAAATATGCCATGAGAAGCAAAGCCAGAATATCCATGCATATAAGGCGAACAGAAAATTCCAACCAATTACGTTTTTTTTCTCCCAATGAGAATAAGTTGACAGTGAAAGATGTTGAATATGCTGAACAATGTATTATTGCATATGAACAAAGACAACATTACAAACAGGAAATTGACCTTATTGAACGGCAAAAATACAGCCCTAAGAACAGTTCAATCTACAAAATGGACCCCAGGCTGGACCATGAGGGACTGTTGAGAGTTGGTGGCAGGATCAACAAACTGTCTATGCCCATAGAAATAAAAAATCCTATCATTTTGCCTAAAAGGTCCCACATCTCTAAACTGATCCTCAAAGCCATCCATGAGCAAATTGGTCATACCGGTCGAAACCATATGTTGTCAAAATTACATCAAAAATACTGGATGTCCTCTGCTAATGCTGCCGCACGCAACATCATCAGAACCTGTGTTTATTGCCGGCGAATGCAGTCTGCGGCTGGAGAGCAGAAGATGGCAGATTTTCCAGAAGATCGAGTATTGCCTAACATGCCACCATTCAGCACAGTTGGTGTGGACTATTTTGGACCATTTGAAACAAAACGGGGTCGAGCTACTGTGAAAAGATGGGGTGTAATCTTCACTTGTTTAAACACTCGAGCAGTGCATTTGGAAGTAGCCAGCAGTCTGGACACGAGCTCATGTATAAATGCAGTCCGAAGATTCATATGTCGCAGAGGAACTGTATCAAGTATCAGATCAGACCAAGGCACAAACCTCGTTGGTGCAGATAAAGAACTTAAAAGATCACTGGAAGAGTTAAATCACAACAAGATTAGTGAAACACTCCTAAACAAAGGCATAAACTGGATATTCAACCCTGCAGGAGGAGCCCACCATGGAGGTGTATGGGAGAGACTTATCCGAACCCTGAAAAGGATATTGTGCTCTATAATGAAGGAACAAGTCATGGATGATGAGGCCCTACAAACAATGCTCTGCGAAGTGGAAGCAATAATGAATGACAGGCCCATCACAACAGTAACAGATGACAAAAATGGTGTGGAACCATTAACACCAAACCATCTCCTGCGGCTTAAAACAAAGCCTGTTCTGCCTCCAGGATTATTTGACAAAGATGACATATACTCTAGGAAAAGATGGAGACAAGTGCAGTACCTCGCTGACCTTTTTTGGAGAAGATGGGTCAGAGAATATCTCCCAATAATGCAGCAAAGAAACAAATGGAACAAAGTCAAAAGAAATCTACAACCAGGTGATGTTGTTGTTATCGTGGATCACACGGCTCCAGGAATTCATGGATCCTGGGACGGGTCCTGCAAACGACGCCTGGAAGTAAAGGATTAGTGCGAAGTGCTCTTATTAAAACTAAGACTGGTATTCTGCAACGTCCTGTGACCAAACTATGCTTGGTATTGGAGAATGAAGATTAATGAACATTGAACCTGCCTCAGAACTAACTGACTGGACCCAAACTTTCTTATTTAAAACAAAGGAAACCCTAAGTCTTAATTGAGTATTAGACTTAAATATTAGTATAAAATTATGCATTGTTGTGTTATATTTGTAATTGCTAGGCCAGCAATTAGGGGCTGGAGATGTTAGAGCAATAATGGAATTAATTAAGAAAAGTATTTTTGTTTAAGTATAAATAAGTATTAAATTAATGTAATTGCTAATTCCTAAATTCCTAATTTTCTAATTATTAACAAAGCCTAATTCTTAAGTTAAATGTATAATTTATGTCATGCTTCAGTATGGAGCGGGAGAGGGCGGGGCCAGAGAAGTAGGCCAAACTTAATTGGTAAAAGGGGAACAGGTGAGACGGGTCGAGATGGAAGTCAGAGGGTGACCGACACGGTCTTTGACCGCGCATATCCGCGCATATCCGCACATCGCAGAACATCGCAGCATCTTTTTGATTGTGCAAAATAAAAGAATTAAACGCACCGCGGACTACGTGAGTTTTTGTTCGTGAGGATTTTTGTGTGAGTCAAGAAACGGACACCCAAAGGATGGCTACTGAGCAGTTTTTAGCGAAGATTGACTAGAAGCCAATACACAAATGCATGAATTAGAATTTCCAGGTCATTTTGAGACACCATTTTCCTGAGCTTAGAGATTTTCCTCAACTGAAAAAACAGTTCCTCGTCAACAGCTTGGAGTGGTGCTCTAAAGACATGTCTTTGTCAAAGACAACACCCAAATTATTAAGACTTGGTTTTACAGTCTGGCCTAAATCACCCATGTACTGGTTTATCCCTGGAATGGCATCATCAGGGGCAATAATCAGAGTTTCTGTTTTGTCAGCATTTAGCTGCAAGGAGTTTTGACTCAGCCATTGTTTTATTAGCACTAAACAACTGACCAAGGAGTTCAGCTTCTGGATCTCAGAAGGTTAAAAAGAGCAATAGAGCTGAATATCGTCAGCGAACAGGTGATAGGACACATCACTAAACTCTTTAATGATCATTCCCAGGGGAATTATATAAAGCAAAAATTGGACGGGACCCAAGATGGAGCCCTGAGGAACTCCACACAACAGATCAGCTGAATCAGACATTATTTGGTTGTACACAGATAAGGAATATTTGTGACTTCTGACATTGGCTTTTAAAACATCTTGACAGCATGTTTTTTTATGCCCCACGTGGATTGGACGAAAAATAAAAAGCTGAAGAGAGCATGAGAATATTGTTGAGGTGTTGAATATTTCATGACCAGGTGCACACCGACCTGGGAAAGCTCCATGAAGTTTAGTGGGGCCAAGTGCCACCGCTCCCATTACGCACATAACCAGTGCGCAGGGCATCAAGTGCTCTGAGGGGCCCCACCATCTTGACCAGGCTGCTTGGATTGGATGTCATAATGGGCTTTTTTGTGCGGCAGCTGCTCAGGGAATAAACCTACTTTGTCTTTAGTTCTTTATCGTTTCTATCTCCGGGACTGGCACAGGCTGCTCCACTGAACAAGCCACAGCACAAACAGATGCAGGCAGATCAGGGGCGCAGATGTGAGTTGTTTGACTTTGCATATGTATTCTACAATCCACAAGAGCAAACCAGTCTTTATATGATGAAAATCGGCCTCATATTGAATTATAAACAGTGAGAAAGAGCAGATGAAACAAGACAGGCATCGCAAAGCACACGCAAAGCACACGCAAAGTGGTTCAACTTCTTTTTTGTAATAATTGAACAGTGTAGTGAGGGGGGGTGAAACAAATGATTCATTGTTTTAAGAAATAACTAATATTTAACGTATGGCACCGTGGTGAGGTGTGGTTGTGTTCAGTGTTCAGCACTGTACACGTGTTCGGCTGGCCGCTTTCTCCTCTCGATAGTTCACAAGCGCAGATTCACAGTCCTGTTGTGAAAGGAACCAATGTTAAATTAATACGGCCAAGAGAAATGCAAACAAAACTCAAATCCCACTGCAAACAAAGTTGTGTCCGATACTGTTTTTGGTCAGCCAGAAACAAAGAAATTAAGGGTTCCGCCTTGACACAGTGCATGGATTATGGATCTATTATATTGCATGGATGTACAATATTAACTGGATAAGGCACGCCCCCCGGGGGGCCGACTCTGTAGCTTTTATATAGTGCCCATGCTCGTGCGCAGGTTTGAAAAAACACCCCTAATCACTGACCTCCTCACCCCTGAAAAAGTACCCCTTTTCACTGACCATGCCAAAGAAAAGTACCCCTTTTCATTGACAAAGCCTGACAATATACCCTTTTTCACTTTAAAAGTTAGAAAAGTGCACTGAAACATATTACCATAGTATTGTTATACAAATTTACAATTCAATGACATGAAAATTCTCAGAAATAACTTTATTTCAAACATATATACAAGTACACAATGATATTTATAGCAATGAGTTGTCAAAAAAAACAGGTTCAGATCAAGATAGCTCACTGTATGTTCAAGCACATGAACATACCTCACATATGCAAGGCAGACATTTTATGTACAGATAGTTATTAAGCAAAATGTATTTACATGATCAGCCTCGGCCCAGAGCAGCAGCGGCGGCGGCGGCGGCAGCAGCAATAGGTGAGTGTGGTGCGTAGGGGCCGAGTGTGTGAACGCTTTACAGCGGGGAAAAGTGTCCGGGCAGTGGGGAAACAGTTCAGGGAAGTGAAGGTTCGTGATTCAACTAACTGGGCGCTCTGCAAATACGAAGAGCGCACTGCGCGCGCCGCGTGCGCGCTCCGCTCGGCCGCTCTGTGCGCGCAGAGTGCGCGCTCTGTGCGCGCTCCTCCGCTCCGCTCTCAGGCAGTGAGAGGGCCGGGCACGCACGCCGGGGAGAAGAGATGACGGGGCGGTTAGGGCGCACCGTCACAGTCAACAAACAAAAAAATCACCAAGATTGCTTGAAAAAGTACCCCTATTTGCAGAAAAAGGTAAAAAAAAGGACCCCTAATCACGGATCCGCGGAAACGGCCGGAAAACCCCCCTTTTCCGCGATTTTTTGTACGAGCATGGACACACCTTTCCACAGAGTCGGCCCCCCGGGGCACGCCCCCTCTGCCCACGACCCAAATTGAGAAGTGGCCACTCGGCTGTAAAGCAGCCTCAGGGCCCAGACCATTCAAAGATTTTGGCTTGTAAAATTGACGACAGTAGAAATTCCATTCTTTAACCATTTCCAAAATCCTCAAAATTACATGTTTGATGTCACGGTGAACAGTGTACGGTAAGCTGCTGTTGGCGTGCTATCTCCCGTCGCGCAAAGAATCATGGGGAAAGGCCAGTATAATAGAACCATGGGAAAGGCTCAGTGCTAGCTCCGCAACCAGGAAGTAAAGCAGAAGAAAGATATTTTTTTGACAACATGCGCCAACGAGCACAAGCCATTGACTTGAATGGACCGCCATCTTGTCCCCCCGGGGCTTGAATACGCGTCATTGAACACGGACAATAATACCCTCTTTATTGTTTGTTTGGGTATTTATAGCTTGTTCAACTTCACTCATACCGCTGCAGCATCCGTCAGAAATAGGGCCGGACCAGACACGTGACGCAGCCATGTAAATAGGCTCAACAGACAGAGTTGGTATACAGTAAATGAGGTGTAATCCCTCATTGCCTGATTCTTAAACTGTAGATACTCATCCAAGTGTCTCTTCTTCTCAGTTTAAGGACAGGACCTTGTTCATGTTCAGCGCAGAATTCCAGGCTGAGCTGCAGAGGCTGCACTAGCTCTGATTCATGATTGGTGCTGGTGCTGGACCAATCACACCAGAGAGCGGATGCATATACCGTAGTAACCACTGAACAGAGAAGAAGACTAGAGGCTGTAACATTCAAACACAATTATTATAATATCATGCTTTTGTTTAATAGTTCACAAAGGTTTTCTTGCTTCTAACAAGACCCCAATTTAACCCTGAAATCAAATTACGGCCCGTTGTGCTCCTTATAACATTTGTTTATTCACGAAACAGAACAGCCTTTTTGTCATTTCAAATTCACTTAACCTGTATCTAAGAGGGCTGAATGGTTTTGGCCAGCACAATTTAAAAGTCAATGAATAATAATATGTTCTTACAAAAATAGCAGAACTCTCTGAAAAAGGCGCCTATTAATTATTCATCAGGTGGAATGGGTTTTATTAGTCTCTTTCATGCATGTGCTTTATACAGTGGATGTGTAGTGCTGTTGCTGTACAAAGCAGGATTTAGCCTATAGCCGCACAGAGCTAGCACAGGTTGATATAATGAACAATGTCAGGGTCTTTGTTCAGCTCCAACTCACTGTAACTGCAGCTTTCATTACAGGCCATAAAAGCGCAATCCGGTAGAGACAGAGAGAGATGAAGACAGACGAAAAGAGAGAGACACTTTCTTTCAACACTTCCATTTCCATTTATTCCAGTCAAGAAATTCACATGGATAGATAGAGATTTTCCACCTCGCATTAATTTGCCCTTAGCTATTTCTTGCCTGAAGGCAAAGGCCATTGTTTTTTTTATTTTTCCAAATGGAGTGAATGTGAAGCCCAAATCCTACACATTATTAAGTAGCAGTAAAGATGTCAATTATTGCAATTGCGATTCCATCGGAAATTGATATCAGGATTCAGTGAAGAAATGTACTTGTTGCTCGTGTATTTTCAGAATATTGAACATTTTAAAATTGTTTACTGGGATTATTATTATGCTTTAGGGTTACTGTTTATAGTGGCATTAAAAAGTTTCAACATTATTATTATTGCATTATTTTCTCTTGTGCAAAACAGCTAAAAGAGGAGGAAAAGCATCTCACACAGATGCTAAAAAGAACCCAGCTGAGATTTTCTGCTTTCGAGTGAATCATTATGCAAAACTAGGCATTTTCACTAAGCGCAATATTTGAGGTGGAGGAAATGCAAATGAAGATGTTTACCATGTGCGGTCTCATTTATCACAACTATGAGAGCTAAAACTCTGTGATACTATAGTACGCCAGAGAAACTGGTGCAAACTTTTTGCACAGGAAAGCTGCTGCAATTTGTGCACCGTGACGACATTGCATCGGCGTGATCCGTCATCTTGTATCAAGTCCAAAGCAAAACTGATTTCTCCCGGTTCACCAGCGATTTTAAAGGTTTTCACCAGTTCATCAGGCCGCGTTGTGTCATTCTGTATTCTCATTTACATCACATTTGCAGAAGAAATTATACATTCGTTTTCAGTAGCAAATAAGTCCACAAATAGCTCATTTACTGTTTATACTCACAGTTTGGGTTGATAAATGAGACCCATAGCCTATATCTCCATGGAGACAAGCATGTTTCCACAAAGTCCCTGGTCAGATCTGGGGAGAGGCACGCCCGCTCACTGTAAGAATACATGTTTTTCAAGGTATTTCAAGGTATGTCTTGGCGTGCAAGGCAATTATAAATGTGCAATGCCAAACTTTGAACAAGTAAATACAAAAGCAATAACATCTCCATGGAAACCAGCAGAAAGTTACAGTCTACTACATTTAACGACAGCGTTGCCGATAATATTAACACACTTAAACAGGTTATTGAATTGTCTGCATAGGACATTATATCACCTGAATAACTGCCACTTTTCAATTTTCTCATTCGTCTTTATTACATTTAATCTTTCAGCCTTAGTTAATCGTTGATTGGCTTTTATTCTATTGTAGCACGATAACACAATAAACATTAGGACTGAAATTAAACCCTAAAGATTAATTTCCATATGCGATTTCTCCCTCTTTATTTCTCATGCGGCTGGAGAGTGTAATACGAGTGTAATGGGGAGAGGAGAGATAACCCGGGTGCCAGTCTTTATCACAGAGTTTATGATGCGTTTGACATGACCGACCATTCACTCTTGCACTGTTAATGTGTGCGGACTGAGCGGTATTTCTGGTCGCTTATTGTGACTGAGTCGTTTATCCTTGACCGTTCTCCTCGCGAGTAAAATTTATTAATCTGTCTTGTCTTCCTTTCCTTGTTTACAGTGTTTTAATTACTGTTGGGTCACCAGCCCCAACAATTTCCCACAGAGTGTAATAGGTTGTGAAAGGGTTCATATAATACTGATTTGGACATATTGTCAGAAGTGCTGGGTTGTGTTCTCAAGCCATTATTACTTGGGGCGTGTGTGCAAATAAGAGGATGAAAGGCATTGCATATCATTCCATTAATTACTTTTTTCTTTGTATCTTGTATCTTTTGTTTAATATGGTTAATTTTCTAGTGGTGGCAGACCGGCAAGTATAGTAGTACTTTCAGCAGTAGCATGAAGTGGTAAGGTTAATTGGTTTGGCTTTCATGTACCACATCTAGGATTTGCCTTCAGACCACTGTGCCATAACGAATATCTAGGGGCGGAAACATAGATTTTGTTACTGCTATAGAACGTGATTCTTTTGAAAACAAGACTTCAGGGCAATCAAGTAAAGGTGATCCTTTCAAGGCCGGTTTTCTACTAAGAGGGGATTATTTGCAACTGACTTTTAAAATAATAATTGTCAGAATAATTTGAAAAATAGCTAGATAAATGTATTTCTGTCAACTGGACAAAAGTTTACTCATTCAAAGAGCTTCTTCAGTTCATCTGACAGAGATCTGGTGGGTGGAAGCATGTTGTTAGCTAATAAAGTAGTTAGAGAATAGAAATGAATGCTATCGGGTCAAACTACATCACAAATTGTACGGTCAAGATAGGATGTTTTACCAATTATGGCGCCTGGATGTCTCAAGGATGGTCTGGATGTCTCAAGGATGGTCTGGATGTCTCAAGGATGGTCTGGAATGTCTCAAGGATGGTCTGGATGTCTCAAGGATGGTCTGGATGTCTCAAGGATGGTCTTGATGTCTCAAGGATGGTCTGGATGTCTCAAGGGTGGTCTGGATGTCTCAAGGATGGTCTGGATGTCTCAAGGATGGTCTTGATGTCTCAAGGATGGTCTGGATGTCTCAAGGATGGTCTGGGTGTCTCAAGGATGGTCTGGATGTCTCAAGGATGGTCTGGGTGTCTCAAGGATGGTCTGGATGTCTCAAGGATGGTTTTGATGTCTCAAGGATGGTCTGGATGTCTCAAGGATGGTTTGGGTGTCTCAAGGATGGTCTGGATGTCTCAAGGATGGTCTGGGTGTCTCAAGGATGGTCTGGATGTCTCAAGGATGGTCTGGATGTCTCAAGGATGGTCTGGATGTCTCAAGGATGGTCTGGATGTCTCAAGGATGGTCTGGATGTCTCAAGGATGGTTTGGGTGTCTCAAGGATGGTCTGGGTGTCTCAAGGATGGTCTGGGTGTCTCAAGGATGGTCTGGGTGTCTCAAGGATGGTCTGGATGTCTCAAGGATGGTCTGGGTGTCTCAAGGATGGTCTGGATGTCTCAAGGATGGTCTGGATGTCTCAAGGATGGTCTGGATGTCTCAAGGATGGTCTGGATGTCTCAAGGATGGTCTGGATGTCTCAAGGATAGCATTGTGACTTACGCACTAGCATTGAGCACTTCCCACACATGTCTTACGATACAACGCACACGGAGCTTACTTTTATCCCTTAATGTGGGAGCATCCCCTGGGGCTTGGATAGACAACGTGTGACCATGCAACAGTCCTCCTGGCCTGTTGGATTTATAATAAACTTCTTCTACATAAGACATCCAGACTGTCCTCTGCCTTTTCCTCAATATTCTTTGGACTACTTGTAAAACAGTTTGCTCCTCCCTTCAGAGAGATATAATGCAGCGACTTACCTGTTCTCTGTCAGATGGCGAAACTCCTTCACTTTTAAAATGTGTGTCTAGTTTATAGAATACAATTTTCTTTTGCTTACGAATGACTGGGGGTCAACACAGACATACAACCATTTTTTTGTTTTTTTTGTTAAGGATTTGTTGGCCCGTGGGCTTTATTAGACAGGATAGTATAGCGTGAAATACGTTCGAGACAGGGAAGGACCGGGGTCGAGAGCCGGTGTCGCAGCGGATGCTGTGGGTAACGCACATGGAGCGCACATGTGCTATCCACTCGACCACCAATCGACACAACATACAGCTATTTTACTTAAAGGTGCCATAACATGCTTTTTTTCACGTTTCGTGGTCTATCCTAAGTGTATAATTGATAATAATTAGGGTTGTGCAACACCCTTAACATAATAGTTAAGAAATATCACCCAGACCTTGGACCCCCTCACCAACCCGGAAATGCAAACGGCTTGGTTTGATATTCGCCCCCACCCTTGCGAAGAGCGATCTGGCTCCCCCGCCCAACCCGTGACGTAGTCTCAGAGCGCATGTGTGCCCCGCCCACCCGTGACATAGCCCCACAGCTGTGTGCTCCGCGCTGCGCCGCTCCTGCCGCGCGAGTGAGAAACGATAGAACTTCAGATCAACATTACTTTGAGCCTAAATAAATCTGGTGTTTATTCGTCAGTTTGGAGATTCGAGGGAAGGAGATAGTGTGTAATATAACTAAACACTGCGAGAATCAATCAAAAAAACACTCTGGGTACATATATGAAGCACAAATAGCAATGTAAGAAGGTTAAAAGCTCTGAAAAGTCGATTTTGCATGTTATGGGACCTTTAAATCCTATGGAGTGAGAAACACAAATGTAAGTCGTCATTAAATACTGTCAACTGTATGCAATAGGCAGGTACTGTAGTGCAATCTGTCGTGTTCTTGTGTTGAAGTACAATAGTGTGTGAATGAGGGTGTTTGTGAAAGCGAACGCGGGACAATGAAGGGAAAGTAGCTGGCGTGTTTACAGCAGATATATCGTGTATGTTCATTAACAACTACTGTCTCCACTAAATAAAGCAATACCAATACCGTTTGGACTTTAAAATAGTCCCCAAGTTCAATTCATTAGTGGAAAATTATTACAAAACGCCACAAGAAGTACTATCTTCAAAAAGTTATCACATTTCAAAGACAATATAACACATTACTAACGACATAATAAAGCATGTAAAGAAGACTGGCATTTTGTTTGGCATACAGACATTTATTGAAAACGCTCTAAACAACAGCAGCACGACTGGTACAGAAAAACACAACACATGTCCACCGACTCACTCTGTTGGAGCCAAAATGCACTGAACATCTACAGTGGTTCAATCAAGTCCGTGCTGCTTACGGCAACATTGCTCATTCACATATAATAAGACTCTGTGTAAAAATACTTACAATATACAGGGCTTTTTCTTTTCATAATTTCATATATTTTGGACATTTTCACACATTTGCAGTCGTTTAAGGTACACAAACTCTTATAAACAGCAAAAAACACAGCTGAGGGTTTCTCAAGGCCAAACATGCGTATCGGTAGAAAAGTCACAAATGGGACCAGCATGCCATGAAAATAGTTCGTCACACTCTTTATTCTTCAAACATCTATTCAGTGTAATTCATTTAATTATCAGAGAGAAGTTTGAGTTCAGTTTTGAGTCCTTGGGAGAGCGAACAATGGTGGCCGTCCGTGAAAGTTGTTACATGAATACATTATTGTTATTAGGGTGCTCCACTGCTGCAGGATTCTTCATTAAAAACAAGAATGGTTGCGAATGATTCAGTTTAAAAGAAAAGAATGGTCAAAATGTAATTGAATGTCGCCTTTTGCAGAGGTGCAAGAGGTTCCAGAGTGAAAGTCAGACCGCTGAGGGCAACTGAAACGCAAGATACAAAGGAGCGCAGTTGCCATAGCAATTAGCTATCTATTCAAAACAAATTATTGTATTTTTTGAATGTTGAAAAGGGCTCAAAATGGTACGTAAAAGAATTTGAAAGCCCAGAATGCAGGCAGGCATGGAAACAAAAACAGAAAAAGTCAAAAGCTATGATTGAAGAAGGCGAAATAAACCTTTTAAATACAAAATTTCCTAGATTGAAGGTAAAATCTGCACAAACTTAAAAAAAAATGCTCATTTCAACTTAAAATGAATGCTGCTGTACCTGCTGCATTTTTCTGTCAGCTTCAATTCACCTTCAGTTGAATGGCGTGTCACGATGGTTGAAAACACATTTTAGTTCCATTTTGTATCTCTCTTTACAATGACAAGAGCTAAAAATGAAACTGCCTACACAGACGTACAAGCGTTTGATCCGCATTGACACCAGCGGTATATTCCAGCAGTCAACGTGTCGCCTGCATGTACACAGTGTGAATTCATCCTGGATTCACCTGTCACTATCTCTCACACACAGAGGAAAACACGTGGGCCAGGTACGTTTATACATGACAAGAATCACCTCACGGAGTCTGCTGTCACTCACACCCCTGCATGGGTCAAAAAATAATGTTGAGCAATAATTTAAAGAGATCCAATCGTTTCAGATTGTTAATTGAGAGGTCAACACACAGCAAATCCTTTGTCAGTAAAGTGGTTTGGCGCCAAGGAGAATTACCGGTAATTTGACTATTTTTTGTGTGTGAAATTACATACATTAAAAGTATGTCCTGTTTATGTTGGTTTCTCATGAGAAAAGGGAACGTTTAAAAGAAAATTATGATCAAAAAAGGGAGGAAAATGATTTATTAAGAGCTATAAAGATATAAATCTGCTGTCTTTCCACTGTGATGTGTTTTGATGTGCTTCTGACCTGACGATGAATGCGTTGTTACGGTGACAAAGAAGGATTTCAGTCACCTGCTGGGACAGACAGTAAAGTTTAAAGCGAATCTATTTAAAAGCAATCAAACTAATGTTCAGTCCATTCTCACTTGGCCTGAGCAGACGTAACAATCCGTAATTACATCAGAAGCAAGCCACAAAAGGGAAAGAAAGAAAACGATTAAAGTTGCCTTATGTAACGTTTCTGGAGGAGGGTTCACCACCTGCTTGTCTCCATCCGTCTCCATGGAACAAAAACGAGTTCAAGATACTGTGGAAAATTGCAGGTAACCGCCAACAGAGAAGCGCCAAACACTCCATAGCTACAACAATAAATCTCGGTAAATGTCTTGACGTGAAGCGTGTCTATAGTTTTTGTAGTTTTTTGCGCGCGGCAGCTGACAGCCTGTCTTTTTCATCTGAGGTTTTGTGCAACACTTGTCAGGCGTTGTAGACAAGAGGCATAAACACGCACTGAAAGACGACATGATAGAAGGAGCACCACACGTCACCACGAGCATCCGTTTTACCACACTTTACATTGTTCTGATGACGAAAATCATCAGCATCTTATAGACTGGAGGCAGATTTCCCATTAATGTCACAACAAAAGAGAAAAAAAGACACCGTATCCAAGGCGATGGCATTTTTCATCATGTTTAACCGCACAGTAAGTGGCTGAAAATTGCTTTGTTGATGATTGGGCAACGTGGCAGCTCTGCTATAACCGGCAGAACAGAGAAAGGTAAAATGGCCGCAAACATAAGAAAAAAGTACAAAAAGCTATGTTTTTTCCTCATACTTTGTTCACAATGGTAAAAATAGCATGTCAATTGCAAGAAGTGAACAAAATGAGAGCAACAGTGGCGTCAAAAAAGCTCTAAAACTTTGATCGTGGAAAGGAAGTAACACAAAACTAGGACTAGAGACAGTTCTTTTGAAGTTTTCAGCATGATTTCAGCTGATCAGTTCTACACTTCCAAACGATTGACTTTGAAAACAGACAAAAGAATAATGAAACGTTTCTCAGTGTGGAAAAGGCTCTAATCTACAACGTATTAAAACAATGATAACGGATAACATCACGCATACACCAGCAAGATTATTCAAATGTGTCCAAGGAGCCCAAGCTGAATTTCTACAACCTGTAATATCTCCCATTTCACATTGGCTAAAACCCGTAATCCTCTCACTTTATTTTCAACAGCTCTGTATTTAGCACATGCTCTAGAGGTTGTGCCGGGACACAGACTAATTGCAGCCTAGTGGAGGCGATCAATATCCGACAGGTGGTCCCGGTCTGCCGCGGGAAGTGTTTCTGGATAACTGCAAACTGCAATCTGATCCCGCATTCATATCAGCCAGTGTCCTTGATGAGCACATTACAAGAAAATGAGGTGCTTTGGACTTTGCAAACGGGATTCAATGCAAAGTGCAATACAGTCCAACTTTATGAGCCAATCTGCACCCAATAATGGTCTTTTGGATTGTGAGTTATTTTATCGTCTTTTGTGTGTTAAAGGTGCACTGGGTAACGTTTCTGGTGAATGGTACAGGGCCTTTTCCCCATGATGTTATTGCTTTGCCTTGAATGTTCCACAGTATGACATTAAACGCATCTATAATCTCCAGCGTCCACGCTAGCAGTAAGCAATAAAAACACCTGTACGGAGAGAATGTTGGATAGATAAGACAATTTATGCAATAAAGGCAGTGGTGAAGGTCTGACACTCACTTATCTCCACTGAGACGTAATTGCTTTGCCAGGAATGTTCCATTGTATGGCATTAATCTCCACTCACAGTAAGTACTTTTCCAATAAAACAAGGAAAGTTACTTAGAGCACCTCACATCAAAATGGGATTTTACAACTAGCATATATACTGTGGACCGTCAGGCTTTTGAGGAAAATCTCACTATACGAAGGTTCAAACACTTCAGTAAAGGAACATAAACCATTCATTTCAATGTCGAAGAGCTGCTCTATCACCCACTGGTCAACAACTACGGAAGCAAACACAGATTTTAGGAGTTATATTGTTCCAAATACAATCATGAACATATGGAAAAGAGTAAAGTGGTTCAACAACCCAAATTATGTATAATATTCAAGAATGCTAACGTAATTGCACGCTACATGCTACTAGCGCTGCTGACTGTATTTTAACATGAACGACAATCTTACTTTTCTGAGGTAATGTAATTTCTATCAAGGCTCATTATGAGTAGACTTGAATTACTTGTGCTTGAAATTCACATCATAAACATTTTAAGAGGGGGAAAACCTGTGAATTGAATTGAATTAACAGTGTGTTCACCCGCGCCAGACCACGACCCCCACTGTCACATTGCAGATTGGTATACTATAGGTATACATCTATTTAAAGTATATATTTCATTATTTATTTTCATTATGCAGAAGTAGTCAAATGAAAGTCTCGAGTTTACTCCTTTGTGTTGCTGTGAATCTGTCCTGTTATTTTGACTCGTGTGAGATGGAGAAGCAAGTAGCCCGTTTGTTGGAACTGTGGAACTGAGAAGGTTATAGAACCACATGTATTTTTGTTGCTTCATCAATCTTTCTCAAGTGGCCTGGCCATAACTGGACAAGCAGATATAAATATAAGTGTGAGAGCAGAGGCACTCCCCAAATTTGTCTTGCTGTGACATTTAATAAGGTGTCCTGGGACCTTGCTTTTGTTTTTAAAAATGTAATTCTTGCTGTACAGTAGCACCTAATGTCAGAATGTCCAGCACAGAACATAATGAAGTATCTGTAAGTCGGAAAACAATCAATCACTGAAACCTTTTTCTATTTACTGTGCAAGAGCCTGTCGAGGTTTTGTCATGAGACCAACCAAAACACCGAGCACAGTGACGCTGCAATGTTTTCAATTAGGTAAAGGAGAAAACTTTATACATTTTGTAATGAATTATTCATTAATTCAATCAAGGACGCAGTGCATGTTTTGTTGCACCAAGACATTAACGGTGAACTGAACATGAATTTCAAATTCACTCTTCACTGTTTTAATGGGTTTTATGACATAAATGAGCATATATTAAAGTTTTAATTAATATCTTCCACTGCGAGACCAGCGCTTTTATAGAGGTCTATAGTTTCCAAGTGCTGTCTTTTCTTTTATAGTTATTTTATAAATTGGAAACACTTATTTTTTTTTAGTCTTTCTTAAAAACAAATACTTTTGCACAGAACTGTATCTTTTTGTACAATAGCACAAAACAAACTTTTATCTCAAACAAAACTTTTTTTTTTTGCTTTCCACTCTTCCTTCTGTAGTCTCATATTTGTACAGCTCTCATACATACAAATCGAAAGAGCCACATATCAAAAACAAAACAAACAACAGCAGAATGTAGCTCCCACCGAGACTGAGCGGCTGTCAAACAGAGATGGTTCGATTGTTCATGGGAGTTGTACAAAAATCCCCAGTCACTCGTCTGGGACCGGCGGGCTCGGGGGCTGCGTGATGGTGTTGAGCTGCGTCTCGGTGGGGGCCACTAGTCATAAGGCCCCCTCGGTGAGCCCCTCCATGGGCAGAGTGGTGGCGTTGTCGGTGGGTTGGGGGTCGTCCCGTGGATGCGAGTGCAGCGCGTGGGCAGAGGCAGCTGTGGCGGCAGAGGCCAGGCTGGCATAAGGCAGGTGGCAGTCCATGTGCAGGAAAGGTGGGTAGTGCTGGCGGTAGCAGATGTAGGCGAAAAGCAGTCCGATCACTCCCCCGACAACAGCATCTGAGAAAAAAACAGAGGTATGAGGTTAATTTTAGTTCGTGAAGAGGAGGTGGAAATGTGTCTGCTGTAATTTTCATAAATAAGAATAAGTTAAGCAAATAAAGAGAACTATCACTTCGAGGATGACATTATGACCACTGACAGTAGGAGGATCTATAAAAGCACTAAGGCTGCGTCCAAAAGTCCACATTATTCCCTGCACTCTATTAAGGGGTCACTCAAAGTCCAACAGTACATCTTGAAAAGCAGTAACTACATCCTTTAGTACATAAAAATTTAAGAAAAATAATATTGAAAAATGTAATGTGGTCACAGTCTAGGTCACAATGGATTGAGAAAGTCAAACAAACGTTATTGGACAGCGACAGATTTTCAACTGGACACAGCACAACTGAATAAAAGCAGATAGAAAAGCTGTTTTAACACAGATCTGCTGACCCGTGATTAGAAATAAATCACTAAATCACCCCCTACCCTGTGAAGTCTTTTGTATCTCAGCTGGAACTGCAAGAAGGTCGATAAACTCCATCTCAAGGAAAAAGCGAATAACTTTTTTCACGTGATCCGCAACAAGGGAAAAGTAGTGAGGCTGCGCCAAATGTCCACCCCAGTCCTTCACCCCACATTCACTATATAGCCCTGCAGACTCTTTTGTGGGGAGTGATTTGGACACTTCTCCTCGTCGCTGGTCACGTGACTCTAGAAACATTTCATTCTGTAATAAATATTGATCAAATCCGACAGCAAGTATTTATTTATTTATCATGGACATAGCAGATGCAATGTTTTAAGTGTTACAGCGGAATATGCTAATTTTCAACACCTGTCCATAGGGCCAATTTAGAGTTGCCAATTTTACACATGCATGTCTTTGGACGGTGGGAGGAAGCCGGAGAGAACCTACGGTAACACGGGGAGAACATGCAGACTCCACCCAGAGAGATCATGTGATGTTAGTCCGGTCCGGAAATCGAACCCATGATCTCCTTTTTGGAAGGCAAGAGCGCCAACTGCCTTTGCCACCGTGACTTTTATGGACTACTATTGATCGTACAAGTTTCAGTCAAGTTTGATCTCACGTTAACAAACTGAATTATTCATCTTTTTGCCCGAGATGGGAAACTATCAATATTTTACAAGCAAACTGTGCGGTTTATTTGCGAGTGGTTTATTTATAATCCCAGGTCAACAGTTTTAACGTTGCTCTTCTATCTGTTGATTTAGTTGTGTCCAGTTAAAGACCTGTCCACTGTCCGCCGTCCACTGTCCGCTGTCCACTGTCCGCTGTCCTTTCACAGATTCTTGTGATGCATTGTGGTCGTTGTGGTATCAACCAGCAATGAGGGAAAACGTTCTTCTCAAAGCTGACATGTTTGAAGCAGACTACATGGGTAAAAGTAGGTTTTGAGGAGGAGAATAATAATGTGTAGCAGGACGTTCTTGCTGTGTGTGCTAACTATTATGTCATCATATCACCCAAAGGTCTAAAAGGAACAAAAGTGTAAAGGGCAAATTGAGATGGCTCGACGACTATCTTCAAAATTGCTGATCTTCCAGGGTGTATTATGTTGTCAGTCAGCAGTGATCAGTATCTCTCCAAAAAGTACTCCAAGGATGGAACAATGATGGAATGATGACAAGTGATTTATGAAAATATGGACCAGAAATTGTGTGATGAAAGCTGACACAATAAAGGGTGCAGTGCAGACTGGGCTGCAGACTATAGGTTTCTTTTACAGACTGAATCTAATTGTCCAAAATGAAGAGTGAATCCAGTTTGTCGAGGCATTGCATAAATTCTCCATGCATCGCTGGTTGAGCAGGTGATAAAAGACAATACAAAGTGTAGAAATGGCTCTTTTGGCCTTTGGTTGCACTGTCTTTGTCGCTTTGTCATCCTCGCTGAGCAGTTTCCTATGCACCACCACCGCTCGCAATGAAACTACAATCTATCACGTACCATCAGGCTGCCATAGTGAATATTATGTCTTATGGCTCAGTATAGATCAATATGACAGAGCCTGATGGCAGCATTCACACAGAAAGCAGAGACATTATCAGAAATATAGCTTCCTCAATATATTCTCCTTCTGGACAAAGAGATGTAAAATGTCCAACGCTGTAAATATTTCACTGACTCCCAGTAATAATAAAATAATGCTAGAGCTGACACTTGTTTGAAGAGAACTGGTTTAGTTCTGGTCTTGTCCTAGTTTTGTTTTTGTATAATGGCATTTAATAATGAATTTTACTCATTTTTTATTCTGTTTTTCTCTTTTATTCTACGTTATGGTTTAATTACTGTATTAACTACTAACTTATTTCACTATTTGAAACACTTTGGAAACATTTTACAAACAAAATATTATTTTGTTTGTAAAATGTGCCATAGAAACGAAGGGGGTTTGACTGCAGAAGGAGTGGACTAACTGAGGCCTAATGTTGAAATTAAGCCAATCGCAGCTTCTTTTTTCTTCAAATCCTAGTGCGAGGTTCATAGCATCCACAGAGCCAATCAGTAGTGAGGTTATAGAAAGCACCGCCCATTCTGAGCGGAAACAACAGGCAGTACCTAATTGGTCAGCTATTATTGATCATACCTTGATTTACAAAGACGATAGATGAATTAAAACACCAGGATCATGTAAAACAAACAGAACAAATATATGTGTATACTATTATTGTGTTATTGGGCAAAACACTTCTACTGCATTTTCCACTCTGGTCATAATATAAGTGTTTATAACAGGTAGGCCATATGGTGTAAAAACAACATGGAACATAAACATGTGACTGGTTTACTGTGGAATGAAAAGGTTCAACCAATAAAGCAAGATAAAAAGTAAAATAAAGACATTTTATCCTTGCAGAGTTTTATGACAGCATTATGTACCCTCTCCGCTTCTCTGTTTTTAATAGACTGTGACTTGATGCGATGGATGACTGTGGGGGCCTCAAACAGACGTTAATCCTCCTCGGGATATAAAAGTCCTTTTTGCAGGACCAGAGCTGCAGGGTTATCTGTATCCATCAAATGTGGCTGAGCGCACGAGCTAATGTTGACGCGCAGCTTGTGTTGATACAGGCGCAGATTGAGCCCTTCACGTTTAATAGGCTGCATCAACTTATACTTACAGCCTGCTCAGAGAGGGATGAGACTAGAGCCGTGCGAGTCAGGCTGTGGCAGACTTTAGAAAAACAATAATAGTACTATGCATAAAAATGGCATGGTAATGTTGTATTTATTTATTTATTTTCTTAAGTTTTAGCAAGTCTCTGATTCTAACATTTGATGGGATTTTTTTAATTTACAAAAAAATATTTATATTTTAACACATAATGAAGAAACACTTAATCGCTCACTCAGAACTCACAGAATTTCCAGATTTGTTCAGTATCAAACATGAAAGATTTGAAACCAACGTTGTGTATGAACGATGAGTTATTTTATAAACAAAAAGATTGCAGCCGTTTGCACAGTATTATTTAAGAGTGTGAAAAATCAAGGATTGTGAGCAAAGCCAGGAAAATCCTAGCAGATCCTGCTCATCCACTGCTCATCCACTGCACTTGCAGTTCAAGGCTCTGACATCTGGTAAACGTTCGCTGTGCCCAGATGTAGGATCAACAGCTAAGGCCTTCTTAACGACTCTGGAGGACTTGTCACTTGCACTTCATCTGCACTTTACCTGAAACTGCTGAAATGGTAGTTATCTACATGCAACACCTGTTTTTATACTTTCTTATTTATCTGATGTTTTTAAGCTGCAGGATGCACCAAAAGGGCCCCTTGGGGATAAAATAAAGACATGTATCAGTAACTAACAGAAAACTCTTGGCATTTTATAACTTCAGATTGTTTCTGATGTAAATAAATCTTGGTCGGGATCCATTTCACAGGAACATATGGCTCAGTAAAACTAATTAACACCATATGACAGAGCTGTCATCAACTGCCACATTATCTCACGGCTCTCCCACACACAAGGCTCCGCTCTCAGACCTTCACTTGCTGCTGCTGCTGCTGCTGCATGAGTGTCTACCCGGTGCTGCTTAATTAAGCCCAAAACTATAGCAAAACCTGATCATTTCATGTCTATTTAGTAGTGACATAACCAGTTGTTAAATATT
Source organism: Eucyclogobius newberryi (assembly GCF_026437365.1). Taxonomy (NCBI): domain Eukaryota; kingdom Metazoa; phylum Chordata; class Actinopteri; order Gobiiformes; family Gobiidae; genus Eucyclogobius; species Eucyclogobius newberryi. The sequence continues at coordinate 7,165,691 of NW_027316500.1, read as the reverse complement.
TCTAATGTGTATTTGTATCAATTAAATAAAATCAGGTTGTGGAGGCTGGTTTGCCACATTAACAGGATTAAAAAAAATGTAATCACTTTTAGAGCAGAACCAAAGCAACAGGGCTGCAACAGTTATTTTAGAAGTCAAATGATTATTTCTATTGTACATTGAGACTTTTCAAAAACGTTATCCATAAAAAAGGTGTGTTTCTAACTGGTTTAGTTCTGGTCTTGTCCAGGTTTAGTCCTAGTTTTGTTTTTGTATAATGCCATTTAATAATGAATTTGACAATTTTTTTTATTCTATTTTCTCTTTTATTCTACATTATGGTTTAATTACTGTGTTAACTATTAACTTATTTCACTATTTGCAGCACTTTTGAAACAGATTTTGTTTGTAAAATGTGCCACTAACTGAGGCCTAATGTTGAAATTAGGCCTCAGTTATAATGACCAAAATCATCAAAATACAGGACATAATTAGTTGAATCATTTTGGTGGTCCAGTGTTAAGATGTTAGATTTTAAATGAAAGCCATGCATGCAATTTGTCTTTTTAATACAAATGTGGTATTTTGTGTTTGCGTGACAGATGCCTTGAGTCTATCCAGCAGAAATAAACCAGAACAAATATTAGAATACTGTGACGGACAACACAATTCAATTCACACATTCATTCACATGCTGTCAATATTGTATTTAGCGGTGTATTGTGTGTGTCCAGTGTGGAATAACTCAAAATGGTAAGGACCTGCAGGAGAAATGTATGCTGTCAGTTTGTCCAAATGCGTCTCCTCACCTTGCCAGTGGTGCTTGTAGTCGCAGGTGCGGGACAGAGCGATCATCATGGCGCTGTAGAGGGGCAGAACCATGGCGCAGAGTCTCCAACTGCGCCCCCTGCCCTGCTCCCTGAAGCACTGCAGTTTCCCAGCCAGGTAGAAAGAGGTGAAGCCCAAGCCGGAGAAGGCGACTGAAAGAGAGCGGAAAATTACTTGATTTATGTCTTCTTTAAATTTAAGAATATGACATTTTTTTACACCTTGTCCTAATCTTAGACCTATGTTGTATTTCATCTATGAGCATGTATCAATATTAATTTCTTTGTCAATTCACCTTGAACCACACATCGCCTGTAGGTTTTACAGGTTTTACATTTCACTTAATTTATATTTTTAGGGAGATTATAAAGATAGATGAGAACGTCAAACCTAGTGATGTGGTTTGAGTGACGTTCCCATGGGGTGGTGTGTGACAAGAAGAAGTCGCGGACACTGTTCTGTACTTTTCGAAGATGTTTAATACAGATAACAGCATCAGATAACAGGACAGCAGAAAACAGCGCCCTGGGTCCGCTGGTGATCAGGAAAGACGAACCCCGTCTCTGGGCGTACCTCGCCTTTATATACTGAAACTGCACAAAGACCGATAAATAATAACTGACAGGTATGATATCACACATGTAAAGGCCGGTTAGCCAATAAGAGATCAGATGTAAAGAATATCCATATTTGGGTAGGATGAGGACCGAAAAGCCCTCCTCTGTAAAACTGGAGAACTTACAGAAATGAGATCATGAGAAAACACAGATGTATACGAGGCATCTCAAGGCCTCGCAGCCAATGGAGACATCTCCCATTCGGTAGTTAATCAGATGTGGGCCCCTTACATTCCGTGGAATAGACATTTTGGTAGAAACACACATATTCCTAAAAGCCAGTCTCAGAATGAGGCCTAACTTTGCCTGGACCTAGTTTTAATACACTTCACTAGCATTATTCACAATGTTGATCTCTATCTCTTTATATAGCTTCACTTTTTTGCCACATGCAATATTTGGAGGTGTGCAGTTTTCTGTTTGTATAGACACAGATGTGTGCAGATGCAGATAGCGCGCTGATGTCTAGGGACGGTCAAACATGGGAAAGAATCAATCTAAAAGCGATGTGCCCATCCCGGAGACGCTTGACATGCTGGCAATGTCACATAAATATGAGAAAGAGTGTCTGGAGAGTCTGCACAGTGTGGTCCAATAGATTTGGTTTTCCATCTGGCGGCTCACTAAGCACAGACAAAATGTATGATTCATGTCAAGCAAAACTGTTAAATTGTATGAATAGAAATGAAGGTTTTGTGATTTCTGTCATGTCTTTGTGATTTTAATGCATTTTTTCCCCTGTTGTGTGAAGCACTTTGAATTGCCTTGTGTATGAAATGTGCTCTACAAATAAACTTGTCTATATTTTCTATATTGTCAAAAGCCAAATGTATTTTAGCGCAATCAAAATATGAGTCCATCCCGCCTTGAGACAGACATTTTCATTGATAATATCTGTGGACAATGGTAACAAAAATAGAACAGTACTTCTTGACAATTCTTCAAACAATATCAGTTTTTGCAATTGAACTCTTCATACACAATCATGTATGATGCTGTATATGTAGTTTTAAACCTAAAAATAGAATAGTGTACATATATACAGTATATTCTCAAGAGTGTTGCTCACTGCGCTAAAAACAGTAAACCAACTGAATTTTCATGGGTGAAGCCACACAACATTAGATGAGCAGCTGGAAGTGTGGCAGGCGTTCAGAGCCTTCCTCTCGATGAGCGATGGAGATTCAGTCTGTTAGTCATAAAGCTGGGCACTAAATCATCCGGAGCGACAGGTGCCTCGGAGCAGAGCTAAAACAAACAACAAGCAGCTATTGCCTGAACCACTGTAAATATGTTTTGACAAGCAAATCATGAGAACATTTGTTTATGTCAGACTTTGTGGGCACTTTCAAAGAGTAACACGGCAAAATTAATACAAATCTAATCAAAATCAGATTAATTAGCCAACGAATCTTAAAGGCTTCAGTATATGTAACATTCCCAGAAGTTACCGTATGTGTTTTTTGTTTTGCCTGTAATCTTGCACAGCATGGTATTAAATCAATCTATCTCCTTCCAGACAAGCAGATGATGGTACCAGGTCATGTTACAGGTCTGATCTGCGAAGAGGCGAGCTGCTCACAGTAAGAATGCAGTCCATTGATTTCCTCTTCATAGTGACATTTCACCGTAACAAACAGTGGATTGTCCTGTTTTCATTGATGATTCAAAGCCCATATGTTGTATCACTTGGAGTCTGACTTTTTCAAATAATCACAACTAAGTACAGGGATGTGGGTGGGGATAGGGGATAGGTGAAAACAGGAATTTTGAAGGACAACACAAGATTCATTCAAGCATGCATGAATCAATCAAAACACAACTTTGAGTAAACTAATGATGAGGAAACATTGTTGTAATAATGTTAAAAGCTCGCCAAAGTTGAGTAAAATGTTTCTAAGTTACCGTATTTTCCGGACTATACGTTTTTTCATAGTTTTGGCCGGGGTGCGACTTATACTCCTGAGAGAATTATTTCTGTTATTTTTCGTCATTTTCACACTGACCACCGCATTTCACATGACAACCACAAGAGGGCTCTAAAGCAACGCAATGGCGCAGCTACTCTGTAGGTGACTCAGAAGAAGAATCAGCACTTCCTCTACCTCCAGAGTTTGGGGAGTTGTTTAGAAGTGACACCATGGATGTATTATATTATCTGGATAGGGTATGGCTCGCCGCAGCATGTCGCAAACTCCCCCAGTGGCCAATCCAACCAACCAAAGAAATCGTGCGTCCAGAAAGCTTTTTTTTCCGTAGAGCGCAATGTAACGAAAAACTGCTTGTGTTCGGCTGACACGGCACCTAGAGCTTTCAGAAAAGTCGGATATGGCGGCAATTCTTACTTATTTATGGGTCATTGACTTTTTTCCAATTTTAAGATTCTTCAGGTGTCTTTAAAACGCATTTTAGGCTGTTAGCTTCGGCTACGCTCTAGCGCGCCGCTCTAGCCCAGCTCGTGACCGTCTAGACCAATCAGAGCGCGTGTAGGTGAAGTGAACGGGCCGAGATGCCGTGGGTCATCATCAAACTAATGACCACCACGGACCTGAGGGCCGCGGATCTATTACTCAGAAGCGATGTCTTGAAATGTTTCTGCCTGAAAAACTAAATAACGTAATGGTATGTTTTGCCAGGTATAAACTAATCGATGTTACGTTTCGTGTCCATCAGTGTTGTTATCTGTATTACACAGACAAGAAACCTAAATACAGACTTAATCATGACTTTAGCATGTTTTGTATGTCGATAAACATGTCATCTGAATACATTTGACATGTTGTAGAATGATATGATTAAAAATCCATAATTTACTAAATCAATTTTAGATCATACATTCCATGTACTTAATAAGGACCAGAATTATTTCCATTGACAGTGAAAATGTTTACTAACTAGAATTTTTTTATGGTTTTATATTTTATTTGCGATAAACCACAAAACACTGAATAATACTATTGAGCCATGGCAATAAATAGATTTAATTTTTCCGGTTCAAAATCCTTCAGTTTACTTAAAACCAGTTGTTTAATATTTGGCTTTATCTCACACTGTGCTCTGCACTGCTCTAGTAACTCTCTGATTGGTCAGTACGATCACATGGTACGCTAACCGGACGCAGACCTACGTCACTTCTGGGCTGCAGTGTCGAACGAGCTAAAGGCTAACTGGCGACATGCGCCACTCAGCAGCTCCCATTGATTTGAATGGGCGGCCATCTTGGCTGCTGGGGGCTTGAGTGACACCAAGGTTGTGATTAATTGTGCAGAGTAACACGCGCAGTAATGTATGTACAAGGAACTAATCAAAACTACTCAAACAACGTTGAGGCTGCCTTCACACTTTCGCAAATACTGCATCAAAATTAGGACTAAACCGAGACTAATCCTGGAACTAAACCTGGACTCGAACAGGACCAAACCAAAGTCCTCAACAAGGACTATGTATGAGGTATGAACGCAGCTTTCTCTTCAGCGCACAACTAATCTTAGCTAGGTGACGACGCATGTGCTTTTGCTGTACGATGCCTAATGTCTTGTGTTGAAGAACAGACCTGGCACTGAGGAAGAATAATTCAATGGATTTAATGATTTGGGGTAATACTGATGCTTTGGTAAACTTGTTAAAATGGCCGCTGTGTTATAGCTATCTGAAAAGTTATCTGAATAACTGTTTTGTATAAAACTTGCCAACTTTAAGTATGTCTTCAGGCACAAACTAGCTACTTGACCCTGTAGATTATTTGCGGACATTTTGCATCTAGACATTCACATTCTTTTGGCTTGTAGAAGTGGGTAATACAAATATTTATTCAAGCCACAATACAACGAAGACTCAAGGCTGTATGTATTATTTTGAGGTCATGAGGTCACTTCATGGACCAAGATCGACTGTGTATTGTGTATACAAAGTCAAAAGCTGAGTCTGATTCAGATGTATAGATGATGTATATATATATACAGAAGAAAGTTTCTACAGTAGACATGTCTATGAGCCTTGAAGTGACGGGAGGCTCATTAAAAAAAAGATTCCCGCTCTCGCCCAACAACCTTGGCTCCGCATCAAAAGCATCAATGAGACTTATTTTGTTTAAAAGGAGTGGAACAAGATTGTAGCTGTATAAAAGTGCATTCAAATAGATAGAAAGTGAAGTGAAGCAAACCAATAATGGAAATAAAGTAGCCAAATGGGAGCTAAGGACAGTTTGATTGTTATTCAAGGTCTAAATATGCAAATATATAGTACATTTGAACGCATTGCAAAATAGACTAGACAAGGTTGTTGAGAGATGTGTTTAAAGTAGGTTACAGTGAAACAAGAATGGATCAAATGTGGTTCAATAATTACATAGACATGTTGTAGAAATTATCATAGATTTAGCAAGTTTTAATAATCAACATATTTGGTCAACAAATTAGTTTCTTAATATTTTCAAAGCTAGAAATATGGTTGTTTTTCATGCAATAACCCAAATTGGAATCTAGGGCAGAAGTCGACAGACTAAAATCAATGCCCTGTTGATCGAGCTGCACTCGCATAACTACCACAACTGCAGTTCATGCAAAACAACTAATTATACAGAGAAATGATCAAAAAGGCAGTTTATACTCTTGATTCACTCCCACATCTTAAAATAGCTCGCTCCATGCCTTTCCTGTCTGCATTTTCCCCATTGAAATCATTCTAATCCAAGTAAAATAATGTGTTTTTCGGATTAAACTAAAACGCCATTGATCGATCATCAATCAACTAAACTAAAAGACTTAAGGCTGACAGCTCAATCACAGTCATTTCTTCTTGAGGAATGTGTTTTTAGTGTGTGAACCAGCCTCTGTGTTTGAAATAAAGCTTTTGTGATGGAGTTTTATTCTGTGGTTTGGGACAGGCACATTAATTTGGGTCTGCACTGGGCCAAGCAGCACCTATCAGCACCCACAGGCGTCCTATTTGTCACCCGGATCCTAAAACAGGACAGGAATAGTAAAACTGAAGCCATATCATCGGTTCAGAGGCAGGAGTCCAGCAGATGTCTCGTTGCCGGGGCCAAACGCTGGCTCCATTTAAACCGCACTGCTCCTTTATGCAAATGAGACCGGACAGCAGCTGGAGAAAGCTAATGCGGTATATGATTTTATTAAGATAGCACAGCACAGTGACACACCTTTTGAAATGAAATGAAATCCACCAACCAGCAATCTATTTTTCAGATGGATTGGTGATAAAATGTAATGCTGTTGTGACTGACAAAACTGATGAAAAGTAGTTTCTTAAATTGTGTGGAAAGGATAAAAATAGCTTTAGCCTTAAATGGTTTTCTGCATTCAAACATAAGCCATGTCATTTAGTACAGGGGTGCCCACAGTTTATCCACTGGGACACCAAAATACCCATGCAACCAACTTGGGACCCCCATTACTAAATTCAATTGAAAATAGTAATAATTTTAAGTGTCAAACTATGTTAAATCAGGGTGTTTAATCAGATTGTTTAATTGAATAGTGTTTTTACCTCATTTCACTAAAATATAAAATGTTCAATTGAACAATAAATTAAATACAGTGACAGTTTTTTTTATTATATATTTAAAATGCAATCCCCAGTTTAGCATCCCGTGACCCCCACTTTGGGAACCAGTGATTTATGTTGTAAGTTCAGTTGTCTTAACATTATGACCAGTAACAACCACATTATAGATATCCATGGCTTTTAGAATGATGAGAAATTAGGACCATTACCAAAGCCATTAGCAATTTATAAGAAAATCTTTTAAATGGGAAAAAGTCCTCAAAATGTTGCATATAACAGGAAGCAGAAACCCTTGAATATATATGCACTATTGATCTTTTGTGTTACTATTTAGGAACTTCTGCTTATATTGTTTATATAGCTATAATACAAATAGCCTCGTCTTCCACATCCCGTAGTCGATGTCTATGAATTGTCTTCCTGAAGAACACAACAAAAATATTGATATTACTGTATTTCCATATGCTGGTTCAAACTCATAAACACAAAATGATCAAAGTAACAAACTGCTTCACTGATTAGCACTTGAAAAGGTAGATGACAAAAGGATAACTAATGACGCGTATGAAGTGCGTCTTCATCTTTGATATCTCCAACAATAACCAATCACCCACGCAGACTTTTATACATCATGAAGGAGATGAGAGACGCAGGAAGGACACAGTTACGTATATGCAGCTGAGATTGAAACTCCAGCCTGTGTGTCATTGGGCAAAACGTCACTGTTGTCCATATACTAGAGCTTAACAGAATGAATAACAGAGGAAAAAGTCTAATATGAAAACTGGCCACATGTAGTAAACAACACTTGATACATTTATTTCATGTTGTGCACGTCCTGGGGTTCTCATTTATAGCTCATGTGTCCCTCTGATTACACGCCCCCTGCCCCTCCCTGGCATTATTCCTATAAAGCTGTCCTACTGAGGCCACACACGGGATTTTCCGCCTATAACCGGCCTCCATCCATCTCCCTGCTGTCTGAGGCCTGTACTTTTCCAATCACGAATACTTCACACCATTCTTTTTAATAGCTCTCCCACCGCTAAGACGATTACATTTCTCATTTGCAAAGGACAGGGCAAAATTAACCATGAACCACTGCCTCGCTCTGCTGACTGGACATTTACACCGGGGAAACCCTTTCTATAGTGAGAGAAAGACTGATTACTTTGTTTGGTGGGATGAAAACTGTGGTGGCTATACATCACCAGTAAAGTGTCAGTTTGGGAAGTTGGGGGGGAAGTAAAAAATTGCAGGAATTTCTACAATTTAGCTCGGTTCTAAAAAGAAATCCCTCTATTTATCAAAAATACTGGCACATTTTATGGGCAAGCAACACATTTTTCTCACAAAATAAAGCTGTCGTATATTTTTACATATCAAACCATAACTAAATTAGATGTTGGCCCTTCTTTACAGTATGGTCGTAGGTAACAGTTATGAGTTACCTGCGACTAGGGTAAACTAGTTTGATTATTATTTAAATGGTATTCTACTGTATCACTTTATGTATGTTAACCTCTCCAAAAGGTTCACAGAAGAGGACGCAAAGAATACAGAATCAGGCTCAAAACAATACCTGCGAATCATTAGAAGGAAATGCAATCAACAAATGGACGACGGTGAAAATATAAGAACTTTAAAAACATGGAGAAACACTTTCTGGACCACTTTTTAATCTCAGCTGAGGAAACAGAAGGTTTTGAGCTCTTGAGAAGGTGAATTCATTTTTTAAAATCTAATCTTAGACCATAAAATACACCGCCTGTCCGGAAAAAAGTCACATTTGCGTAGTTGAATCCAAGTGGTGACTTTTTTTTGGACAGGCAGTATACATCATAGTCCACATCTGTGCAGAATTCCCATGAACACTGTGTCTTGGTGCCTGTGGTTGTAAGTAGAGCAGTACTCAGCTGGGACCTGAGTTACTCGAGTTACCTGTGGTCATTAGTCACACTGACTTATGTTGGCATGAGGCTGTTCAGGCACAGCTAATGTGAATCTGAGACTTCCCCCAGGGACATGTCAGCCCTGCACCTCTGAGAACAGCAGCTCTTGTGTTCATTACAAAAGCCGTCAAGAGCAGAGTGCGCCGTAATTTTCTTCTTTTACCCTTTTTCATTCAAAATCAAGGAAAAACAACTCAAGAAATGCAAGAGGAGAAAACTAAATTGAACTTTTCAACAAAGTTAAACGTGCACTTTATGTATTGTCTTCATGAGATGTTATTGCTTTGCCTGGAATGTCCCACAGTATGGCATTAAAACTATCTCCATAAAGTAGGTGCCCCCACCAGGCCAAGTTAGAGGTCAGGTCTGTGGAGAGGCGATACCACCCACAGTAAGAAAGCATGTTTTTCAAAGTAAAGTTTCGTAGCAATAAATGCATCTATAATTGATCAAATAGATTAATAAAGATTTTGGTGGATCCAGAAATGATCTTATTAAGAAGTACTCAATGTTGGTACTTGAGTAAAACTACACATATATATGAGCAAAAAAGGTACTCAAGTAAAAGTACATGTTTAAAACTGTACATAACTATTAAAGAGTAAAATGTGGTGTTCTAGATAAAGAATTGTCTTGATTTTTACTCAATTTCTCAATATTTCTAGAATTTTTAAATGTATAGTTTTGTATAGTATATTTAGTATTTTGTATAGTTTTCAAAAATAAAAAATATCCCTCAAACTAAACTGATTTTTTTTATTTTTTACTTTTCAGTCCAGTATGAAAACCGACCTCAATTGTAGTGAAGTAAAAGTAAAAAGTCTCCACTGTAAAATGTGCTTAAATAAAGTATATATACCTATTTTTAATGTTTGTAGTGCCTTTTTCTCCAACTCATGACAGTCCAAAAACCTGCCTGTACAAATTAGGCCTGATTTTATGCAAAGCAATAACTTCTCAATGGATCAGGTTGAATGCCAGACAGCAGAAAAATAGAATAGCTTTTCTTGGAAATGCCGCATCACCTCAACAAATGATCTGCACTTGAAAGCAGATTGTTGTTGTTGCTTCTATTGTAACTTGCTAATGCACATTTAGCTACGCCCTGCAATAGAAAAAAAAACAAAACAAAGCCCAAAACTGATATATGACTTCACATTTCTGCTCTAACAAACAACATCAAATGTGACAGACAATGAGAATAAGAAATATAGCCGCAAGCGGCAATGATCGGCCCTCGCCAGACCGCCGCCACACCGCCGCCACGCCGCAAGAGGCTAACGCGCCCCAATTGTCCTTTTATTACGCCTACTGCTGAATCTGTGACGCTGTCACATCTTCTCCCCTTTGTTTTACCATCAAAAAGCTATTTTATTTTGAATTCTTGGCAAAATGTGCGGCTTTGCCGCACAGACACTGTGACTCTTTGAATAAAAATGTGAATAACTTTTGATGGTCCACCCCTGAAGATGAGTCACCAAATTTTAGGTTAATAGGGCTAACGCCCTGGGAGGAGTTTGTGAAAGTTTAAAGTGTAAACATGTTCTGGCGATTTCCCCATTGGAATAACATGGGAGGTTTTGGTCATCGCTACGGCAAAACCATAACAATTATGACATGGGTCTCATTGACTTTTTTGATGGGGATGCTAAAATTGAGTTGTGTGTCAAATTTCATAAAATTTCGCAAAACTAAACATTTAACCTCCATATAAAATCTGTAGGGGGCGCTGTGGTGCCAAATTAATTTATTTCACTTCAAGTAGGTTTAGCGCAAAGAGTTTAACAACTGATTCTAATTTGACGCAATTCTTTATCTGCGCAAACGGCAGAAATGTTAAATTTGGGAGATTTCTGAAATTCTAGCTAAAGTTTGTGGCTTCGCCGCACAGAGACCATGACAGGGTCAATGTAATTTGAATAACTTTTGATGTCCCACTCCTCAGTAGCATTTTCACCAAATTTCAGCTTTTTAGAGCCAACGCCCTGGGAGGAGTTCGTAAAAGTACGACGTTTGGAAAAACTCCAGAGTCCTGCTTAGCCATTTTTGAACCAATATGGCCGACATTTGGTTGGGTGGACGGCGTTGCCGTAATAATATTTTTTACTTCTCTTGTCACCATCTACCTCTGCGCCAAATTTCATGATTCTACGATCAGATTTTTTTGGGGTCATTTCCTATCTCTCAATGCATTTTTGGTACATTTGGGGGCGCTGACGCCCCAATTTTTTTTATTTTACAAAAGGGAAATAGCCAGAATGTAGAGAGGCATGATTTTTAGAGGTGTGCAAATTTTTGTGACTTTTCGTCAATGTTCACTGGGTGAAAAATAAGGGGGTTGGTCCCGAGAAGAAAGAAAGAAAGAAAGAAAGAATAATATTCCGATGCGAAAACAATGTTTCCCATTTTTCAAATATCATAAACTATACATTTTCGGAAAGCGCTCGCGCTTTCCTACCTCATGGTGTGGGTCCCTGGTCACTGACGAGTACTTTCGTTAATTTTGAGTGGGCTCCGCCCACTTTGTGTTTTTGGCCCTCTATACAGTAATAATGTTCAATTTTTGCATGACATGCTTATATGCACGGAACATGCAAGAGATGGGGAACGTATTCGTGAGCTACTTAGGGCAAATGAGTGCTTTATATGTAAAGCGCTCGTTTAGTGCGCACTTTTGCACGGGCTTCGCCCGTTTACAGCGGTAATGTTCCATTTTCCTACTACTAATTAGTATGCACGGGGCGTGCGTGAGTGAAGGAGTGCGTTAGTGAGTGTTTGGAAGTGGGCGAGCACTTCGCGCTCGATTTCGTGCGCACTATGTTCGCACTTTCGCAGCCGTGCTTCGCACGGCCTTACGAGATTAATAGGCCTCTCGCCAGCTTGTGGCGCTCAGGCCTAATAACAAATGTCGCTGCGCCGTGGTTAATGGTGGATGCAAGCCAGATCTTAATCTTTGTTCAATTAGCCATAAACTCTGGAGAGCTATAGTTTTCTACAAAATGAGGACAAACTGGAACAATTCTTTGTACTTTATGTGCCTCTGCGCTGCATACCCCAGTGCACCCAAAAGTCCTCATTCATTACAACAAGGGCGGAGATCTGCACTCTTCGGAGCAATGGAGCCGTTTTATGGGGAAAACATTAAAGGACTTTTCGAACCAAAGTCGATCTGAGCAGGACTTGGGAGGGTGTCATGCAGTTGAGAAATGTGTTCCATTGCAAATGCGACAACACACTTTGATAATCATTTATTTACAGCCCACATATTTGCACGAGGCACTGATTCAACAACTTCAAGGCGGCGCTGATAGAAATGGTTTCATTCCCATCCATAATGCATGAGGCGGGAAAAGGGAGATTACGTCGCCCACCAACTGCAAGACAACCCACCCGCAATTGTACATGTAGAAGAGTTTGAATTAAAATAAGACAATAACTGGATTATATTAGGCAGATGAAGTCTAAGTAAGTTTGATTCCCCCGGCGGTCCACACCTGAAGAAGTAACAAGAGGAAACTAATAATGTGTATATGAAATGATTTGAAAAGTAATTCCCTTATGATTAAATTAATAAGAGAGAGAGATGAGTGTGTGCAAAGTACTCAGTAATATTAGCTAAAGGTAATGTCCTGGTCGTCTTTGTTACTGGGAAATTAATACTGCTGTTGTGTCCTTGGGCAAGACACTTACACCGTCTTGACTCTATAAATGAGACTTTAAGATGATTGTTACTGAGTGTGATGTTGAAGTGAAGAAATAACGTGGTAAGCGAGCTACCAAAGTGTTATAATAATAATAAGAAACATTGTTATGGGGTTGTTAAGTGTGACATTGCGGGCAGAACAGTTTTGAGTGCCAGAACTGTAATAATTAATGTCTCTTCTATGTCATATTGATTCTGTTCAACCCATTTCAAAACATCATTGTAATAAACCTCAGAGCAAGTTATAATCTGCCGAAATGCCATTCTTGTGAAAGAGGCTGAATAGATTGTTCATTTTGTAGAATTTGACAACGTCATAATTTCAGATGTCGAGCAGGGGCCGATGTACAGAGAGTCACTGTTTTTGGAAGAAATATCCAAACTATGATCCACAAGCTGTTATTATGTTATTGGTTGCTACAAATCTCATCTTTTTTGTTACAAGTGCCACAAACGATCTAATAATTCAAAAGCTTAAAGTAATTTCAATCGACCACAATCACATATTTAGGTTTGAACCGCAGCACCATTTTCTGAAACCAATGTGGAATCATGCGTAAATTCACTTGTGTCAATTTATTCTGACAGGATACGTTCAACTTTGTGTTAGTGAATGTTTGATGTGGAAAGACCCAGTGATTACAGAAATATCAACCATGACCCATATCAACTAATCTGAAACTATAGTTTTATTGTTATTTTTACACTGATTTTGCTGTTGTTAGTGTTGGTGTGGTATTTCTGCAAACAGGGACAGAGTCCAATACATATTGACCAAAAGGAAAGCTGCATTGCACCAGATTGTAGCAAGGGATGCTCATTTCCACTTGTAGTCCGTGGGCATTTGATCATTTATTAAAGGAGCATTTACTTTGGCAGTGGTTATGCCTAAAGTGTGAGGTCATCCAGATTCCAGAGAGAGGAGGAATTTGTTTTTGTATACAGAAAATATGTCTCTTGGAATATTTATTAAATTTGGACCTCAATAAAGTATAAACAATAGTATGGGCCACGTAGACCGTCTTGTGGGACGGACTGGCATTGTACGTCCAATAATAAAAACTGCATTTGACGATACAGCTACAGGAATACCAGTTGTTTTTGTTAGATTTAATGCTTCACATGAATGGGGGGAAAGAAAGAAAAGTCCTGAAAATACTTTCTTTCAGCTGAGAATCATCAGCTCCTTCTGCCTCAGTAGGTTGTCAAAAATACAGAGTGCAATGTGATTATGCTCTCACAAAACAGTCATGCACAGACCAGTCACACCCACCCTGGTTTGGTCCTGATGAAGACTCTGTTCTGTCTTTTTTCTACTCCTGGTTTAGTCCTAATCTAGTCCAGCTTTACTTCTGTGGGTTTAGTCTCAGTTTAGTCCCAACCTGCTGCACTTAAGTACACAAAAATCTGGTCCCCATAACTTCAATCCTTTATTTATTAACAACAAAGTTAAGATATGAGTTGGAATAGATTATGTTTACAGTTCAGGTGACTTGGCCAGTGCATGGTTAAAGTGCATATCACATGTTAGACATTTCACTAAAACATATTGAATGATTACATTTATCTCCGTATTACCGTGTGAAAGTCGACCATGTGCACCAAAAGGTTTGAAGCAACACTAAAACACTCTGCAACATTTAATTTAAAACATGAAATGAATGACAAGCAAAGCCTTAAAATACTACTATCATCCAAAAGGTGTTCAAGGTGTCAGCCCCACACTGTGTGACAGAGCAAGGCTTCTGCAGGACTAATGTTTTGAAGTTGGAGCCAGCAACGACCGCTCACCAGCCAGCAGCCTGTAATGAGGGCCCCTGCGGACTACAGTCACTCAAAGCCATGTCTTCCAGCTAACTTTAAACGCAGCACTGCCGAAATGATGTTAGCTTTATGCCCCTCTAGTTCCTCTCCGTTTAATTCACTCTGTTGTATTGTGACCTTTGACCTCCACTGGGAGTAGCTTCAGCCTCCAGCCAAACCCCATGGATGATATCACACTTAGCACACGACTAGCACCACATTAGCCGCGGATCGTGTGCTCTGTCACGTGCTGCCTCTTAACCCCAGAAGAGGGAGTGGAAGTTTGAATAAGTCCTGCTCCTCTAAATTATGAAAACTAATACGTGGACGCCTGGAGCAATTGTTTGTTTATGTAAGAGTTTATTAAGTGTGTAAAAATTGAATAATTAGAGAACAAAAAATCCAAATTACAAGAAAAGACTTGACCTTTTTTGTAACCTTTATTTACCAGGTAAAAATTCTTATTTACAATGTTTTCCAGGGAGTTTGAGCAGCTTTTCTACTCATGTTGGTGAACATTGAACGCACTCACGAGTTGATGTTGATTAACATGATTATTCTATTACACATTTTTGCAATCAGACCTGTTTTGTTGTGCTTCACCTTCATCAATTGAGTGTTTTGTGGAACATCATGAAAGGTTAAAGTAGCATCTAGGCAACAGGCCTTGTTTTTGTGCTTGTATTTTTTGTTTTTAGAGTAGATGGATATTGGACATTGTGATTTGGTTAATCTCCCATGATTTATTTCCGATCAAAGTGGGGATGTCAAGATTATTCGGTTAATAGATACTTGAGAACAAAAAAAAAAGAAAGAAAAATAATTGTGACTATTATAGAAATAATTTCAATTCAATCTGTGCTCCCCAAAACTACAATTAAATGTATAGTGCTTTTTGTTTGGCTGTTCATTACAATACCTTTTACTTTTGCATTCAGAACGTTTGATTTCCTAAAGCTGGTCACATACTATCAAAACAGTAATGTGTTTGAACGAAAGAAAATTATGGATTTAACGTTTCGTTTTATGTCTAAATAACATTAACTCACAGAGGGAAATGTGAGCTGAATTGTAGAAAAGAAAAGTCACGGCTAAAGGCGTCAACACTGAGACATGTAAATGTATGTTTGGTTTGTGCTTTACTCTTGGCTCCTGCCTTATTCAGTAGTGATTACTGTGACTGTAGCAACTATTTTGACTTAGTTTTATTAGCATTCTATTCAATGTTTGTTATTGAGAACTATTCTTATATCGTCTGCCATTAGTGAGCGGCTGATAAAGTTTAAAGTCAAAGTTTGAGATTTTCAAAGTAATCATTATTTGAATCGATTGCTGTGTCTTTTAAAGCTGGCATAGACTTTAGAAGCTAAAAGGCGACGGACTTCAATCTAATCTGAGTAGCTACTGTGTAGTCTCTCTGCTGCTCTGACCTTTGATTAAAAAGAGAGTGATCCACAGGCTTCTTTACTCTAACATCAATCTTCCGTCCCTCTGTCAAGCGTCCAAACCTTCTTCCTCTTTTTGGACTTGTACATCTTATAAAAGCTCTTTTACTTACAAATCCACCAACTATTGTCTTGCTGAAAAGGGACACAAAAATTGGATTTCTACTCAAAAAGGTTAGCTCGATACTCACTCTTCTACTACAAATTTCACCGCGATATTTGCCTCAGGACCTGACTCTGAAGCTGTGATGTACAGTGTGCAAACGACACCACCATGTCTGCTTGCAGCTGATGTACTGTCACGTACTTGAATGCTGAGCTCACGCAAAAAAAGCTGGTTTTAAATATATCCAAAATGATGCAAAAAGTCAAAAGTATTATAATTGGGTTAAAGGCCACAATTACATTTGTTAGTCAAAGGCACAACTGTCAAACAAGTAGAGCAAACAAATACGTCTTGGTGTCATTACAGATTCAAGTATTGAGTGCACTGCAGTTCTGGGAAGATAAATAAGAAGTCATCAGAATAATGTGCAAATAGTTTCTGCCAAAATCATACGCCTCTGGTCCTCAAAACTGCTGTTCACCTTCATTTGTATTACTGCGCATGCTGTGGTCCAGTGCCTCTGTTTTGTCCTCATTTTCTCTTTCAGAAACATTGTTGTCTCAATGATACAGAAGGTTTTGTCTCATTTGTACCTCGCAGGGTTTAAAGCACAACTCTTCCAGCCTGTAGCACCACAACTGAAAAAAACCCTGTTATGTTCTGAGGTTATATCACATATCATATTTAAATACATGTGGATTCATTTTAAGCTTTTATGTATTCTATGTTATTATTGTTTTTATATTATATCATGCTATGAACTGTATATACCGTGTTTTAAGGTGGTCCCCAGGAAGAATAGCCAACTACAACTCAAGGCTATTAAACCAGTGTAAGCTTTACAGGTGCCGCGGATAACACTTTAATATCTTCAGCTCCTCAGAGGCTTAACACAGATAAGCAGCGAGTGTGAATGTTGTTATTATACCAGAGAATCAGCGAAGCTCTAGAAGTAGACTGTGAAATTACTGCATAAGCCATATACTATAATGCGACTGAACCACACAAGCCTTCAGCCGGTAAATTACTTTGGATGCTAGACACAAAAACAACAAGTTTAAGGCAACGCATTTCAAGTTGGTGCTTTTTTTCTGTCCGTTTTTGACGGTTTTGTCCTGTTTTGCCCCTTAAATGAAATGTGAACTATCTATATTTTTTGGCGAATGGTATGCCACTTGATTGTTTCCATGCAATGTTCTTACTACTGGCAATAATTGTATCTGACGCCACAAAAATAATCAGGGGATGTTACCAGGTCAAGTTACAAGTTACAGGTCAGATGCGTGGCTCACTCTCACAGTAAGAATATATGTCTTGTATTTTAAAGCAATAAAAGCACCGGCAATTGAACGAAGGCAAAATTGATCATGTGAAACATCAAGGCAATAGCATCTTCGTGGAAACAAGCAGATAAGCAGAACCACACCTCTACAAGTTTAGTTCTCCTCAATCACAGTTTAATTCAAGTTTTATTTGTAGTCCATGTACAAGTAGGTTTTGTGGAGAAACACGCAACAGAACAAGAGCTATTTATAGACACACCGAGTCCATTGGGCAGGCGTTCTTGGTCATCATGTGGGGAAGTGTGGTAGACTGCAAAAAATCCTTTTTCCTCCAAATTTTCTTTGTACAAAATTGTGCGTCAACAGTGAAGATATTGAATTGGTTTTCATGGCATCTTAAATCAGGCCAAATTGCCCGACTTTGGGGAAATCAGTGCAGCTGCTCTGAAGTTACATCCAACCGCACCAAACAGTGGGAGTTGGTTTAATCGGTACTTGTGATCATGAAAGTAACAGTAACATCGTAAGGACTCACACACTACTGCACAAAAAGGTCTGTCCTCAATGCTAATTTCCTTTTCCAACATTTGAGCGCTTCGGTTGAGCACTATCATTGACTTTTCATTAGGTGTCTGTGAGCACCATTTACAAACGCTCTGGCAAATGCTGGAGCACTACTTATGGAACACATTATCTGGCCACATCCTTTGATTTATACTTCTGTTAAAAAAACTGCTAAAATGCTAAGTGCTCGATGCCAGTTCGCCCCTAATATTTCTTTCCACAAACTCAAAGCAACTTCTACAACTTGTGTTTAGTAGACCATGTTGATCTGCATTTGTCTTCACCACATTGAACACATTGCACAATATTCATACATATCTTATTTCGCTTTTTGGTGCGCAAGTGGTCGTTGCCAGTGCTGAAATGACCAAACTCTCTGTGCCAATAGCAACAGCCAATAAAGAGCCAATGCAAGCTTACAATTAACCTTTTTATCCTGGAACCGAAACGCAATCGAGCACAGTTTCAGAGATTGGCGCAGATGTTACCAGAATTGTATGCATCCCAAAAATAAGAACGGCATTGTTGAGTCCATGAGACAAGACAAGATTTTTGATATAATTCATACAATACATTACCGGTAACACAGTCAGAAATTTGGCATCACATCACAATGTTTTTTGGTATTTAATTCTATATTGTCGGTGTCAATGAAACACTATTTTTGGAACGATGGTTTTACTCACCAACACTTTCCCTTCTTTTTTTGTCCAAGCCAAATGTAAACAGGGAAAATATTGTATGAGATTGTTTTCCGCACGCAATCACATTTCCATATTACCACAACACTGTCTACTCTGTAATTCAAACAATTGAGGAGTGTGTTACTCAAACATCACATCAAAATTGGGACAAAACTGGGACAAAACTGGGTCTATCTGCAATTACATTTGGACTATACCAGGACAATACCGGGACAAGAACAGGGCCAAATCAAGTCTATATCAGGACTAACTAGGCTCAAACCAGGACCGGATCAGGACCTGGAGCCTTGATGTTTTTATATGATTCCTATCACAGAAAGGCAACGATTCATTATCTCTGGTACAATTCACTGAAGTCACATTACCTGTCTTTTTATTCATGTCCATAAGCTGCACTGTACACAATTGCAGTCAGAGCAATACTGTACTAATTATAATACACTTCATCACTTTAGCTGCTATTCATTATGTTAATTTGCTGCACTGTACACAATTACAGTTATATAGCTACTCATTATACGTAAGTGCTGTAGGTTTATAGTTTTACTCCGATTTTACAGTGTTTTTTAATACTTATTTGTCTTGATTTTTGATGTTTCTATTCCCCTCATCACAGGATTTTTCCCATTGGGATAAACATTTGATTAAAAAAAAGGTTATTTTGTCTTATCTTACGTAACAAATACACTTTAATGTAATTACTTTGCTCTGAGCATGCCTCCCTGTGTGGCTCATTCGTATTTCCAGCAGGCTCAGTCCATTTACTAACAACATTTAAGATTCATGCTCCGGACAACACAAAAACATGTGAATTATTTAACAGAGCGTCGAGGAGGAAACAGCTTGAAAACCCAACGCGCTCCACAGTCTATGGTTGGGTAAATAACATGGTTTGCTTGATTTCAACACCTGTACGCTCCAAAACTAACGTATATATTCTCCAACTTAATCAACCAAAGCTAAACCTAATTGACAACCTGCCATGGGAGGGTAAATGAACAGGCTGTAATTACTTTTGAGAAATGCAAATAATGTGACAGGGATTGTGTTATTTTGTTAGATGGTGATCAAGACTGCAGTCGAGCCGTCACATAAGCATTTCAGCTTGATTGTAATTGCGGTGTAGTGGTAATTTGATTTTTTAATTGAATCTAATAAAGAGATTACCAAGTACTGTGCAAAAAAGAGGGTCTCTACAAGTTGAGATAAACTAACTCATAAATGAGTCCTAGTTTGGAGTCTTTTAGAGCCTTTTGGAGCAACAGCACAAGTTTTGTATGTTGCTAAAAATTTACATGTTGAAAATGGACTTTCCTTCACATCTTGTTTGTTTTGTCATTTTATATTTTTCTCATGGACAAATTGTATATGTTCTGTCAGTCAATATAGAATTGTGGACACGTTAGTTTACAGCACATTAACAAGAAGCAATAACTGTTATGCCATTTCCAGCCTGCTGTTAAGTAGACGCGACCTGATCTTGTTGTGTGGATTAGCATTGTGTGTGTAGACTTACAGGAGGAGTGGCTGCTGGGAAAGCTCTTTCGTCCCTCTGACACGACCTCTGATTCTCCGGTGCAAAGCATTTTCACATTCACTTGTCCATCGGGGAAACAGCGCTGGAAATAATCTGGCCTGGGTCTGAGAAAACACGAGCGAAACAAACTTTCATTTCAATGCCTCATGTTGCTTATAGCTGCGATGAAGCTCTCCATAGGGCTGAAACTAGCCCATTATTTATTATTATTAATTTAGGGCTTTTTTTCTTCAATTAATTGAGTAATCGGTTACTTTTGTCCAAACAGATGAAGACGTCAGACACGAGAGGAAAAGAGGAGGAGGGCTGATTAACAGTGCCATCGTTCATATTTGATGAGCTCCAGCTTAGGTTGTGAGTGTAAAAGTAGTTTGTGTCTATATTTATCTTCATTATACATTTGGTGTTTGGGCAGAAATATCCCAAAATGCCTGTTGACATTGTTTGTGCATCTCTCTGTTCTGAAAGGACAAAAATAGAACGTTTTAGCCCAAACGCTGTTTCCAGTGTACTTTTTATTGGCCGCTGGACTCAGTACTCAGTGTCAGTAAACGGTCTTCTGTACTGGAGCACGGCCAAAATTGGTTTTATAATTCAAACACGTTTGAATGACTGCAGCTTCCAGCTGGCTTTTTTCCACCTAGTCAGCGCACACAAAGAATGGTCAATAATTTGATTGACAATAGACAATTTAAAATGGCTTCCTATTTGCCAGACGTTTCTTGCCATAAGCATGAGATATTGCAAAGAATACAAAATAAATCTTACCTCCCAACAATCAGTTTGATTGTGTTTGTGAAGACTCCATTGAGGGCAAGGGCCAAGGACACCGCTGTGAGGAAAAAAACATCAATTTATTACGCTTATTTTACTTGTATAAGCAGAACAATGTGGAAACAATTTTGTCATTAACTTTGGTTTAGATAAATTGAAGGAATTTTATTATCAAACTAAGGTTGTGTGGAGTGTGTGCAAACAAGTATTTTGCTGTTTAGGAAATAGTTTAATGTGTGAACTCTATGTGGAAAGCTATTGCAAATATTTGTCTGTTTCCAAATTCTGAAATTAATATAGTTGAAAAGTTCAGTCCTTGTGCAAAAACTCCACAGAAAGGCTATAAAGAAATAAACGTTTGAGGCAATGGACAAAGTGCTGCTAACTGACTAATAACTAGACTATAACCAAAAGGCATTATTAATCTTAATTTGAATAATATAGTCTAGATTCTAGTTTATACACAGTAAATTCATCATTGCTCCTGAAATTACATATTGAGCTAGCTCTATGATAATGTCTGATATACAAAAACTAACACTATGTATTTGGTATTCATTTCAGTAAAAACATTGTCCAGAGGACGACCTTTGAAACTTTTTCTTTGATGAATCACTCCTGGAAGAATGATTACACCGACCTCCAGTAATATGGTAGAAAAAGTTTCAAAGGTCGTCTGAACAGTGTTTTTGAAATCGAGACGTTTTGACATCTAGAAGTCCCGAAGATTGAAAATGACTTCCGTTGAAATGTCTCAATTTCAATTTTGACACTTGAAACTTCTTCTTCCATTGGCAACTCCTGGACAAATGAGGGATTAACCATCTTGCTCTATTAACGTAAATACAATATGCTATAATGCTCATATTACTTGTTGTACTTCTTTGCACCGGTACTTACCCATTTGACTTAAAGCATCTAAACTACAAGAACCATACTGGCGTGTTTACAGCATGTATATCATGTATGTTCATTAACATGCACAGTCCTGACCAAAAAACATTTATGGAGAAGCTGTTAAATCAATTGTGAATACACAAACAATAGCGCTACTCATACGCTCTCCTACTCGGTAACAGGAAGCTCTCCCGTGATGAGAGCTCTGTGCTGCTCTTCAAACTATAATTTAATCAACTTTGTCTTGAAGAAAGCACTTGGGATTATTGTTAGAGACACAGCCTTCTCAGGTTAATCCTATCCATCCGCAATGAACCCGCTGTCATTTTGAACTACACTGATCCATCTATTGTTAATTTAATTGCTCTTTTGGTCAACATGTGACTAAAATGGCACGTTGCATTTTAACCAATGATTTTACAGATATACAATAAATAGGATTCTTGTGTAAAGCAATATTGACAGTTTTTGAACCAGGTCAAACTGCAAGCATATCCACAAGTAACATGGACAAGTACCAATTCAACCAATTCAACATTTTAACTGTCAAGATCATTAAATGTGCATCAAAACTAAAAGTTGATCAGATTTAATCACATATTGTTTAAAGAATGAGGACATCACTTGAGATAGTGCTGGCGTTAGTGTCAGATCTTGTGAGCGACTGTATTTTTGTGAAAGCTAAAACTCAAGATTATCAATTTAATTTAATTACATTGTGCCTAATAGGAGGGTAAATAAGAGAAGTACTTAAAGGTATGACTGCCAAGTGTCTCCACATTTGATTGGCTGATCCGGTGTGCCTTTGTGACCAGACTGGAGGTGTTGGTGATCACGGACAAGTCATTCGAGATCCACTGAAGACTTTTTAGTTGTGTGCTCCTCCTCTTCCCCTCATGAGGTCCAGCATGAGTTCTCTTGCCTTAGATTGGCCCTTTCCCAATCCGTGTGTCCTCCCTCGCCCTATCCCCTTCCCCTTCCACTCCATCATATTAAGTCAGCCCTGAAGCCAATCTCCCATGAGTGTGCAAGGGGCTTACTAAAATGGATAGTGCACGGGTCGAGGGAGCAGACACGGATTGGGAAAGGGTCGTGGACATGGATGTATTCAATTATTCATGGACTCTTCTTAGCCCTAGTTCTAATTTGCTTCTGGCTCCTGTTGGCTCCTCTGCCTATGAATGTTGGGGTATCTCTACGCCTGGCCAATCCCAATCCACCACCTGCAGCTACCTCCCCCTATGACCCTCAGAAAAAGTGTATCGCCATTGTCAATGAACAGATTTCTCAAAGATAGGAACTTGCTTTGGTGAAAAATAAAAAAAAAGGCTTACTATGTACACACATTTACAGTTGAGTTGAGTTGAATTCTGTGCTTGGTTTATATGTTTCTCCTTGTGTCTGTGTGGGTTTCCTTTATGTTTTCCCCAATCAATCTGAAACATGCACCATAGATGAAATAAATCCTGCCTCTAAGGTCTTATCGAAGTCTAACTCCAGTTCTGGAGATGGGTCCCTGAGCTCTCTGAGACAGGTCTCCCCAGTGGCACTAGTTGAAGGATGATCAAACACAGATAATGAATTCCCCCCACGTGGGATTAATAAAATATGCTCTATGATATGGGTTGAAGAGGAGCACTCAGATTCTTAGCTTCTTGACCATTATTTCTGAGCTTTTTCCTTCTTGGTCCACTTAAATAGCACTATATATTCTTATTAGGCAGTCCTGCGTCCAGCCTGGCATTACAACTGCTGTTACGATGACAAGTATCTTACATTACTGCCAATTACTGGGACCAACAGTGGTGCACCTGCTCAAAAATCTAACCTGGTTCTTTTTCCAAATGTGCTCCGGTGCTGAGCCTCATCACCAAAATGTCCCACCCACCCACTCTCTCTCCCATTCCCTCTCTCTCTCTTGCCCGGAGCCTGATTAGTAATTGCTTTGAAGCACAATGTCACAGTTAGAGGCCTAATGACTAATCAGAGCTTTCACAGCCACGGCCCTGCACACGCGTTCTCCAAGTGCAGGGAGGCTCTTGATTGGTTGTTTCAGATGGACTCCTCTGTCTAAATATTTGCATCGTTGATGAAAAGACCCTTCCACAATGGGCTTTGTGCACTGCCCCGCGCCGCTACTTCCAGTTGACTTGAATGTCCATCGAACCCATTCCATTTTGATTCTACCCTTAGGCAATTATAATCACAGACTGCGTTACTTACACTGTAACCACTTCACCAGAGAATATGTCTGTGTTTTCTGTGTTTGTGTCTCAATGCTAATGCTAACTTAATGTAATGTAATTACTACTTTAAAATATTTCAAGTTTGGTGTATGAAAAGACCAACCTTAATTGTATTTTTGTATTTCCTGTATACATTTTGGTCAGTTGTCCACTGCGAGTCCTTTAAATATTGATTATTTTAGCGCAGCTCCGGAGAAAACTATAATGGTGGAATTAAGGCAGTCATTTGAGTAAACTGACAGTCGAGATGCGGGGACGTGCACAGAACCAATTCAACACGTTCAACACGACATATTCACAAACAACGGCGGTTAAAATACACATTCAACAGGTCTGCCTCTGTTTACCAAGGTATTTTATAGCAATAAAAACAGCTCTAAATGAATAACTGTGATAAAATGGAAATATATGATTATATTTCTGTGATGTATTTATCTGCATAATAGTGATATGACGATATTTGTATATTATCTGCATCATTAGTCTAAGAGGAAAACGGCATGTGTGACAAACTGCATTTGTGAAGGTATCGTAAAGATGGTGCAAAGGAATGTTTACTCCAGGGAGGGGTGTAGCACCCCAGGGGAGTTTAGGTAAACATTACCCATGCTTTATCTCTACGGAAAATACCAACTGTTGTAAAATACAAGTGCCTTGATGTGAAGTCAACCAATGAGAATGTGGCCCGCCTATTCCATAATTTGTAATAAAACCAACCTGCAAGAGAAAAAAACGTCGTGAGACCAAGGAGGGTCGCCAGGCTGCTTACAACAGCCTTGGCGACCCGGCCCGGCGGTTTCTCCCATGTATGCTACACAAAAGTCTGATGTTTCTGTATCGTTTCATATTCTAAGTTGAATTGTATTCTCTGTGTATTAAGAAATAGCATTGGTTTATGTAGAAAAAACTTCAGTTGTAGTCATCTGGACTCAGTTTGAAAAAATAGACGTTTCGACTCTCATCCAAGAGTCATTGTCAATAACAGAATTTAGGTCGAGAACTCCGATATTAATACTGTTCTGTGGTAAGACCCGCCCATTGGGAGGAGCCTTCCTGAAGTAGAAAGAGTTGTTTGTTTCAACAGAAACTCCCCCTTGTATCTACCGAGCTAGACTATTCAGAATCTTAATGGGCTATTAGAAACCTCTTTGTCTTTGTGAGACCCTGGCTCAACCACCCTGAGTACTTGATTAGCATCTGAATGTCCTCTACCTTTCCAGGGGTTCAGTAACCCATTATAAATAACAGGAAGATTAAACCTTAGCCCTCCATTTCTGTTTAAAGAAGGTCTTTCTTTTTTAACAAAAATAGCTTCCTTGACTCCTCTTTCAAACCATCTTTTCTCCCTGCTTAAAACCTTCACCTCACCGTCTTCAAACGAGTGATTAGAGGCTTCAAGATGGAGATGCACGGCACTCTGAGGTCCTGAACTTGTATTTCTTCTGTGCTGATAAAGCCTCTTGTGTAGAGGCTGTTTAGTCTCACCTATGTAACGTTCTTTACAACTTTCTTCACTGCATTGGATCGAATAAACTACATTGCTCTGTTTTTGAGTCGGCAACTTGTCCTTTGGGTGAACCAGTTTTTGTCTTAAAGTGTTTCCTGGTTTAAAATAAACAGGGACTTCGTGTTGTCTAAAAATTCTCTGCAGTTTTTCCGAGAGGCCAGACACATAAGGGATAGAAACACCCTTCCTTCTCTGTTCAGTTTCCCTTTTGTCCTGCTTCTTGGTTCTCTTCACTCTGTTGAGAGCCCAAGCGGGGTAACCACAGGCTGAGAGGGCATTACGGACATGTTTTTCCTCTTTCTTCTTGCCCTCTGAGCTAGTGGGCACACCTTGAGCTCTGTGTTGTAACGTTCTGATCACCCCCAGCTTGTGCTGTAGTGGGTGGTTGGAACCAAAGAGCAGATACTGGTCCGTGTGTGTAGGTTTCCTATATACTTCTATTTGGAGTTTCCCGTCCTCTCCTCTGATCGTGGAACAATCAAGAAAGGCCAAGCGATTCTCCTTAGCGTCTTCTCTTGTAAACCTGATATGTGGGTCCACGGCATTGAAGTGATCAGAGAAGGTTTCCAGCTCTTGTTTCTTGATTGTTACAAAAGTATCATTGACATAGCGGAGCCACAGTTTTGGGGCTATGCCTGAGAATGAGGACAGTGCCTTCTTCTCAAAGTGCTCCATGTACAGGTTGGCCACTATGGGAGAGACGGGCGAGCCCATGGCACAGCCATGAATCTGTCTGTAAAATTGTCCCCGGAATTGAAAGTAAGTGGTGTTCAGACAGATGTCCAACAGTTTACATATGTGTTCAGGTGTCAGTTTGGTCCTTTCCTGTAGGGTGGTGTCTTCCTGCAGTCTGATCCTCACTGCTGCTACTGCATCAGAGGTCGGTATGCAGGTGAACAGGGACACCAAATCATATGAAACCATGAGGTCATCTGGGTCCAGTTGGAGATGTTTCACTTCATCCACAAAGTTGTGCGTGTTTTCCACATGATGTTTCGAATTCCCCACAAGCGGAGCCAATATAGTTGTTAAATGCTTGGTCACATTGTAAGTGATGGAATCTGTGCTGCACACTATGGGTCTGAGTGGAACCTCCTTTTTGTGTATTTTTGGAAGGCCATAAATGCAAGGCATGGCTTCCCCAGGATACAGTCTGTAATGGTTTATTGGTTTATGTCTAATTTCTTGACAATAACATACGTTTAATGCCAAGCTATTTTCAGATTCAAAGCAGCGCGACAACATCGCCATACCAACAAGGACCTGCGCATTTACAGGCCAGTTCTATCAACAACAAATTGAATCTTTTAAATTCAGCTTTTTAGTAAAATTTCTGGTCATTAGTCTATTATTGGTTAGGGTTAAAGACAAAATATGCTTTTTTTTTCATACTTTCTGGGCAATACACAAAATGGCAGGAGTGGCACTCGGATGTGTAGAGATTGTGTAAATTTGTCAAAACGCTTTTTTGTTTTATTGTATCGTAAAAACATGTGGTAACAAAGGCTTTTTACATTATTTTGAATGCCTCTGTCTGGTTTTCCTTTTTTTAATTTTAATTCATTCCTTGCAATCACTTTAGTGACTTTGTGATGTGGAAGAGGAGTGTCTGTTAAACAACTTAAAGACATTTGACATTGGCAGCCGTTAACAGTGAATATGTCTGCTACCTTTACGAATCCACAAACACAGAAAAGCTGCCGCAATCTCCGGTTTTGACTGACAGTTTTCATGCTTTGTAAACAAAATCGAACAACACAGCTCACAGTAAAGTTTGTGGGAAAATCTTATCTAAAGTTCAAAATACTTGAGAGAATATTGGACGCGAAAGTTTGGGCAAATACAGGATGTAAGATGGAGGATTACGAAACAGCCCCTATTTTAATTCATTACAGATTATAACAATGGACCGTTCATTTTCAACTTGAGTCTTTTTAATCCCAATATGTCAGAAGAAGACAGTACTTCATTTGAATCAGTAATAGATTACGTGTTACACAGAACATTGTGTTGTATCTTCATTAAGGCAATCATTGAAAAACTGAATGTGAGTCAACATGATCGTGTCATTTATATAAGAAAATCATTATTGGATACCTTGGCAGGAAATGCACAGAAAAGGTAGCAATATTTTTACTCCAATACATCAGATACTCATCAGATAAGAATAGGTCTACCACTTTTTCAGACAAAAACATTAATTAATCTATTTCTTTCATCACTTTGACACACTAATCTATTGAAAATTAACATTTCACACAAAAGGTTTTGCATAAAATGTTTGCAGTTCATTAAAAACTCAAATTGTGAATCGTTACCCTTAAAAGCAATTTGCCATCAAAACTCTCATATTTGGTGTGTGAACAAGTAATAAGAAAAATACTATAATATTATAATCTATAATCTCTGCTAGTTCTGCTACTTTAAACAAGCTCATTTTCACAGGCTCCAGGGACAACTTTGAACTTTGAACTTTACTGTGGTTTGACTCAACATTTGATTATAGCAGTAACATGAGGTAGTTAATTCATAGTGCAACACATCTGCGAATAACAATAACCAAACACATCTGTATATTTGCTCCTTTCATACAAAACCTAATAGAAAATGTGTTGGAGTAATGGTGGTCTTTTCCACTCTGCTCCTCTGTTGTTGTTTTGCCGCACACTTATAAAGCCCCAAAGTGCTCAGTGCAGGATAATGGCCCCTCCACTCCTGTAATCTCGATGGGCCCGGCTTCATCTCTCCATGTGTCTCTTTAATTGGGTTTGTGCTCAACTTCCCTAATGTTTTGTGAAGCTGCAGTGGCCGCGCAGGACTTTTAACCATGCATGCACTACTAAACTAACGGCTGTGTACTTAAATCAGGATTCAAGCAAGAGGCATCATCGTTAGATCTGCACTTTTAGCTACAAAGCCGACCGTGTGTTATCATCAACAAGGTGCTAACTGCAGCGTGTAGGTAACAGGCCATATGTTTGTATGCTGAGGCTCACAATAAAGGTAGACATTATTTAGGCTACACTAAAGGTAGATTTGACTGTACTTATGTGTTCTGTCCAAACTCTTATATTTATAGGTCAAAATCTAGACTAAAGTTAAAATGAACTTGTAAAATGGACTTGATTTCAGAATATTAATCATTATTTGATTTGATTTTATTTTTTTTAGTTCCTTATGATATTTTTCTCAATGTCCTGAAATACGTTAAAGGTTATGGAACTTTATTGGTGGAGGATGTGTCACATGCTTGTCTCCATGGAGATTGTCATAGTTTATGTTATTATTATTATTTGTAGTTGCATCATATCACGAAACTAAATACAAGGTTGTAAGTTTTGTTCACTTCCAATGATAAAATATTTTTCTGACTCAGATATATTTACCTGGCATGTTCCACAGTATGACATTCAACTTAATTTACTTTATATTTATTAATCTGCGGCTGTTTATACCTTGAGGAACATGCATTTTTACTGTGAGCCGGGTCTCCCCGCCGCAGATCTGACCTGCAACTTGGCCTGTTGGCAGTGAATATGTCCATAAGTCCAAACTAATTAAACTCAGAACCTCAATGAGACAAAAGTTTGCATACATCACACATACATAATGAGCTACAGATTGTATGTGATTCAGGTATCCAATTAACCACATTTAAATTAAATTGAAATACAATAATTAAAATGTTTCAATGACCACTGGGTCTTTTAAATTGAGAGGCGTACAGCCAATCTGTGAGTAAAAGCATGTTGTTTGGACCAGAGTTCAGACTTTGGAGGAGGAATGTTGATTGATTTATTTTTTGTTAAATGGCCCTGATTAAACACTTGTCGTTAATGTTCACGAGCTGAATGTTGAAATCCATTTGAATTAGAAACAAAAATTTACCATTATGAGGACGGGAAAAAAAATCATTTGCCATATCGTCCAGCCCTAGTTCAATATGAGGGCGTAAACCAGTGAACAAAACATGTATCTCATATCAGCAGTGAACAGACATACTCATAAAAGGCCTTGCAGAGGATAATTAAACCTTGGGAAGAAGGAGGGTGCTAACCACTTGACATCGCCCATTGACAGGGCATATCGATTTGACAGAGACCTCAAAGACCTGCAGTGTGGAGGGACTATCTGATTCAGACCCTTTCATTTCAAGCATTTTCTCTCTGAAAAAGGCAGGTGCGGATGGGGAAAACTGGACTTCAGAGCTGCAGCCAAATGCAATTACTGGGGGATGGTCGGAGTTGATCCTTAGAGGTTATGCCAACATAATGCACTTTTTCAGTATTATTAAATTACATTAAGGTAAACTTCATTGTTTAAAATACTTCAATAAAAAGCATTTGTGGCTTTGTTTCATATTATACATACAAATTCCGATTTATACATACAACTAAACACTAAACACGCATTCAATTTCATGGAATGTCTCAATATTGTTCCCTGTTGTTCACTCGAGAGGAATTAACCATATTTATTTTTTGTTTAGAAGTTTATACTGTGCCAATCAGACATTTTAGAGCTTTTAACCATGTTATTACGTTGTATCCTGACCAACGGGAACCTTAAAGCTGCACAATGTAACTGTTACGGCATTACATTTATCTATCACCAAGTAGATCCCGCCACCAGGCAAAGTTACAGGTCCGATCTGTGGAGAGGCTCACACACAGTAGGAATGCATGTATTTCCAGACATTTTTGAGCACTCAGAACACCTGTAATTGAATAAAGATAACTACATCTACAGCCATACAAGCTCTTAGCAGACTGTGCACAAGAAAAGTGACATAGAGCAACTTTAAACCTTAGTAACCTTCAAATGTGTAATCCCTCATTCGTCCAGGAGTGTTCCGGTAGTAGCAGTAGCAGCAAAGGTAGTCATCTGGACACTGTCTTTGAAATCGAGAAATTCAAAATGTTAAGGTACTGGCCCGGGAAGCCATCATCCGTACACTGTAACAGATCACTACCTTTGTAAAGATAGTGTCCAGATTACTACCTTTGAAGCCTCAGAGCAATATAAATGCTAGCGTCTCCCTGATGACTACCTTTGAAACATTTCTACCCGTTAAAAAAGCTTCCAAAAAATTCATCGTTGGTGCCCTTTACTGTAGAACGTGGACATTTAAAACAGAATCACACATATGTCATAAGCTGAACTAAGCAGTCAGACATTAATTGAATTGAGTGGGTCTGTACCTAAACATGCCTCTTTGATCTCCGTCCTGTCTGTCCTCTGAATTATCTTCACCACGAAAATCACGGCCAGCGGAGTGAGGAAAGAAATGGCCTGGAACAGAACCAAGAAAAAATGAGACATCGTTACAGCCACATTAGACAAACAGCATTTTTAAATTAGTACGAAATGACTTGTGCCTCTGGGAAAAACACGGACCCATCTATTATTCAAAGTCGAATTTAACAAGACAAACTGTGAGGCTAAAGAGGCTTCTCATTGAAGAGATCTGAAGATAATTTGACCTTTTTCAATCACAGTTTCAGCTTTCTCTTCTCAAATGATTAAACCTTATGATTGGGTTAATTATCAGATTCAACCCGTCTTCAGCTCAGACATTAAAACAAGAGGAGGAATTCCCCCGGAGACTCCTTTGTCATTGTGGTTTTGTACCAATTATAGTCTTGATTTGCATCTCAGTATGATCATTGAAGCAGTCACCCTCGAATTATTAATTGTGGATATAATATTGCGGTAAGAATTTGATAACACACAACTTTTTCATGTGTTGAGAGATTGTTGACGATCAAATTGTGAGGAACCCTGTGATTCCCAGTTCTAATGCTGACAGGGCATACTGACATTGTGTCCTGGCACAAAGAACGTTCAATGACCTAAACTGAATGAGTGTAATTGTGTGTCTGTGGTTGCAGTCAGAGGAGAATGACACAAAATCTATTGATCCACAAAGGAAATTAGTTTGACGCAGTAGCTCACGAACAACATTGAAAATTCAAACAACTGCGGTAATTGAAAAAAAAAAGCAACATTCGTGTCAAATAAATGTAGAATTATACATTAGGTCATTGTTAATTACAATCTCTGATCTTAAATAAATGTGTGGTTGGTATATCAAAACCTTAAACGTGGTTCTCTTGTAGCAAAGTGAGATTTACTCTCACATGGAGAGAGCTTTACTGGAGGGATTTTTTAATATCTTGTCTCATCAACTTGTTCATTGCAATATTGTAGCTCAGAAACAGTATCAACTACCGTATTTTCAGCACTATAAGGCGCACTGTTGATTTTTGTGAAAATAAGAGGCTTTTAAGTGTGCCTTATAGTCTGGAAAACTCGGTCAATAACTGAAAGCCATTTTAAACGATTGTCAAAGCTGCATTACCCAATTTCCAAACTGAAGGAACCAAAGGAAGGAACTATTTAAATCTACGATAATACTTTAAAATAAGAGATCTTAGGTCATTATTAATAAGGCGTTAATAAGCATTTAAAGGTTTACAAGCATTTATCACTTGGTTATTGAAAATGGTTTTATAAACAACTCAATAATTCATGTGTGTGTGATTAATAAAGGAGTGATTAATAAAGGATTAATCACACACACATGTTTTTGTTAATGGTTTATTCATATTTATATGGTATTATAAGCAATCTACCAATTCTAGTAAATGCCTTATTAGTGCACAAACAAAGACTAGTGCTTATTGAAGCCTTATAAATAGTTACATAACTTGAATTTCCAACTCAATCTCATTCCACAAACTCTTTTGCACATCACTGGTCTTCACATGAAACATAGAACATAGACAAAGGTGAAGTGAAGCATGTGTGGACCATCGAGGAGCGATCAATCCTAGTGATCCTCTTTCTTCGGGTTTGTGATCACTAAAATCTTTATTTTTAGATGCAGACTGTCTGCAACAGTCTGATTTTATTGTTGCCAATAAAATACTGCTTTTACAACATTCTATTGGGGGAAATACATTTACTCATTCACATGATTAAAGTGGTGGCATTATGTAATCAGACAGGCACCGTCTCTGTCATTTAAGAGCTAAGGAGAACCATAATATATTTTCAAGGAACTTTTTAAGCGCCACCTTGCACCGCTGATTGTAAATACCTTTGTCAATAACCTTTACAGTTTTTCATTTGACTCCCTCTGTGCTGCTGGTGCTGAACTCAGAGCCGTCTAAAGGCCATTTGACAAGTCGATAGCCTCTTCTTTCTATCGGAAACTCATCTTCGTCTGAATAACAGATCGATCTGTGTTTGAAACAGAAGACTGCCGCTGTCTGTCTATAATGGAATGAAGAAAACATCTGGGTATAGTTTTTCAGTAGCATTTCAAATATGAAATAGATCTTAAACCTCAATATCTCACTATTCCAGATGGAAATGAGGATCTATACTTTTACTTATGCAATTTCACACTCGCACACACTCAAAATTGGGACTTAAAGGTGGTATGGACAATTTTTTTTAGCAAATTTTTGTATCATATTTCCTCGTGGCGTGGATAAATCATTTGTCCTGCCACGTATCAATCATAAAACGCACCTACCGCTCACCTGCAGCCGCGTCAGGCTCGTCCCCACGTTTCCGCGTGCCTAAGCGCATGGATCTATCATAATATAGTTCCCTCAGTGTACGGGGCAAAATGAAGACGGAGAAAGACAGTTCGAGCTGACGCAGAAGTGGACAGAAATCTACGGGAGACGAGCGATGCGATGCGCTCCGTTGCGCTAATAAACAAACGCACGTGTGTGTTGTATCACTCCGCACGGGGGAGTGCGCATGTGCACTTCCGCCTGCGTTCTCAAATCGCCGAAAAATCGTCCATACCGCCTTTAAATTGAGAACTAACTCTGGACTAAACCAGCACCAAAACACTTAACACGTATACAGTCTGATTAAAAAAGGGCTGAAATCAGGACCAGACAGTTGTAATGTACCCTTAATTACATTTTATCACACCACAAACAAAAGAATACATATAAAAGTATGCTAGATGAACAATGAACAATGATGAAAACAACCTATATAAAGTAAAAATAGGCTTACTATGTACACTAAATTTATAGTTTGAAGGTGCATTTTAGAAGGGCTGGGAAATTACTCTTTAAATGGGGAGAAATTCTGTAGTACTGGTAAAACAGGTAGGTAGAGTTTTGTCAAAAATTGTGACTTATTACTTTCTCTTCATTGGGTTTTATAGCTAACCTTTTTGCCCCTATGATGTGATTAGGGTAATGTAACATGACATTTACATATGAGAGCTTTAAACAAACAAAGGCTTCTATATTATTTCCATAAGTATTTGTAGCCATGCACCTCAAGGCTCTGTATATAGGCACAAACAGGGCTTTACAAAGGTCAGCTTGAGTCATATGTTATCTCTATATATAGGTCTAATTATAATGTTATGTTGAGTATTTTCGATGGCTGGGTAATCCCATAGGTCTTAAAGGAACCAACGTCCAAATGAGTTATACCCCGAGGGAGGTGCGTTCTCTCCGGCTCATTTATTAGCTCCTCTAAAAAGAGATACAAGATACAAGGATTCTTGAGTTAATGGTTTTAAAGGGATTCAAGAACCATGGAAAGACACTTAAAACAATTGCACGTGCTAAGACGGCTGATAAGTAAAGTAATACCATTGGAGAATCTCTTCATTCATCATGGCACGGGTTTGTAGAGTCTGTTGATCAAGTACTTGCAGATTCAGATTTGATTTTGGTCATACATCTGAAAACTTGCAACTTACAAAGAAATGTATGAAAACCAGGTTTATTCATACCATTGATCTAAATTCAGGTATAGTTATATATATATATAGTTTGTCCAAAACCTTTGAAGTTCCATCTAAAAAAAACTGCAGCATTTGTTAAGTGACCTAAGAACTGTGAAATGTATGCAAAAAATACACTTTTTTTTGTCAAAACATGAAAGCCAGTCCAAAGAACATTCAGTTTGTGACCTGGATCTTGTTTTAAGCTACACTACACTGTTAACTACACTATTCACTACACCGTTTATACTACACCGTTCACTACACTGTTTACACAACACTGTTCACTACACTTTTCACTATACCGTTTATACTACACCGTTCACTACACTGTTTACACAACACTGTTCACTACACTAATCACTACACCGTTTATACTACACTGTTCACTACACTGTTTACACTACACTGTTCACTACACTGTTTACACTACACTGTTCACTACGCTATTCACTACACCGTTTATACTACACCGTTCACTACACTGTTTACACTACACTGTTTACACTACACTATTCACTACACCGTTTATACTACACCGTTCACTACACTGTTTACACTACACTGTTCAATACACCGTTTATAATACACTGTTCACTACACTGTTTACACAACACTGTTAACTACACTATTCACTACACCGTTTACACTACACCGTTCACTACACTGTTTACACTACACTGTTCACTATACTATTCACTACACCGTTTATAATACACCGTTCACTACACTGTTTACACTACACTGTTCACTACACTGTTTACACTACACTGTTCACTACACTATTCACTACACCGTTTATACTACACCGTTCACTACACTGTTTACACTACACTGTTCACTACACTGTTTACACTACACTGTTCACTACACTATTCACTACACCGTTTATACTACACCGTTCACTACACTGTTTACACTACACTGTTTACACTACACTATTCACTACACCGTTTATACTACACCGTTCACTACACTCTTTACACTACACTGTTCACTACACTATTCACTACACCGTTTATACTACACCGTTCACTACACTGTTTACACTACACTGTTCACTACACTGTTTACACTACACTGTTCACTACACTATTCACTACACCGTTTATACTACACCGTTCACTACACTGTTTACACTACACTATTCACTACACTGTTTATACTACATCGTTCACTACACTGTTTGCACTACACTGTTTACACTACACTATTCACTACACCGTTTATACTACACCGTTCACTACACTGTTTACACTACACTGTTCACTACACTGTTTACACTACACTGTTCACTACACTATTCACTACACCGTTTATACTACACTGTTCACTACACTGTTTACACTACACTGTTCACTACACTGTTTACACTACACTGTTCACTACACTATTCACTACACCGTTTATACTACACCGTTCACTACACTGTTTACACTACACTGTTCACTACACTATTCACTACACCGGTTATACTACACCGTTCACTACACTGTTTACACTACACTGTTCACTACACTATTCACTACACCGTTTATACTACACAGTTCACTACACTGTTTACACTACACTGTTCACTACACTGTTCACTACACTATTCACTACACCGTTTATACTACAACGTTCACTACACTGTTTACACTACACTGTTTACACTACACTATTCACTACACTGTTTATACTGCACCGTTCACTACACTGTTTGCACTACACTGTTCACTACACTATTCACTACACCGTTTATACTACACCGTTCACTACACTGTTTACACTACACTGTTCACTATACTGTTTACACTACACTGTTCACTACACTATTCACTACACCGTTTATACTACACCGTTCACTACACTGTTTACACTACACTGTTTACACTACACTATTCACTACACTGTTTACACTACACCGTTCACTACACTGTTTACACTACACTGTTCACTACACTATTCACTACGCCGTTTATACTACACCGTTCACTACACTGTTTACACTACACTGTTCACTACACTATTCACTACACTGTTTATACTACACCATTCACTACACTGTTTACACTACACTGTTTACACTACACTGCTCACTACACTATTCACTACACCGTTTATACTACACCGTTCACTACACTGTTTACACTACACTGTTCACTACACTATCCACTACACCGTTTATACTACACCGTTCACTACACTGTTTACACTACACTGTTTACACTACACTGTTCACTACACTATTCACTACACCGTTTATACTACACCGTTCACTACACTGTTTACACTACACTGTTTACACTACACTGTTCACTACACTATTCACTACACCGTTTACACTACACTGTTCACTACACTGTTTACACTACACTGTTCACTACACTATTCACTACGCCGTTTATACTACACCGTTCACTACACTGTTTACACTACACTGTTTACACTACACTATTCACTACACCGTTTACACTACACTGTTCACTACACTGTTTACACTACACTGTTCACTACACTATTCACTACGCCGTTTATACTACACCGTTCGCTACACTGTTTACACTACACTATTCACTACACCGTTTATACTACACCGTTCACTACACTGTTTACACTACACTGTTCACTACACTGTTTACACTACACTGTTCACTACACTATTCACTACACCGTTTATACTACACCGTTCACTACACTGTTTAAACTACACTGTTCACTACACTATTCACTACACTGTTTATACTACATCGTTCACTACACTGTTTGCACTACACTGTTTACACTACACTATTCACTACACCGTTTATACTACACCGTTCACTACACTGTTTAAACTACACTGTTCACTACACTATTCACTACACTGTTTATACTACACCGTTCACTACACTGTTTACACTACACTGTTCACTACACTGTTTACACTACACTGTTCACTACACTATCCACTACACCGTTTATACTACACCGTTCACTACACTGTTTACACTACACTGTTCACTACACTATTCACTACACCGTTTATACTACACCGTTCACTACACTGTTTACACTACACTGTTCACTACACTGTTTACACTACACTGTTCACTACACTATTCACTACACCGTTTATACTACAACGTTCACTACACTGTTTACACTACACTGTTTACACTACACTATTCACTACACTGTTTATACTGCACCGTTCACTACACTGTTTACACTACACTGTTCACTACACTATTCACTACACCGTTTATACTACACCGTTCACTACACTGTTTACACTACACTGTTCACTATACTGTTTACACTACACTGTTCACTACACTATTCACTACACCGTTTATACTACACCGTTCACTACACTGTTTACACTACACTGTTTACACTACACTATTCACTAGACTGTTTACACTACACCGTTCACTACACTGTTTACACTACACTGTTCACTACACTATTCACTACGCCGTTTATACTACACCGTTCACTACACTGTTTACACTACACTGTTCACTACACTATTCACTACACCGTTTATACTACACCATTCACTACACTGTTTACACTACACTGTTTACACTACACTGCTCACTACACTATTCACTACACCGTTTATACTACACCGTTCACTACACTGTTTCCACTACACTGTTCACTACACTATCCACTACACCGTTTATACTACACCGTTCACTACACTGTTTACACTACACTGTTTACACTACACTGTTCACTACACTATTCACTACACCGTTTATACTACACCGTTCACTACACTGTTTACACTACACTGTTCACTACACTATCCACTACACCGTTTATACTACACCGTTCACTACACTGTTTACACTACACTGTTCACTACACTATTCACTACACCGTTTATACTTCACCGTTCACTACACTGTTTACACTACACTGTTTACACTACACTATTCACTACACCGTTTACACTACACTGTTCACTACACTGTTTACACTACACTGTTCACTACACTATTCACTACGCCGTTTATACTACACCGTTCACTACACTGTTTACACTACACTGTTTACACTACACTATTCACTACACCGTTTACACTACACTGTTTACACTACACTGTTCACTACACTATTCACTACGCCGTTTATACTACACCGTTCACTACACTGTTTACACTACACTGTTTACACTACACTATTCACTACACCGTTTACACTACACTGTTCACTACACTGTTTACACTACACTGTTCACTACACTATACACTACACCGTTTACACTACACCGTTCACTACACCGTTCACACATTTTTGCAGTATGGGTTCAGGTTCACTCAGTTCCCTATATGTATAAAAAACATTTACTATTTACTTTTACCAAAAAACTAATTGTTTATGATTTGGGTCAGAAAACTGCAACATTTTAGTGTTACCATTTTTAAGAAGAAAATGTCCAAGGAAGGAACAATGGAGAACAATGAACAACAAGATATTACAATTCTGAAATACATGTTTAGGAAAAGGCTTAATTTATTTAAATGGTAGAGTGTAATTTTTAGACAAAATAGTTGTGGTTTCTCTAATATTTCTGTGGTCTTATACTTGTTCTGATACGGATCAAGACTATATGAATAAAAAAAAAAAATCTATTCAGGAAACATGATCTGTGATATTTTTTCACTATCGATACTTGTTCAAATATTTAGTTTTGAAACAAGTTTTAGTAACAATTGATTAACAATATTTGTTTATGTTTCCTACCTAGGGACAGCAGTAAACAGCATCTCTGCTATAATCTGGCATATTTACACTGTAATTGTAACAGATGTTCATGAATATGCACTCCCCCTATCAAATAAAATAAATACAACAATTGGTTTCTTCTCCTTTGCCAACGATGTACATGTTTATGATTATTGCATTCCTCAAGCCAATCCATTGCCACACTCCTACTACTGACAAATTAACTATGTGTTCAGGCCCATGTGGGAAAAATAATGCTTTCTTGTTGATTGGCAGCAAGACCACCTACTTTGCTGCTGTTTGGACACATATTGCCTTGATTGATGTGTGAGGAGGAGCAGGGATGGACAGGCCTGAACCAACACTCACTCACCACTCACTCACAATATGCCAATCTCCACAGAACTCAGATTTACACCCAAAGACGAGAAAATGTGTTACATTCAACCGATAAACTGATTAAAGGTGTTACAGGTGCCCAAGATATGTATTATGTCCAAACTATATCACTTCATTTTTTGAACACTTGGCCAATTTGTGTACACTTATGAGTTATATGTTGGACGAACATCCAGAGCATGTCACTTACAGGCAGTAAGTATGAGACAAGGGGAGGTGCGCTCAAACTGACTTTCAGAAATGAACCCATCCATCCTCGAGTGCCTAAGGACATCCATTTTGGAGCAGGAGGTTGGTTACTGCACCAAACTCAATCTAGGTCAAGACACTGGTAAGAGATAATAGTAAAGAGATATGTGTGTATGCGGTCCAAACGTACAACCTGCAGGAAAGGTCAGTAAATCAAGAAGTTGTTTGGTCTTGATTTATAGTATTACAATGGTGGTAGTGAGAGTGTTCGACCTGAAGGTCAGTGGTTCAATCCAAACTCTGTCCAGTGTAATTCACTCGCCTTGCCAATGTGCGGAGTGAATGTGGTGGTCCAAAAACAAATTCAGGTATGCTCAACGTTCAAGACACATTCTAATACTCAGAGGCTTTTGTCTGTCCTCTGTGTTGTATTGTCCATCGTGTGGTCCATATGCGGTTTGTCCGCACACGGCTCATGGATACGTGACAGAAGTGAAAACTGAAAACAAGCAGCAAAACAAACTCTTCTTTCCCCTCGTTTTCTTGGCTCTTTTCCAACAAATGCGATTTTTATCTGTGGTGGGCGGCTGGTCCATTAAGGGCGAAGGGGCGATGCCCCTTCTGTCAATCGGCCAATTATGTCAAACGGTTCAAAAATAGTTTTGTCTTCTTGTATTCTTATTAGTTTACATATGTAAATGAATTTAAAAAGCGGTCTGCTGCGTAGCGCAGCCTGCGTCTCTTTTCACTGTACATCGCGGGGCTGTTT
Organism: Eucyclogobius newberryi; assembly: GCF_026437365.1. Classification (NCBI taxonomy): domain Eukaryota; kingdom Metazoa; phylum Chordata; class Actinopteri; order Gobiiformes; family Gobiidae; genus Eucyclogobius; species Eucyclogobius newberryi. Next base: position 7,125,389 of record NW_027316500.1, on the reverse strand, counting down.
GAAAATGGCCCATGAGCCTGGTAGAAAAGCAATGGGAATTCCTTGACTGTTTGCTGGCTGTGAATAAAAACTATGTTCGTGATGAAGTGAAAGCGGCTGATTTCTTATCAGTCCAAGCCGATCAGACATCTGATGTGTCGAACCAGTGTAGCACTTGAGCCGTGACAGAGTGTTTATTATGGTGAATAATTCCAACTCTGAAAGCATTGCTGAACTATTCATAAATAGATGATTTGTGTATTAGAAAACCCATGAATGCTATAAATTACATGAATTTAACAACAACTTTCCATGAAGCAACATTGTCTGTGATGATTAAATATCATAATTTAAAATTATATACACATGTAGTTTAGGGTAACTAATGCCACTTAGATTGTTTTGTTTTGTTTTCTGTACTGTTTTATGAAAGAGGCACCAACAATTGTTTGCGTTTTTTATTTTCTCTTAATTCAGTAATTACTGCTATGCACTATAAGGGATCATCTCAAAATGGGTTGAAGCTGAAAAGACTTAATATTTTTCATCTGGGGGGGAGGGGGGGGGGGGGGGGGGGGGGGTTTGAACCTACATTTGCTTTGAAGCCCTCTCCTTGAACCGACACCTTAACGTGGAGGGGTTTGAGTGCCCGAATGATCCCGGGAGCTATGTTGTCGGGGGCTTCATGCTCCTGGTAGGGTCTCCCAAGGCAAACAGGTCCTAGGTGACGGGTCAGACAAAGATCGGTTCAGAAGCCCCCTATGATGACAACACGAACAAGGCAGTTTATGTCGCCCGGATCGGCGTCACCGGGGCCCCATCCTGGAGCCAGGCCTGGGATGGGTGCTCCATGGCGAGCACCTGGTGGCCGGGTCTTACCCCACGGGGCCCGGCCGGGCACAGCCCGAAAGAGCGACGTGGGGCCCGCAGGAGGATCCATAGGGGGCCGGTGCAGAGAGATCTGGGCGGCAGTCGACGGCAGGGGCCTCGGCGACCAGATCTCCAGACGCAGAGACTAACTCTGGGGACATGGAATGTCACCTCGCTGGGGGGGAAAGAGCCTGAGCTTGTGCGGGAGGTTGAGCGATACCGACTAGATATAGTCGGCCTCACCTCCACGCACAGTTTTGGCTCTGGAACCCATCTCCTCGAGAGGGGCTGGACGCTCCACTTCTCTGGTGTTGCCCGCGGGGAGAGGCGGCGGGCTGGTGTGGGCTTACTGATAGCCCCTCAGCTCAGCCGCCACGTGTTGGAGTTTACCCCGGTGAACGAGAGGGTCGCGTCCCTCCGCCTTCGGGTGGGGGACAGGTCTCTATCTTGGTTGACACGTCTCTGCAACATCGCGTGGCGTTCGGGGACCGTGCCTCTGGACTGGCAGACCGGGGTGGTGGTCCCTCTGTTCAAGAAGGGGGACCGGAGGGTGTGTTCCAACTACAGAGGGATCACACTCCTCAGCCTCCCAGGTAAGGTCTATTCCAAGGTACTGGAGAGGAGAATCCGACCTATAGTCGAACCTCGGATTCAGGAGGAGCAGAGTGGTTTTCGTCCCGGTCGTGGAACACTGGACCAGCTCTATACCCTCCATCGGGTGCTCGAGGGTTCATGGGAGTTTGCCCAACCACTCCACATGTGCTTTGTGGATCTGGAGAAGGCTTTCGACCGTATCCCTCGGGGTGTCCTTTGGGGGGTGCTCCGGGAGTACGGGGTCCGGGGCCCTTTGCTCAGGGCTGTCCGGTCCCTGTATGACCAGAGCAGGAGCTGTGTTCGCATTGCCGGCAGTAAGTCAGACCTGTTCCCAGTGCATGTTGGACTCCGCCAGGGCTGCCCTTTGTCACCGGTTCTGTTCATAATTTTTATGGACAGAATTTCTAGGCGCAGTCAGGGGTCGGAGGGTGTCCGGTTTGGGGACCACAGGATTCCATCTCTGCTGTTTGCAGACGATGTTGTCCTGATGGCTCCATCAAACCCGGACCTGCAAAATGCACTGGGACGGTTTGCAGCCGAGTGTGAAGCGGCTGGGATGAGAATCAGCACCTCCAAATCCGAGGCCATGGTTCTCGACCGGAAAAAGGTGGCTTGCCCTCTCCAGGCGGGTGGGGTGTCTTTGCCCCAAGTGGAGGAGTTCAAGTATCTCGGGGTCTTGTTCACGAGTGAGGGAAGGATGGAGCGTGAGATCGACAGGCGGATCGGTGCAGCGGCTGCAGTGATGCAGTCGCTGCATCGGACCGTTGTGGTAAAGAGGGAGCTGAGCCGAAAGGCAAAGCTCTCTATTTACCGGTCGGTCTACGTTCCTACCCTCACCTATGGTCATGAGCTTTGGGTAGTGACCGAAAGAACAAGATCACGGATACAAGCGGTCGAAATGAGTTTCCTCCGCCGTGTGGCTGGGCGCTCCCTTAGAGATAAGGTGAGGAGCTCGGCCACACGGGGGGAGCTCGGAGTAGAGCCGCTGCTCCTCCACGTCGAGAGGAGCCAGCTGAGGTGGCTCGGGCATCTGTTCCGGATGCCTCCTGGGCGCCTCCCTCGGGAGGTGTTTAAGGCATGTCCCACCGGGAAGAGGCCCCGGGGAAGACCCAGGACACGCTGGAGAGACTATGTCTCTCGGCTGGCCTGGGAACGCCTCGGGATCCCCCCGGAGGAGTTAGAGGAAGTGTCTGGGGAGAAGGAAGTCTGGGAGTCCCTGCTCAGACTGCTGCCCCCGCGACCCGGCCCCGGATAAAGCGGCAGAAGATGGATGGATGGATGTTGCTTTGAAGCTTCAATACATCGTTGTGGCAGTAATTGTTTTGAAATGGTAAAAAACTGCAACGAGCATTAGACCAACATTAGGCGGCGAGTGCGTGCGCGGGTGCTACGGGGAGCGCACGGGGGAGCACGGCTCACGGTGGCCCGCGCAAGGGGCGGGGCGTCGCCGTCGACAACGTGGCTGGTGCAGAAAAGTTGGAAAAGCTTTTTTGCTGCAAGACGCGGCGCAGAAAATTATCTAGAGATTATGCTCTAGTAACGTGCTACGCACTGACCGGAAGAAGGAAACAAAACAAACCCGCATTAGGTTTCGGCCAATCACAGAAGACGTGAGATTCTCACTGAGACAAAAGCATGTGTTCTGCTTCTGTCATTCTGACATGTCTAAGGTCTAAACTCAGGCAATTGACAATTACAGGTTTTGACAAGAAACATTAGTTTCTCACTCTCTCATCCTCTTGAGACGATCTCAATGTGGTCATCTCACAGTGTGGGTTGAATGGGATGTGCCGTAGGGCCCCTAGGGCCCTTGGACCATGTGGATTAAGTAAACAAACATGCTCGACAGGTGACATTATTTGGAGAGTTAATAACTTCTAAATATAAACTTACCAAAGGATGTTCAGGGATGTTCACTAGAGGTGAGCAGGGTCTATCAAGCTACTATCGTTTTATCAACGCGTACAATTTGATGTGAAGCCAGACAAAGTCTTTTGGGGGGGGAGGGGCTCTAGAGAGAGCTTCAACCCATTTTGAGATGATCCCTAAGGTACAGCAGTATCATTGACATATTTTCTATTTTCAATCTGATATTTTCTAAAGTTTAAAATATAATTTTATGTCAAATGTATTTTCTCACAAATGGTATCTGCCTCTATGTCATAGAATTACCATTAGCAAAAAAAAACACGTTTGTTTGCGAGCAACTGGTTTGTGATTGTTTGTGTGAATGGGTGACTGGTTCCTTGACGTAAAGTACTGTGAGGGCCTTCACGGTAGAAAAGCGCTATATAAATGTGACCTTTTATCATTTTATATTTTGTATTACATGCTGCCATTGGTGCCTCCATGTTTATTTTGAATTCAAATTGTTCTCCTGATTTGTCTTAGGTTCATTTTTTTATATATTTCCCTTAGCGTACATTTTTCCTGTTTAATGACTTTTATTGTATTTTTGCAGATTTTTCCAGTTTGTTTAAACTCCTCGTCATCCCAGCTCGTCTCTTTGTGCGTCAGAGCGCCCACGTAGTTCCTTTTTGTATTTTTAGTTGGAGGTGTCAGGAATGGCCCGCTGTCGCACCTTATTGTTCCGTTCCAGTTTCAGTTGCTACTTTATTTTTTGGGCATAAGGTTTTGTAAAAGGATGAAGAAAGTAAATAGAAGAAGTTAAATAAAAACGTTGTACTTCCCGTGAAGGTAAAGTGCATATGACAGGTAGGGAACATGATTTTTTACAAAACAATTTGCCTAATTGTCTCCAGTTTGAATTTTTTTGTAAAGTTTATAATTGTACTTCCTGATAGGACATGGACAGCAAATACGACATAGGTAGATGTAATTCTGGAATTGTAACCTAGCAACCATACTGAAAACAAGAGTTAAAATCTATAAACATTCCACAACACTTTCACTATTTCGCACAACTATTACTATTTCCTGACCACTTTGTTTTGTTGAATGACCATTTAAACTGTCAGAAAATGGTGCCAGTCGTGTGTAAATTCAATTCCAGAGGGATTCAATTTAAGAGCACTACTTCCTGCAATTTTTAAGTCTTATTTTTCCAAATTTCTTCTCAAACTACCACTTTATGGATGTAAAACTCTGATAAATATTATCACAGGTTATATACCACCAAACTAAGTTATCATTAGAAAAAAAGGATAACCTGTCATATAGACTTTAAATACGGTGTGTATTTGGGAGTTTACTCACAAACATGACTCTTTTGGGGATGTGGTCCGACTCCACCAGAGGGTTCCTGTACAGCCACAGTTCCTCAGGCTGGATCACTCTCTCAAACGGTTCCAGGAACTCAGTGAACCTGCAAACACACAAATAAAGGTAGAATTAGAAATATATTCGCTAAAACTAACAATGCCTTAAATCCTAGTGCATCCAAATGTAATTTCAAGGGACTAAATTAGTGAAAGGTCATATTCCTAAAGTACCTTTACCAGGGGATTCGGTCTCTGATACTGTCAGATTCAACACTTATTAGCAACAATTTATTGTTCTGTTTAAGGTCATCATAGTTAGTGATTGATAATGACATTTCTCCTTCAAAGGGTTCCAGAGTGATGGAAATGTGGCTCAGTTAAACCCTAACACTTAATAATTCCAAACAAACTTTTATATATTTTGAATAGTAAGTGAAAGGGTGTCAATAGCATAAAATTCTTATCTGACCGAAATGTTAGTCATGATCTCTTCCACTTTGGAAGAACTTTTGAGGAATTTTATCCTTTAAAAATATCATATTTTGATTGTAAATCATTTTGGCAATGGTCCCATTTTCTTATCATTTAAGTGGGGTACGATCTTGGCCGTCTCTGATGAAAGATATCTGATCTTGGGGACAACTTGGCTCAAAAACGTGGGTCATTATGAGACAGGGACAAACGTCGTACGACCAAAGACAAGCTGTGATTTATATCAAGTGTGTCTGATATTTTTTAAATCTTGGTCACAGAATGAGCCCTCCTCTTTTTTCCGTTTACGATCCATCTCTGTCAAATATGTGACCAACAATAAACTGCCTGTGTTCAGTCTTACGATTTATGATTGTTGATCTTACGACTTGTAATGTGGCATCATGGATCAATTAAAATATCTGGATAGTGCTTAAACCTGTTGAGAGTTATCCACAGTGGCCAGTCCATTGGTACTGCAGCCAAAAAATCCTCCACGGCCCAGAAAGCATTTTTCCCACAGAGCGCAAAGTAAACAGCTCATGTTCGGCTAACAGGCCAGCTACAGCTACAGCTTTCACAAAGGTCGGATTTGTGGAAATGTTTGCCTTTTTCAGGCAATTAGAAAGAAAAAAAATCAGGTTAAAAACCCTTAATTTTTCTTTAAAAACATGTTTTGTCCCGGCTCGCTCTGTTTTGCTTTGCTCTAACAACTCTCGCTCTGCACTTCCTATGTAGCTAGCCGCTAAAGGCTTGACTGGCAACATGCGCTAAATGAAGCCACTATTGACTTCAATGGACGGCCATCTTGCTCCTTGCGGGCTTGTGTAACTTCCATAAATCTGCAGTGGACATTAGGGTTAAAACCTATTTCCATGATTTAGATTAGGTCTATTTAAAACAATGTTATACCACTAAATTACGGCCCCTTTGTCTCAGCAAAAAATTTGTGCATTCAGTCCCTAAAACGACCAACTGTGTTTCCTGTATACTACTGTACTACTAGATTATGAATAAATGAAACCCTGCAAATAACTGACCAATACTAATTTGTATGCTACTCCTGCTGCTACAATGTGTATTTTCAATCTATAGTTTACGATGCAATCACATAATATAAACACGTACATGTATGTTCAGGACTAATGAGATCACTTTACAAATAATTAAGAAAAGGTCTTTACCTAAAAGCACTTTCACTAAATCCCGTAGTTCCTCTCATGGGTGCAGTAGGAATAAATTAGCATGCACTCGCTTCCTGTGTTTCTCCCTGGCCACCAGTAATCTGTCAGGCACGACCTTGTTCACTGTCCTATGAAAGAAGTGTCTTTTTCTTGATCATCGAATCAATTCAAAATCCAGCTGTGTTTAATATGTTAGCAGACCTCTTGGGGGGAAATTTTGACATTGAACCGCAGCGACATTTTCACATGGAATTTGATTGGTACCACAGACATATTTAAGCCATACATGCAACCGGTGATATAAAGTCCTATTTAAGCTTCTCAGACTGCTGCAGCTTTGGGTCGTTTGTGCTTCCACCGATGACACAGGTGATGACACAGGATGCACAGGGCGGAGTTGATGATGTCCTGTAAGAGGGCACCTGGGTGTGGCCCATAGAAGACGAGGCAGTCAAATAAAAAGTAAGAAACTGTTGCATTTCGGAATAAACATAGAAAATACAAAGATAATTTGTTTAATCCCTTAGTAAAAGTACCGGTAGTATTAGTACCAGTATCAATCAATCAGGATTTATTTGTGTGGCACCATTCATACACAATGTAACTCAGTGCTTTACAAATATAAAAAACAGATAAGCAACAGTGAAGAAATAAATAGTCAGAACAATGAACCTCAAAAAATGTATAGAGTACTATTGAAATTGGAATTAGATCAAAATGATTCAAAAGGTACAATGAGGTGCAATTAGTCAAATCACTCTCTGAAGTGAGTTCAAAATGAAATTGTGCTCACAGAGGGGCTAATAAAACATAATACTCGAGTTCTCGTAAGGTGAATTAGACTCAATCTCCAATGCCAGTGGGAAGCTTGATTTAGCCCCGGGATTTTGTCCACATTGCAGTGACTATTACATTCATAAATGTTCCCTGAAAAGCCATACCGCATATTAAAACGCACATATTAGTGCTGTCCTTTTCTGACACTCAGTCGTAGCTGATAGTCATTGATGTGTTTAATGCAGATCTGGGCATTTGTGGCTTTAGTTTCTTGTTTGTGGTTTTAGTTTCTATATTTAACAGTTTTAGCTATGTAACATGTGTCTGCACTTGTGTCCTTAATAAAGGTTACATAAAATGAATACAATAATAGATCCAACAGCCTTTATTTTACAGAAAAATGCTTGTAATTATAAGAATTTGTTACACTAATGATCGCAATCCACTTGCCTGGATTCGAAAATAGACAATAGACAAATAAACAATTGCCCACCCCTGGTTTAATGAAAGGAAGTGTGTGTGTGTGTGTGTGTGTGTGTGAGAGTACAATACATTGCTTTGTTAAGCTTTTCCAGATAATCACTCAAATTCACTTTACACTTTTGCCTCATTCATTATCCAAACTTGAGCCCCATTCACACATAGTTATCGTGAAATGAACGGGTACAGAATGTTGTTACACTCTCCAATTACACATGCAAATTATTCCTAGGGCATTGCTTTGTTTGCACTATACCCGACATTCCTGGAATACGTCAAATGTCCTACAGGTGGCAGTAATGCAGCTAAAGTAGTTAAAACATGCATTGAAAAAGAAGGTTTTTGAACCTCGCAAAAAATAAACTGCGTCAGCATGTTCGTGGGTCAGAGGAGCGTGTGCAACTAAATGAAGACTCCAGACAGCACAGGCTGATATCAAGAAAGTAGAAAGAAGGGCAGGTGAGACGTTTTCATACACAATGGTCACGTTATCGCTTACCTTTGGGATAATTCACAATTGCACAATTTCATTTTCGGCCCTGATTGAAAGCAGTTCTTCGGTTTCTGTGTCAGACCAATTCCAATCCAAGCTGCGTTCAATAAAAGAAAACCAAAGTTAAGTTAAATGGCTCCACAGTAGCCAAGACAAACCCGTTTAGTTTAACATATAGGCTGACACTAATCCCAGGTATTACTAGGTCTTGACGCCGGGATACTGCCAGATAAAAAATGCAGGGAAATCAGTTACGGCTTTATTCGCACATGTCCCTGCTCTGGCCAACACCATAATTATCCATGTCAGATGAAGTGTCTTGCCCAAGGACGCAGCTACAGTATGCACCAGAGCCACTGCTACCCGACTAGCCCCAGATAAGTCTTAAGAAATGCCCCTAATTCATAACAGATAAACTCAAACGTATAGTATTAAAGTTTATCTGAGCTAATTTCAAGTTGTGTTCTTTAGTTAAGTGGTCTCTGAGTGAAGCTCCAGTCCTAAACGATTCCATTTTGAGTGACGATCATTCAGTCGGTCGGTCCTGGCACAGACATGCACGGTATTGATCACTTAATGGAAGATGTCAAGGTGAATGAATGTGGAGAGTTGTGGGAAAATGAAGCGTAAAAGTCCCTGAGAACATTCAGCAGTTTATTTTGCTGTGGCTTTAAGTGGAAGAACATCCGGCTTTGAAATGAATGTGCATAATTAGCTTTAGCCGGTGGTTCATCTGAGGCTGCATTCCTAATGGTGCTATAGATATCTAAATGAATATGCAAAATGTATTGTTAAAAACGACTATTATTAGAGTGGGGGAATTTCTCTGTTTTGAGGTCATTAAATGTAATATGAAACAATACTTTATGCCAGACCCTGAAGCTGGAATTGTTTTTTCTCCAAATAACAAGAAGATCCATTTATTACCAGAACTAATACATGCAAAGTAGAAGCAAGAAGAGAAGGGAAAGACGGTTTTCAGATGATGCTGAGTCACCGTAGAACAGTATCAGTGAGAATAGTATTTACAGTGTCTTCAAAAATAAAAAGTGGTGTTTGACAGTTGTATTTTTGCTGTAGTTTTCTGTCTTATTTTCAAGAGGTTGTTAAGTTTATTCAGTTGATTGAAAATAGTGATATAATCTTAAGAACTAGAAATAATAATCATGAAAATTGTAGGTGGAGACTTCATGTCGATCTATCCTTAAAAAAAAGTCACCCTTCTTGTGACATACATTTTTAGTTCCTGTTTATTCGACTATATCACTGAAGTTTGATTTGAAAAAGCTAGACTGGTGAAAGAAAGCAATTTATGGATTTCACAATTGTTTGGGCAATACTCACGATTCATCGTAAAACTGCGTTGTTTCTTGTCACAATAATTGAAACAGTAAAATCTGATATTGTAACATCCTTAGGTGTAACTCAGCAAAGTTAACCCTTTTTTGTCCAAGGTAAAATGTGAACAAGATCATTTACCACACGTGTGCACAATCCCATCCCAATGTAATTAGCACTGCACCGGCTAATTTACTTTTTACGAATCCTGAAGGAACCATCCAAAAGAAAGTATTAAAACATTGTATTCAAAATTGTGACTAAACTAGAATTAAACCCAAAACTAAACCTGGACTAGATCAGGACTAAACAAGGTCTCAGAGGAAGACTGTGAATTGAACAGGTCGTATAGATGTTAAACAATATGATATAAAGGTGTCACATGGGAAGTTTACTGGAGAACAGCAGATCAAGCCTGTCCAGTAGAAGTGTATCAGGGGTTGAAAAATGCGCTCTCAAACAGCTGGTGCCTGGGGGCCCTCATCTCCCCTCTTCCCCTCGCTCCCCTCTTCCCCTCGCTCCCCTCTGCCACTCGCCCCCCTCTTCCCCTCGCTCCCCTCTGCCACTCGCTCCCCTCTGCCACTCGCCCCCCTCTTCCCCTCATCTCCCCTCTTCCCCTCATCTCCCCTCTTCCCCTCATCTCCCCTCTGCCACTCGCCCCCCTCTTCCCCTCGCTCCCCTCTGCCACTCGCCCCCCTCTTCCCCTCGCTCCCCTCTGCCACTCGCCCCCCTCTTCCCCTCATCTCCCCTCTTCCCCTCGCTCCCCTCTGCCCCTCGCTCCCCTCTGCCACTTGCCCCCCTCTTCCCCTCGCTCCCCTCTTCCCCTCGCTCCCCTCTGCCACTCACTCCCCTCTTCCCCTCGCTCCCCTCTTCCCCTCACTCCCCTCTGCCACTCGCCCCCCTCTGCCACTCGCCCCCCTCTTCCCCTCGCTCCCCTCTGCCACTCGCCCCCCTCTGCCACTCGCCCCCCTCTTCCCCTCGCTCCCCTCTGCCACTCGCCCCCCTCTTCCCCTCACTCTCCTCTTCCCCTCGCTCCCCTCTGCCACTCGGTCCCCTCTTCCCCTCACTCCCCCCTTCCCCTCGCTCCCCTCGCTCCCCTCTGCCATTCGCTCCCCTCTTCCCCTCACTCCCCTCTTTCCCTCGCTCCCCTCTTCCCCTCGCTCCCCTCTGTCCCTCGCTCCCCTCTGCCACTCGCTCCACTCTTCCTCTTATCTCCCCTCTTCCCCTCGCTCCCCTCTGCCACTCGCTCCCCTCTGCCCCTCGCTCCCCTCTTCCCCTCGCTCCCCTCTTCCCCTCGCTCCCCTCTGCCCCTCGCTCCCCTCTGCCCCTCGCGCCCCTCGCTCCCCTCTGCCCCTCGCTCCCCCCTCGCTCCCCTCTGCCCCTCGCTCCCCTCTGCCCCTCGCTCCCCCCTCGCTCCCCTCTGCCCCTCGCTCCCCCCTCGCTCCCCTCTGCCCCTCGCTCCCCTCTGCCCCTCGCTCCCCTCGCTCCCCTCGCTCCCCTCTGCCACTCGCTCCCCTCTTCCCCTCGCTCCCCTCTTCCCCTCGCTCCCCTCTGCCCCTCGCTCCCCCCTCGCTCCCCTCTGCCCCTCGCTCCCCCCTCGCTCCCCTCTGCCCCTCGCTCCCCTCTGCCCCTCGCTCCCCTCGCTCCCCTCTGCCCCTCGCTCCCCCCTCGCTCCCCTCTGCCCCTCGCTCCCCTCTGCCCCTCGCTCCCCTCTGCCACTCGCTCCCCTCTTCCCCTCGCTCCCCTCTGCCACTCGCTCCCCTCTTCCCCTCGCTCCCCTCGCTCCCCCCTCGCTCCCCTCTGCCCCTCGCTCCCCTCTGCCCCTCGCCCCCCCCTCGCTCCCCTCTGCCCCTCGCTCCCCTCTGCCCCTCGCTCCCCCCTCGCTCCCCTCTGCCCCTCGCTCCCCTCTGCCCCTCGCTCCCCTCTGCCCCTCGCTCCCCTCGCTCCCCTCTGCCCCTCGCTCCCCTCGCTCCCCTCTGCCCCTCGCTCCCCCCTCGCTCCCCTCTGCCCCTCGCTCCCCTCTGCCCCTCGCTCCCCCCTCGCTCCCCTCTGCCCCTCGCTCCCCCCTCGCTCCCCTCTGCCCCTCACTCCCCTCTGCCCCTCGCTCCCCCCTCGCTCCCCTCTGCCCCTCGCTCCCCTCGCTCCCCCCTCGCTCCCCTCTGCCCCTCGCTCCCCCCTCGCTCCCCTCTGCCCCTCGCTCCCCTCGCTCCCCTCGCTCCCCTCTGCCTCTCGCTCTCAACGACACATTTGAATCCAAACGCTTCACAATCATCCAGTCTTCTTCATCTTCTCTGCTGTTTTTCCATAACTGTGACCTTGCAAAGCTCTCTACAACATCAAGGAGCAGCTGCATCTCACAAAATGCATCCAGTGTAACTAAAGCTGTTTAAATGTTTATTTATGTATGTTTATTTCGTCCATCTGTGACTAAATAAACCAACAGTCGTCATTCAAAGTTGGAATGTCAAGAAGATTAGGTTTTTTTGTTACTATAGCTCAAAGAGTTTAACTAAATGATAGCAACTTTATTTTATCATTCAGAAAGTTCAATTTCGTAGCGTAGTCACTACATTTAAAAAAAATAGCATTAGAATTATATTATTAATATTAAAACGTATTAGGCAATGGAAATGAATGAAAGATAAAGATTTCAGTAATCTTTGATAATTGTTCAATTGCGATGTTTTTCTCACAATCATCACAATCGACACAAACATTTGATATTGTGACGTCCCTAACTCAAATTATGAATGCTGTAAAAAAAAATAAAGTTTGGACTTGATTTGATTGAAAAAACTGTAATATCGCCACATTTTGAGAAGCCCTACTTGATATTATTCACAGATTATCTTATTTGTCTCTCCACGGCTGTAGGCACAATCAATTATTTCTGTATGAGGCCATAAAACAGCAACATATTAGCTACAGTGGCAGACTATTTGTTTAGTCCAGCGATAACTAGACTCCGGGTTCATTTTACACCTCGCTGAGTGTGCTCGTGTGCCACGTTCAGTTAGAGCTAATGATGTACAATATGCTATTTGAATGACTCCAGATGTAGTCCAGCTGTAGTTATATGGGGCACGAAAAATGCGTTATCAGACCCACAGCAAAATGGTAAAGAATTGCTGAGCCATGTGACAATTATATAATTTTATTCTCATTATCCTTAGGTCAGGGGATTTCTGCAATCCGTTTCTGCAGAACGAGGCAATGCAATTTCAATATTTAGCCGTTATTGATACTGTCGCTAAACTAATATTATTTCACCTTTGGAATCACCATTATTTTGACACTGAAAAACGGAACAAGATATGCAAATAATCTGAAGTAATCCTGTAAGTGAAAATGATATCATAAGACAATTATATTTGTAAGGATGGGACAAGATCAAAAGATTGGGCACATATGGAAAATGATCTTGTTCCATGTGATTACAATTGGCTTGACTAAAAAAGGGTTAACTCAACTGAGCATAATGTATTCATTACAAATTATGACTCTTGTGTCTCGTCTCATGGGAATTGTGTCTCATCTCATCAAAGTATATTAGCACCTGACTATGCTTATAGTAGCCCTGAATCCAGAATTATTACCAATTTGCCAAAAGGAACAATTCAACAATTCTGATAAAATAAATAGTCTGATGTGTTGTATTATTAAAGTTATATCTCAATGCACTTGGACCACCTTCAGCTTTGATTCCCGCTCACAGTCATTGTGACATTGTTTCAATAAGCTTCTGCAATATTAAACGATTTATTTAATTTCAGTGTTGCATTATTTTATCATCAAGATCTTGTATTGCTGGTGAAAGAGAGTGAGCACTTCTCCAGCTCGTCCCAAACACTCTCACTGAGGTTCAATTCTGTAGTAGATTAGTCTCTGCTTCTCCTTAGATGTTTTCTCTGCTTGATGCTAATGATTTGACCCTTCTCAAACACACTATACATTTTCCATGATCACGAGATTTGTCTTTTCAAAAAAATGAGAAGCCACGTCCTTCATCAGTTGGGTTAAATACTGTGTCAATCACCCGATTCCCCCGTGCAACAATAATCCAATAGGAAGCATGAACTGTTTGTTTAGTTGGATCCATGTGATGACCTCCATTCACTCATAATGATACACTTCAATAAAAACTGACCTCAGGACTCTTTCTCTGTATTTTCTGTAGAACCACGTAGTTCACTTTGTCTAGACTCAATAAACCCTCCTGACTTTACATTTTAGTCTCGTCTTTAATGTTTTTTACTCCAGAAAGGAAAATACTTCTAGCTTCAATCATAGCAAATCATAGCATTTACAATATTCTGGTATTGCTTATTCCGTTCATTTAAATACTGGTCATATAAAAAGGATAGCGGGATGGTTAACTGTGAATATTAACCAAAGTCATTCAGAGAGGAAGAAGTTAGCCAGTAGAGCTCAATTTCACACTCCTCTTACTCTTATTATTAGAGTGTATTTACAGTATGTAGCGCACTAGAAAGGGCATCTGACCTAAAACTCAGTCAAAAGTCAAGACACTCATTTAAGATTTCGATTTCCCATTAGAAGCCTTTCTGCTCCATCACACCTTTGAGAAGTCTTCCCGTTACAATCCCCTGTATCTTTTGTACTACACTCCAAGGTCAGTACACAGAGCACCATTCACCTGTCTCCCGCCGCTCGATTATCTCAGCCGCCGCCGCTAACATCTTAATGTGTTTGAGACGTATTTCCCCTCCGAGCTAAGCTGTCCGATAAGAAATAATCCACGACACATTTCATTTTCTGAGCATGCCCGCCGTCACGGAACAGTTCTGTCAGTGTCCAATCGAGAGACCAGTTTGTGGTCGCGTGGTACAAATGACAAACCAACGTGTTGCTAATTTGTAAATCAGTTTTGTGGAAGTGTTTTGACCTCATAATAAATCCATTAATGAAACAAGCTCAGGGTGATAATAATAATAATCATTCATAAACGTGAAATTAAAAACCTATTTATACAAGGTTTTTGGAGTATTTTTTATCAAGCCCTTTCGAACAAATCAATATTGTCTACAGAGGTTTCCCCTCACAGCTGCAATTCACCGTTTTCACCTCATCTCCTTGTTTCCAATTATAAACTTTATTAAAAAGAGAGTCTCCGATATGACTGCCAGGTATAGTGGCAGGTTTCAGGGCTCCCCAAACACTGAAGGATTTCATCAAAAGCTAAATTTGTGATTTGGGCATCAAGGACAGACAGGGAGGAAATAAGAAAAGGAAATACATCTACAACTGCTCCTCATATTCTCTGTGGTTTTAGCCACGTTCCTGAATTTAATCAGACTTTCAATGGTACGAATGCCTTTCACAAATCCATCATTACCCGTGCCATCTTGGGACCCCATTTTTTTCCGCATCATTTATTGGGACTCATACTTTCGACAACTTTATTTCATTGTTCTGGCGGTTGCTCCCTATGCAAGTCGGCTGCCTCTTTTAGTTTGCTACTACCATGACGACCAAAAGTGGTATAAAGTAGAAATATGCAAGATGCCCTTCACAACTTATCTTACCTCACTGCCTTCTGCATTTACATGTATCTGGACTAACACTGTGTATGCAAATTTACTGTGATTAAAGGTTTAGGTTGTATCTACATAATTAAAATGACCACTTAAGACTTACTTGTAGGAAATGTTCTAGTTTTATTCAATGGAAAACATTCTTCTGAAAGAACACGAGCCACAAACATAAAAGAGCGTACAGTATAACAAAATTAGTCTTACACACAAGGACAAGCAAACAAAAGCACAAAAACTATTTGAAGGCAAATCAACAAGGTCTAAGCTGATTACTGGAACTATAGCACAACTGATCTCGGCAAATATTAGGGATGTTATGATATCCTATTAAAGTTTATGATTATAGTGAGAAGAAACTTTAGAATGGTTCGATTATTCACAATTACTGATTCTGTGAGCAAACCATTCACTTACTTTCACATATTTGAATAGACTCTTCTTCTGAACAGCTAAGTAAAGATAGTGTGAGCTACATTGTGCTGTTTTCAAGGGCGCACCATTAGAGACCAAATCACTAGCATTTTCTCTATTGATTTGAATTTTACAAGTGACTGCGGCACATTTTTTCCTCTGCTGTTTTCATTTCATCTGATCAAAGCTGATTTAGGCTTCAAAATAAGCAAAACAACGGTACTGTACTTAAACTCTCCCTCAAAACACCCTCAAAAATTATGATTATCTCGTAATCTTGACATCCCTTATGAATATTGATTAAACAAAAGCTTTCATCTTTTGTCCTGAATGTTTTCTAAAGAACCATTTGTAAAACAGCGTACTTCATGAACTAAAAGTGACATTGAATCGACCGTTAGAAAGCAGAAATAGACGTTTTGGCAGGAGGAGAGCCACAGTGGATTACAGTCACATTAGTGCAGTCAATGTCACAGTTTTTGGAGGTAATAATATACACAGCGTGAGCAGTTGTTTACCCTGCAGCCAAACCATTGTATCCACAAAAAGAAAGGAGGAAATCACTTGAAACACGTGACTCGCATGAAGAGCAACATGAAACAACAAACCTGTTTTCCATGTTGTTTCCCAATAAATATGCACAGAATGACTAAAATCACTCAAATACAAAGCACAATTTCACAATGTCACTATCATTGTGTCAAAAAGTATAAAATCTTTGAGCTGATAAATGAAACGTGCACTGTGTACATTTTCTGCTGGGGGGTGTCATCACCAGTTGTCGCCATAGAGATGTAAAAGCTTTGCCTGCCATGTTCCAGTCTGGCATTATATAATATTATAACAGCTGCAGAGTTACATCGCCCAACACACAACACGAGGTAAACCAACACGTGACATAAACATTTACAAGCACATTTCTTATTTTAAGTGAACCTAAATGAATGTATAGCTACAGTTACTGTTGCTCAGCTTGAATCTGGCCTGTTCACAACACAGTTAATTAGTCCTTTACATATATTCTAACAGAACAATTTAATCGATGCTGTATGTTTGCTTCTTTTCTGGCGGTGAAGTTTCTGTGGAAGTTAGACACAATCCTTTTCCAACACTCGATATCAAAGAGACTGAAATGTGGCGGATGCACTCATCATGGACATTTGGACTGGTCAAGTGAAATGTTGGAGACAAACTTTTTATTATTTATTATTTCATTATTGTAAGCAGAAATTCCTTATTTGTTACTTTTTATTACTATGAAGTATAAAGTCTATTAAAAAAATATGTAATATGCTTTTCAAAATGGTTTACAGAATGTAAAAACATGAAAGGATTTACTCAAAGAAAATAGATTATTTGATAAATATAAATTATAATAAATAATAAATAATTGATAGCTACAGCTCTAGTTTATATTGCTGAAAAATAAATAACACCTTGAAAAATATGAATTCTTGCCATGAGCGTGGTCAACGATTCTTTTAGTAGTTGTCTAGTCAAATTTTATCCATATCACAAACTGAGGTTTTAAAAATGCATTGCCTCACTAGTTTTTTTATTTAATCTAAAAGTGAACCTATTGATCTTTCCTTGCAATTTCCCTTAAACTGTATAATTCAGCTTCATCTTGACACTTAAAATGCGGATTAGATTCCCAAAATGCACTTGAGGGGCAAAAAAAACAAACTGTTGACGAAAGCAGAAACTCATCAGCGCAACAATGAGATACTGAAGCCTTCGGACACAAATAGATGAAATTAAATCGTGACCTGCAAGACACTACTGATCAACTACATAACGACATGCAATAGAAACTGACAAGCAGAGTCCTTGGGGAAAGCCTGGAAGCCTTATATTCACACAAACCTGGGATATTTCGAGTACAGATGAGTTTTGCAGCCAAGTACAAATGAATAA
Source organism: Eucyclogobius newberryi (assembly GCF_026437365.1). Lineage (NCBI taxonomy): Eukaryota > Metazoa > Chordata > Actinopteri > Gobiiformes > Gobiidae > Eucyclogobius > Eucyclogobius newberryi. The sequence continues at coordinate 7,108,099 of NW_027316500.1, read as the reverse complement.
ATCTACATTCATCTGCAGTTCCACAGAGAGTGGAAGCCACCCTTTAGACTTGGCTCGGAGCTTCCCCACGCGACCTTTTCTAACTGAGAACGTTTTTCAACACCATGCATCCTTTTATTTATTAGAGAGCCACAATTGGGGCATTTCATCACAACCAATTCTTATCCATCTACATGCATATTTAAAAGAAACACTCCATTCAAAGGCCCCAAAGACGGGGGAAAAAAGTGTTTCTCAAGAGATTCCCTTCGGCTTGCGACGGAGAGTATGGAGATTTAGCACACAACAGAATCAAGAAAGTATAGCCAAGCACTTGATTTGTGATGCACAGAAAGGCAAATCTGGGCCAGCGAATCTCAAGAATATATTGAGCAACTTCTGTACTGTAAAGCCATGAAAAGTAGTTGGAAAATATATGTTTCATTATTCCAAACATTGGAAAGTCCTTTCCTTTTTGACACAATTGTAAAAGCAAAAATTTGTGGGGGAAAAAAAACATGGGTGTTGGAAAAAAAAAAAAACATACATAACTATTTTTGTAGGGGTTTTAAAGATGCTAAATTTGGTTTGCTGTCTAAAAGTATTGTGCATTTACATTTTTGTAGGTAAAATTATGCAGAATCCCATCAAATCCACTTTATTTTCACAGGACATTTTATACACTGAACATCTCCTGAACATCTGGTTTGTAAGGGCTGGAAACAACTTAGGGTTGCAACAGCTAAAAGTTTAAATCAATTCGGTGTAAGCCCTTTAAATGGTGCAAGGAAATTAGAAACACAGCAGAGTGAAATGTAGCTGGATTAGCTTGAGGCCAAATTGGGTCTCCAGACAGTAATGTTTTTTGCTGCTAGTTTGTGGAATAAACAAAGGAAGATTGCTTTTAACAATGCTGCTCCTGTAAAGCCCAGAGGATGTGTCCAAGGTGCAGACAAAACGCCCAACAGCAATGTTTAAACTTAGATCTCACTAATAAAGCTTGTCAGATGGTGCCAAGTTGTAAACTCTGTGATAGAACAGAGAGCAGCCATGGGGTATGATTCCTCCGGCAGTTTTGACACGGATTAAAGCTCCAGTGATCAGGAAGGGATCAAATGAATTCTTTTATTTTTGAAACTAATACAATAAAGCTTTCAATTTGTAAAAGAAAATCTAATCAATGCACCATCGCATTCAAGCATAACCGTCCCCAAAAACGTGCAAGAAAAAAAAGGCAGAATGTGCAATGCAAGATATACTGTAGGTTTGATTAGATAAATGAACACATTAGGTCAAAAACATGTTTGTTGGGGATTTACTGGTCATAGGCGCCAGGTTGAGGACCTGTGGGCGTCTCCATGCTAAGGACAGCTTGCAGTTAGAGATGTTGAATCTTGACAAGAACTAAACAATATAAAGAGATGCATAAAATGATCTGAAATCTCTTTAAACAATGAAGGGTTTTGGTTTCAGATCCAAGCAAACAAACACCTCTCTTTGATATTATAATGGCATGGAACCCGAACACAATCATGGCTGAGGTTGAAAGAAATATGATCAACCTTTTTACGTGTTTATTCACAATAGTTAGACATAGAAGCGGCTCTGTGTATAAATAGCTAAGCATTTGACAAATATTCATGCTTGTCCCGTCACTAACTATTCCTGTTATCAATGCCATATGGGGGACTTTATGCCATTGAAAATATTTTTGAATATTTTAACATTTTAATTGCTGTATACATATCCTTTTTTCATACTTTGAACCCTATGCGCATTTTTTTAACTTTCGTTCCAACTTAGTCTGAGTACATTAACAATAAAGGGATGTCTTTATTTCCCAAGTGTTCCATTTGTGGCAAGAGTGTAGCCCTTCATTTGATAGTCCACACTTTTTCACCTCTGGCCCTTTTAAGATCTTTCAAACTTCAAATAAACTCAATTTAAAATCGCAGACTTTCTCCGGGTTCTCCGGCTTCCTCCCACCGTCCAAAGACATGCATGTGTTAGGCAAAATTGGTGACTCTAAAATTGGCCCTAGTGAATGAATGTGAGCGTGAACTGTCTGTAATGTCTATGTCTCTGTGTTGGCCCTGCGACAAGTTGGCCACTGTCCAGGGTGTACCCCGCCTAAGGCCCGAAGTCACTGGGATAGGCTCCAGTCACCCGCGACCCCGAAAGGGAACAAGCGGTAGAAAATGGATGGATGGATGGAGACTTTTCTCTCAGGGGAGAGGGAATATCCAGGGCTCAGTGCAATACGCGTCACCTTATAGTCATTTAAGTTATTACAGAAAGTAAGATAAGAAAAGAATAAGAAGAATCCTTGCCCTGGATATCAATATAATCTGTTAGTTTGTACTTAAGTATGTCATACTGTATCATAGTACATGTATTTATAACACAGTACATTTATTGATATACAGTATTATACATTTTAATCTAGTGCCTGCTTCATTGCACTTTGGTTAGATGCCAAACTGTATTTCGATGCGATTCATTTGTGTAATAACAATAAAGTTGAACCTAACCTAACCTTAAAGCTTCTCCAATATACCTGGTTTACTCTTATGCTGGTTTGACTCTTGCTCATTAGCATTTAGATACAAAAATCTAATTAAACGAAATTAACTGATATCATACAATCTTTGCAGCTTTGTCTTAACGTATTGTTTCTTGGTTCTGTACATTAATTATGTAAATCACAGAGAACATCAATAATTTGGATTCATTTCTGTCAGTCTGTCCAAGCTGAACCCCTCAAAAACCTGTTAAATACAGCACATTGGACTTTAAATGTGTTGAGATTATGTTTACAAGTTACCATGCGTTATGTCCTCTTTCTTTCAACATTCAAAAACATGCAAAAAGACAATCTGAAAAATTCTTCCCTCGACATTTCACGTCGTAAAAGCTGGGTACATGCCGAGCTTCAAACAAAGTTTCAAATCATTTCTCTCCAGCTCAAAGGTTGACTGGATTTCTCTCTGCCTGATTGCTCCCGTGCGGCTCCTCTGCCAAATTAATACCACTTTTAATCATATTACATACAGACAAAAATTGAAAAATGACCAGAGAGATTTAGGAGCTAATGCATTTGTACTATTACAGAGTCCATGTGGAAGCCCAGCCTCCTCTGCCGAGTGCATCTTCTGCATCATTTATTTTCCATTGGCACACACCATCAAATCAGTGCAGAGAATCTTGCGGTTCAGTCCAGCTCAGCGGTCAGCGATGGACCCATCAAAGTTTTATTGCTATTGCCACAAAAGATACTTAAAAATAAAGAGCTGGTCAATCAACATTAGCCCATAGCTACAAACCGGCGTGTTAACAGTCACATACATGTTTCAGAAGTATTGTTGAAGGGGTTTTAATTATGCAAGATGTTTCTCACGTATGTTCATTAAAATGCATTGTCTCGACATAATCAAATAGGCAAAAGTCTCGAGTTTTATGTATAAATAGACGCTGTTGATTCTTGGCTGTTAATATAATATGTGTTAAAGCCGAGTGGTTGTGTAGTGCGGGAAATGCTAAGTCTATTACAGCAGAGGGTAGACACTAAATGAATATTGATTCCGATTTAAAAGGATTTTTTAACATTGAATTAATTAAGGCTTCTTTAAACACGAGGAGGCACATTCCAGGCTTTTAAATGCAGAAACTTTAAACACCTACATCGAAAAATACAGAATGTTAACTAGTGGCTGCGTAGCTAAAGTGCAGCAAATTATTGATCCACTTAGTACTGGCACGTTGCAAACTACTGCAAAGTACCTTTCTTGTAAACGTATAATGTAAAGTTGAATGCATCTTGTTTGGTATATCAAAATGTACTTTATTAATACAGTAAAAAAAGTAGTTCAAGCATGACTGAGTCTTAAATTAGAACATTGAACGTGGAAATAAGCTTTTTCTTACAGCAATAAAAAACAGCCAGAAAGCAACGTTTATTATATCATTAATTGTAAAGCAGGAGAAAAATCCAAGAGCATCCTGTCATTGTTGGATAAATGAATGTTATGTTCAGCTTTAAGCTACTGTAATCAAACTGACCAATCATCAAATAATATGAAAATACAAAACTAATATTAGGGCAAACCTGCAATTCAGGGAGAAGGTTGCAAATATGGTAAACTGTTTTAACACAAACAATCACTTCTTGAAGACGAATAGGTCAAATACCTATCCTCATTCATAGTAGGTGTCCAGTGCTTTTGAAAGTCGATGTCCAGTGCTTTTGAAAAGAGCTTTTGAAGTTCTTGGCATCCACACGAACAACTGTCAAACGCAGCCCAAAATGTAATCCTTTAAGTTTGCCAGCCACATGTCATGCGCGAGACAGCTTTTGGCCCGGTGATTTCTGACCTGCTTTTTATCCCTCTGGTCTTGGCTCAAACACAGGAGGCTCTGAAGTGGCCAAATCAGCACCACATTGCTCTGGACAGCTCCTCAGGCCTTTACAACAGCAGCTTTAAAAAGTCCAGGAAAAAGATGTCTGATTCAAACAAGACTCAAGCTATTTTAGCACAAAGACATGTCCAAAAATACTCTTTCATACTGACATGAGCACCTGTCATCCTACAGCTAGTCTCCGTTTAGTCCTTAAACTCAAAAAGGACGCTGAACTATTTTGGAAAATGAAAGAGACATGATTACTTATAAATATCACACATGGCTTGCCACAGTCTCTGATAATACATTTAAATTAGTTTCCTTATCAAAGTTGGAATATTTAGAAGACTATGTATTGAATAAGGAGATTTTTTGTAGCTTGAAGTTTTTTTCTTTATGTTTATTTTTGCGGTTTATTTTTTTAAGGTTTGTGCTGGTATCTTTCTTGCATACTCATTTACGCTACACATTTAAATCCTACAGTTATGATGGTGATATTTCACGGGATAAAACCTGATATAAATATGAAGTAGTACACGTAAGTTGCTGACACTAAAGTGTATTTAATAACTCACTGAGCTTTCATTAAAACTTATACTTGTGGTAAATAACTCAACTTAATAAAATCTAGAGAGTACATTCACTTTTTGTTTCATTTAAAATACACTATATTATCACTAGTTCATCTCATGTCAGTATTGTATTTGAACCTCTATGATATCCATGCTAAAAACAGATCTCCATAAGATTAAGCCATAATTCCTTCATTCATCTAATTCATTTTCAGATCGTTGGTGTTGGGCTCCTGCAGTTGGTGGTGTGTGAAATGTGCTGTCACTATAGTTTAACCTACGACAGAACCGAGAGAGCGACTGATGGATGAGCACAGCAGGTGAGCGCCTCCTCCATACCTCTATCACAGACAGAGGTAGAAAATATACTTCAGTATGTGCAAAACAATGTTAATATATTGTGTGTCGCATTAAAAGTTAAAGCTTAAAACTGGCTTTTTTCCTGCTCATTTATTCAGCTCCATTCTTGAGTGTAGCAAAAAAAAGAGTAAATATGGTAAGCTACTTTTTGTAGAGGTGCAAAACGTAACCTTTCGGCTTGTCTCCATGGAGATGATTTAGCTTTTCCTGGGATGTTCCAACGTGTGACATTTAACTTATTCAAGGTGTTGTTATTGCCAAACAAAAGTAAGGAAAAGAACAGCCTTGCTTTCTGACCTCGAACTCAGCCTGATGGCGTCGTCCGTTTGTCTCCATGGCGATAGACAGGTTTAATACCATACTGTGCAACAGTCCAGGCAAAGCAATAATAGCTTCATGGAGACATTGGAGCTGTTGAGGGAGTTGGTGGTGGTGGTGGTGGTAGGTAGGTAGTAGTAGTAGTAGTAGTAGTAGTAGTAGTAGTAGTAGTAGTAGTAGTAGTAGTAGTAGTAGTAGTAGTAGTAGTAGTAGTATAATCTTTTAATTATACGTTTTGTTTTCATTGTGGTCCAGAACGAGCCTGACGGGTGAAATCACACATTAGCTGCTGACTGTGGTGGAGTCAGCAGCGTGTTTGTAACAGTTTGATTCAATTCAATGATTTGTTTTTTCATTTTTTTGTATTTTAAAGATTTTGTTGCTTGTAGGCTTTATTAGGCAGGGTAAAATGTGGAATGAACTTGAGGAACACTGCTGCACTTGGAGCACGGCATACGTGTGCTGTGACCTAACCACTGGGCAGCATCAGTGATTCTACTTACAATTAACCTTGTGCTGACTCCCTTAAGCGTTTTAATCTAAGCGCAAGCAAAATACATAAATACATAAGCCCGCAATGACAGGCATTAAAATAATTAAAAAGAAAGTAACTAAGAAACTAAAAGCCAAATCAATAAATGGGCAGTCTAATTTAAAATGTTAGTACAGTAGTAAACTAGGCAGAATAAATAAGATATATTACACTTTCTCTCGTATTAAATGAATAACTGTTTCATATTACACCATTTTATGTTATGTTCATTACAAATCAAAATATTGATAACAGAAATGGGTCCAGTTCTCTGCTGCCGGACCCGAATCCTGTTTCAAAAACTATTTATGTTATTACATATTTAGGGTCATTGTTGTAAAAGAAAAGAAGAAAAAAAACTATTCTGTCGTTCAAGGAGAATGATTTCCTTTGAGGGGAAATGAGACTGAGATTGCAGCACTTCCAGTTTTTTGCAACAAATTGTAGTCTTGAGGAAACAACATATGGATTCTCATTTTCTTTTCTATCACGTTGCATAAAGCAAAATGGTGCCTCTAAAATGGACAGACAACAGATGTGAAGCATTAAGGAAAAAAAGCTGAGATAGATTGAATCATAATGCAGCCTCGTTGTCTGAATGCACAGACAATAAAATCACTTTGAAACAAATTGCGGCTGTGATCAATCCAGACAGAGCTAAATTCCCTGTTGTTAATCCCAAAATGTATTGTAGAGCAATGTAAGTGCTGGTATGCAGTTTTTTATTTGTTTTGTTTTGTTCGAGGTTAAGGATGAGATGAGATGGGACACGGTTTCCTGATTTTGGTGACACTGAAGTTATTATTTGACTCACAGTTTGCATGTTTTCCTTGTGTCTCACTGTGTGTTCACTAGAAACAAGGGTAGAACAGACCATGAGAATCGATTGAACACTTATGCATGCTGTAATTTAAATGTTCAACTTTAAAGACTTGGGCCAGCACTGATGCCAAGCAAAGAAAAAAAAACCTTGGCCAAATGTTTGTTGTGAGTGAAAAAATATATAATTGAAGTCATAAATATCAGTTTGCTCTGTGCATTTGCAGAATTAAAAGTGTTTATATTGATATACTCGTATTAATGTGTTATGTCTTCCTCGTCTCCTCCATTGGGGTTGTTAAACTACAAGTGCTTTCTAATAAATCTTCAGTAAACATAAAGGCTGCTTGACACGATCAGCTCTGGCAATATTCTGTACAAGACCATATACAAGGAATGAGTCTCATATTCACCATTTGTTACAGAGGCAAGTTGCTATGTTTGTTATGACCTAGAACTTACTGTTCGATGTTAAAATGGTTTACAAGTTGCATAGGCTCTGTGCACATTGGCTAGCTCACGCTCATCATTACTACTTCTGCCCCGATGGGTAATTGCCAAGTCACAGTAAAAGTAATAATTAGTGACAGATCATGAAGTGGAGCGAGTTGCTAATGGCCGATAACTTTTAATAAAAGATAACATATAAAATAAACAACCAATTAAAATGTAAGAGCTCGACAATTTAATGTGCACTATGTAAACTTCTCCAGCTTGCATTTTATTCAATTATGCTTGTTAAAAATATCTTGAAAAATATGTGAACAGGCTTGCCTCCCTTGAGCCTGGTATACATAACAATTATAGAAATACTTCAAAACTACACTTAGACAGATAATATAATGGCGCTTTATTTACCAACCAGATGGATTCGCTTACATCTACAGTATGTGTCTAACGTTTACACACCAATCTTGTAATAAATATTGCCCCGGGGACTTTCTGAATATTTATGTTGTGTTCTGTGAGGGCTGTGGGGTTCTGGGAGAGCAGTAAATGTCACATCCCCTCACTGTCTCTCACTTTGCTTCAGCAGATACAGCAGACTCCCAAACATGTCGAGATCCACTGTGCCGTCTACAGAGGTGACCCACATGAGTGACAACCCGCTGCCCCCGACGCCCCAAAGAATCAGCTAACCCTCACAGACCAGCTAAAAATGGAAAGATACATTAAATAGGCCTGTTGTTTTGTGTGGATAAAACTCAGAAAAATAGTTTGGGAGTAAGTGGTTGGCTGGTTTTAGATATAAAGACTCATTGTAGCTCCATGTTTGCATGTTTACGGACACATATTATGCATTATGTCTATTTTAACAGGCTTTAAATATGCTTGAGTACCTTTATTTTGGCATCTCATGTGGCTTATACCATGCGAGGAATTGACATGAGTGCTCCATCTACTAGCACCAAAGGGAATTACATATTTGAGAGGGGGAAAATGCAAATTCAGCTCCAGCAGAAATGGTCAGAACGAGTCTGACGATGATTAATAGACTTAAAAATCAACACAGAAAATTCTCTGAGTCATCTAAATTGGGCATCTACAATCTATGATCAAATAAATATAGGAAGTAGAACAACAGAATACAAACTGAACTATTGATTTTATTACAGGGGTGGGGACTCGCCATATTTGAATTCAGCTTTTCTTTTTCTTGCATTTTTTCAGTTACATAGGTGCATTATACTGTGGGTGGGCTTTTAAGTGGGACAGCAGAGGCGCGAACACAAAAGTTGTCGGTTTGATTGTGTTTCAAGCTCAGACTAGTGCATGTTGGATTGTGTGCTTGAGCAAGACACTTCACTTCACCCATCCACCTTCAGATTGGTAGTGATTGGAGAGTCCGCTGTTGGCACTTATTGTCACAGTCACCACCAGAATGACTGAGTAGTGATGCATCATGCAATAAAAAGTCGTTTTAACTTTCTGAAATTATCATTGTTGGTTAAGAATGTTTACACACCCTGCATTTTTATTTTAATGGTAACATGGATTGTATCAGTCTGCAGTGCGCGGCACATAGGCTCCCAGAGCCTGACAGATCCGAGCCAGTCTCTCCACACATGGTTTACCACAGGAGCAGAGTGTGTAAATGCTGCCCCCCTCCACTGCCCGTGTTTGTTTGGAGCAGAGCTTCAGCCGCTGCAGACCATTGGAGTCGCAGCATCAGATATGTCTCTATTAGACCCTGTTCACTGTGGATTTGAACTGACTCTGGGACCATGACACCCCAGGACATACGGGACAGATTTATGGATGTTTGCTTATTTAAGGATTCACACTTCTCTACGAGGACAAATATTACTTTTTTAGGTCCAAGGGGGCACGGTGGTCGCTGGTTCAACTCCTGGGCCACCCGGGCCTTTCTGTGTGGAATTTGCATATTTCTCCCTGTGTCTGGATGAATTGCCTCTGGGCTCGTTTCCCAACATGCACCATAGGACATCTTCCAGCTACAGTAGTCCTGAGTAGGCCTGTCACAATAATTACCATATTGACCATCCTTCAATAAATGATCAATGGAACATTATATTTGGGGCTCAAATCGTGTGTATATTTTCTTTGCAAATGTGTTTCAATATAGTTTCAATATTATTGTTTATTGTGATATTTTTCTGTAGCAATATATCTTGCTCAGAACTTGCCATCGTGACAGGCCTAGACCTGACTGAGTCCAGCTCAAATACAGGGCAGCGCCCACTGCCCCTGACAGGGTGCCCCAACGGCACTGTGAAAGGATGGATCAAATGCAGAGGACAAATGTACCTAAAGGGACAATAAAGACTTACCTTAACCTTACTCTTGCATTATATAAAATCAACATCAATCAACATACAATGAATACACAACAGGGTCAAGTTCAATCATAATCAGTCACTAACATCAAACACATGCAAATGAACCACAGTTTGCAATTGCACAGCTTTGGCAGAAGGTTATACATTGTAGACAATTTAACCCGTCTTTCTTTCTTCTGGTGGAGGGTCCTCCACCTGCTTGTTCCCATGGAGATGTTATTGCTTTGTCTGAAATATTCCACAGTATGGTATTGTAATGAAGACAAGCAGGTGACACCACAAGGAAAATATACAGGTCAGATCTGTGTAGAGGTGAGCACCAGAACAGCTACATTGTTTACCTTTAACATGTTGCATTGATTACTCCTAACCACAAGAGAATGCATTGCAAAGCATACGAGTTTAAAAAGCCTTTATCCCTGAAATATACCCAAATCTAAGCATAGATTTTGACTACTGCAGGACAGGAGGAGCTCTCAACTTTTTGTGTAAAACGGTGCAGCGGAGAGGTACATAATACTGTAAGAATGTTTTTTTTTTTTTTATCCAAGCATTTTTTTTTTACTCCTGAAGTGACTTTGCATCAAATTGAGCCTAATCCAACAGATATTCATGAACTGTTGGAAAAGCTAATTCCATGTTTTGATTTGATCTGAGACACGTTCTCTACGGGTCACAGTGGAGTATTTAATTGGGTTATTTACAGCTAGAAAGTGTTCAAATCTGCCAAGACACAATTTAAGCCTTGGAAAACTAGTTACCGATGCCTTTGAACAACTCAACTTGGCTCAAATACAAAAAATGATTGTACTAAACATCTATACGCTGCTATCGAATGTTAACAAGTGAATCCATGTAACACATATTTTAAGACAACATGAGTTGAAACATTGTTTAATTTCTCCCTGTGGCCCTCAGAGGCAACTGTTGTTGTGATTTTGGGCCTTACAAAAATAAATTGATTTGATTTGATTTGATTTGATTTGAGGTTAACTGTGCTTAAAGTTTCATTTAAAAGAAGACAGCATTGTGTAATGATAAATGAATAAAGCTCAGAAGGGTGGTTGTTTATCTATAAATGTCAAAGAACAAGCGCTTGGGAAGAATTAAAGTGCAGCACAATGATTTTGTTTAGTCAAAGCAAATGCTGTATGTGATGACAAAAACACATCCATAACAAACCAGCGGGGCGTCAGACTCACTTTTGTCTCCCACACGCAACGGATCAAACTGAATAAAGATGAATATCCTGGTCTTTATTTATACAGTACAGCAGCGTCTAGTGAATTCTTGCTTTTCTTTGCCTAAGGATATTTGTGTATTTCATTGTTTGGTTGAGTGCCACTTTGTATTGTAATACAGATCATTTTCAAATCTGATATTAGCGAGGGAATTTAACGATTCCAATGTCTGGTATGCAGCAGTTATTCAATCAGTGCGTCTTAATAAAACAGTTTATTTTGAAGTGATCCATGTAACAACCTCAACTGTCTACAAACAAACCCTTAGGCTTACCACTGCAATACCATCACAGCAAAGAACTAAGCAAACTGTCTTAAACTGTTTTGTGATTTCTGTCATGTCATTAAAGTGTAATCTTTATTTTTTTTTCAATTAAAAGGTATTTATTTAGAGACATTCTTTATAATTCTAAAACTACTATTTAAACACAATTACAATTGAACATGTAAATAATCCCGCTCGACACAATAGCCCATTGTGCCTGCGTCCAAGCACAGCCACATAGCAGGCGCCTGGGGAGAGGGTCAGAACACACGCTGGTCAGATTGTCAATCGGCACTAAGGCCACTGCAAAGTCCAGGAAGAGCCTGCCGCACCTACCCACTGATCAAGAGCGTGGGAAAGAATCAATCTAAAAGAGATGTGCCCTTCCCGGAGACGCCTGTCGCGCTGCCAATGTCAAATAAATATGGGAAAGAGTGTCTGGAGTGTCTGCACAGTGTGGTCCAATCGACTTGGTTTTCCATCAGGCTAAACACGGACAAAATGTATGATTGATGACGTCATCACAATTATTAAATTGAATGAATAGAAATGAAGCCTGCGTAAGTTCACCTAGAAGACCTAACTTAAATCTGCATCGGCCAACATGGAAGGACCCCTCTCCCCAGCTCAATCATCACACTCAAGCGGCGTCCGCCTGTCCGTCTGTGAGAGTCAGATCCCTCCTTCACCATGGACTCTTCCAGGTTTCTTTTTTCCCAAGAGGTTTTGTAGTTTTTCCCGGCCAAGAAGGTGGGCGTAGGACAGGGGACGTCTGCGTCATCGCCCCGAACACCTGCTCCCCATCCTCAATCAACGCTCTCAAGGCGGTCGCATTTAAGCCCCCTGGCAGATGGCTCGGCCGCTTCGAACCGTCCTGCGACCCACCACCTCCCCTCCTCCTCCTCTCTACCTTCTCTCCATATCTACCACCACCAGTCTCCAGGCTCCTGGGGGAAGGCATCTAATGCAATCAGATTATGGAGTGCCCATGATCGCTACGCCTTCCACCGGGGTCTGAGCGCCAAATAAACTTTGCAATAAAGTTCGCTAAAACATATTTTATGCCTTTTGTGTCTGAGTCTCTCCAGGGTGAAATGACGGTTTTGTGGTTTCTGTCATGTCTTTGTGATTTTCATGCTTTTTTTTTTCCTGTTGTGTGAAGCAGTTTGAATTGCCTTGTGCTCGTATTGTGCTCTACAAATAAACTTGCCTTGTCTTGCAAACAGAAAATGTTGCATCTCTTTTTTAAAACTTTAAATAATGCAGTGAAAATTGTACAATACTTTATATCAGTCAGGCGTTTCCTCATCATTTGGTGTTAGCCCGCTATCTGCTGGCACCAGAGGGAATTACCATGGGGGTAAAAAGAAGGCGTACTAATATAAGCATACATAAATGCAATTTGATGGCAGAAATGCTCCGAGCGAGTCTGGCGATGATTCATGATGTTAAAAACAGCACAAGGACCTTCCAGTTCTATCTATGATGTCATAAATCCCTCCAAGTGTTTCCGTGATGCTCAGTGAAGGACCAGTGAAGACGACCGGAATATGAAAAAAGCATGAATGAAGCAAAAGAACAACTCTGGGGATGTTTTTGATGAGAGAACTAATACGGTACAACAATTGAGCAAAGCTGAGGGTGAGGTAATGTCTTATGGTTCAGCAAAGATATTCAAAGCTCCCAACATAACAGACACAAGACAATATTATTGTCTTGTGTCTCATCAGATATTCTATATAAACTAGAGTAGATCCAGGAAACTAAAAAAATAATTTATTCACAAGATGCAAAGATGTGACATTACGTCATAAGGCGCTGGTACAGCTGGCAGCCCGGTGTAAACGCTCTCTCTTCTTTCTCACACTTATTGTGCTTTATCTCCCATATTTTGTAAATATAGTTAGTATATTTGTTCTATTTTACTGTATAGGGACACGCGCTGGAATCGTTTTTTAATTCAACTGTTTTTGACTTTTTTCGGCTGGATTTGAGCGTTTTTCGTTGCGTTCGTTGTGTTGTTGTGACGTGAGCTAGCTGCTTCGCAGTCGCACCCAAAACTTAAAGATTAAAGAGCCCATTATATGTTTTTTCCAGTGATGGTTTGATTTTTTGAGCCGATACTTATGTCCGATATTTGGTTTGCTGTGATTTGCAGATTAATTTAAAGGTTTAAATCCAAAGCAAAGCCTATAAATGTATCTTAAGTTGAAGTAAAGATCCCAAAACATAGACATTTTAGAGGACAAACTGGGAATGACACATGGGCACACACAGACTGGGGCACAGGAGAAAAAACATCAGCAACAAATACAGAGTTTTCTATACTTGACAATACCGATATCAGCATTAATCAGTCAATAATAATTCATACCAATAGAACCGGATATAGTGATTTTACATTTTGTCCGTTATAAACTGCAATAAAGATCCTGCAGCCCTCTTTAGAGTGACATTTCACTGTAGCAGCAGATATTCCTTTGCATATTTTTTTATTGTTGAAAAGAATATCTGCTGTCTGACTTTTTTCAGCCCTACATGTATGACAGGGTTTGAATAATCCCTTTTAAATATTAGCTAACAATAATAATAGATATATGAGCGAGGATAGGCAGTAGGTGAAAACAGCACAAGCCGACAATACAAGATCACTCATACATGCATGAATCAATAAATCAATATGTAACTTTGAGTAGGTTTGTGGATGCAAAACAACTTTCTCCAGCTGAACTCAGACAAGACTGAAATCATCGTTTTTGACCCACAGAAACAAAGAGAAAGTGTTAGCGGTCACCTCCAGAGTCTCGCTCTAAAACCTACAAATCAAATTAGAAATCTGGGGGTAATAATGGACTCAGACTTGAACTTTAACCGCCACATCAAATCAATAACATCAGCAGCTTTTTACCATCTAAACAACATTACCAAAATCAAAAATATAGTGTCAAAACCAGATTTAGAGAGACTTATCCACGCGTTTGTCTCCAGTAGATTAGACTACTGTAACGGCCTGCTCACTGGCCTCTCCAAACGAGTTGTAAAACAGCTGCAGTTCATCCAGAACGCTGCTGCTCGGGTCCTGACTAGAACCAGGAAGTATGATCACATTAGTCCTGTTCTCAGGTCTCTGCACTGGCTCCTGTGGCTCAGAGAAGAGACTTTAAAGCGGCTCTGCTTGTGTACAAGTCTCTCCATGGCCTAGCACCAAAGTACATCTCAGACATGTTAGTGCCATATGAACCATCTCGGACTCTGAGGACCTCAGGGACCGGCCTCCTGCTGGTGCCCAGAGTCAGGACTAAACATGGACCGGCCTCCTGCTGGTGCCAGAGTCAGGACTAAACATGGACCGGCCTCCTGCTGGTTCCAGAGTCAGGACTAAACATGGACCGGCCTCCTGCTGGTGCCAGAGTCAGGACTAAACATGGACCGGCCTCCTGCTGGTTCCAGAGTCAGGACTAAACAGGGACCGGCCTCCTGCTGGTGCCAGAGTCAGGACTAAACATGGACCGGCCTCCTGCTGGTGCCAGAGTCAGGACTAAACAGGGACCGGCCTCCTGCTGGTGCCAGAGTCAGGACTAAACATGGACCGGCCTCCTGCTGGTGCCAGAGTCAGGACTAAACATGGACCGGCCTCCTGCTGGTGCCAGAGTCAGGACTAAACATGGACCGGCCTCCTGCTGGTGCCAGAGTCAGGACTAAACATGGACCGGCCTCCTGCTGGTTCCAGAGTCAGGACTAAACATGGACCGGCCTCCTGCTGGTGCCAGAGTCAAGACTAAACATGGACCGGCCTCCTGCTGGTGCCAGAGTCAGGACTAAACATGGACCGGCCTCCTGCTGGTGCCAGAGTCAGGACTAAACATGGACCGGCCTCCTGCTGGTTCCAGAGTCAGGACTAAACATGGACCGGCCTCCTGCTGGTGCCAGAGTCAGGACTAAACATGGACCGGCCTCCTGTTGGTGCCAGAGTCAGGACTAAACATGGACCGGCCTCCTGCTGGTGCCAGAGTCAGGACTAAACATGGACCGGCCTCCTGCTGGTTCCAGAGTCAGGACTAAACATGGACCGGCCTCCTGCTGGTGCCAGAGTCAGGACTAAACATGGACCGGCCTCCTGCTAGTGCCCAGAGTCAGGACAAAACATGGGGAATCTGCGTTTCAGTTTCATGCAGCTAAAATCTGGAACAGTCTTCCTGAAGATGTGAGACAGGTTCTACTCTGGCAATATTCAAATCTAAGCTAAAAACAGTTTTGTTTAGCTGCGCATATGACTGAAAGGATTTTTCTTTGCACTCTTCTCTTTTGTTTGTGATTTCATTAGTTTATACAATCAGTTTGACTGATTTAAAAGGGAGTTGGACTCCGAAAACACGTTATTTAATTTTTGATTTAGTTCATTTTATTGTATTTCTGTTTCTGTAATTTCTTTGTGATTTGAATGCATTTTTCCTGCTGTGTGAAGCACTTTGAATTGCCTTGTGTATGAAATGTGCTCTACAAATAAACTTGCCTTGCCTAGGCAAATAATGAAGGATCAGTGTTAAAATATGGTTCAAAGCCCATGAATGTGTCCCTGTGTCTTCTTCGTCACCACCATGGAACTATGTTGTGATTTGTTTTGGATCGGTTAAAAATACCACATTTCTTTCTGCACTACAATATCTTCCAGAAGCCTCTCTGGACTTTTATATAAAGTGTGGTTTGACAGCACAATACTGGGTCCTACGAGACACAGCCACACACAAACCCAGTGAAATGAATGAAGGCTCCTCCTTCAGGACCTCTTTTTACATTCAAACCGTGAAACTGCCACCAGCACGCTGCCTTTATCGCTCCTTCTTCACAGACATGTATGATGCTAATGGGGAATATCCGAGAAAGGGCTTTTTGGAGGAGGCTGGTTTAAGAATAGAAACAGAAAGTGTGAATGGTTGGAAGGATCAGGGTTTAAGAACTGTCACTTTTGCATAAGATAAAATATACTCCATGCACTAATTGGAAAAGCACAATTTTTAAAACAGTTTAGAGTAGACATTGTGTTGAAATATGATGCAAGAGTGGTAAAATTCCCACTTACTTGAGAGGTTTTAAAAGGTTAACTATGGCATATTGCTGACGTGAGAATAGATAGCAAATGTATTGCCAACATTTAAGAACAGAATGCCAGAAAGTGAGAAGAGCAGCATTTAAGTGAGGGTAAATTAGGGGCATAGACTCAGCAGATTTCATAATGTAGTGAACTTTAATGTGTATACTGTGAGGAGAGGAGAAAGAATAGTTGTACAAGAATTTTAGTCTTGCGGTTATTACCAAATGTTTTATTGGTTCGTTAAGACTAAGTTTACATGCAGTATATATTTATAATTACATAATAAATGTGTCTGGTCAAAACAATCTTTACCCTTTTTGTCATCCCGGGTCAATCAACGTTTACAAAAAATGCGACAAAAATATTTTAAGTGTTCTATTATGTACTGTTTTGATATATAAATAATGCATTTTATGTGTAAAAATGGCCAAAGCTTATGTTGAGAGTTTTGCCTGTAGTATCTTGCTTCAAACTATTGTATCTTTTGTCTTCAACAACTACCAGTATGTGGCAATCTGCCCAAGAAAACTTGCCTTTTAAGGACAATTATATTCTATTTGTCCTCTGCATTTGACCCATCTTTGCCTGGTGATTTTTGAGGGTAACCAGCGACTATCTGAGAAATCAAAATGGTGTGTAATTAATGAAGCATTTCCAAAAGCCTCACACATGTATAAAGTAATATAATAACATGATATAAGGATGTAATATCAAAGGTTATCAAAAATTCAATGCATAGAGAAGTATATATACTATACTATAAATGTATCATGCAGTTTTGCGGCCCAATTAGTCCTAGTCTGGGCCTGCCACAGAAGGATGAATTGTAGTGGTTTGTTGGTAGCCCTGGACTGCTGAGTCAGCCAGTTCGAACAGTAGTCGATGAGGGTAGAACGAGCAGTGAGCTCCTACATGGGTCATACGACACGGGTACAAGAGTAAGTACCAACCATGTCATTGAGATTATTTATTTAAGGGAGTACCGGTAGTTGGACTGAAAAAAGCATCATTGTTAATCTAAAATTTGGCTAGAATAATGGGAAGAAAATGCCAAAAGGGGATTATATAGGAGAGAGCTATAGGGTTTTTAGAGTTATTAATCTAGTTTACTGGGAAAAACCAAAATAACAATTACAGTAGCTACGTACAGGGGAGAGTGCAGCATGTGTCCGAAAAAACTATAGAAGAGCCAAGCTATGAGGGGCATCAGCCTTGAATATTCATACTTTGAGGTTTAAAAACGGACCAAGTTTAAATGTGGACAATAAAGACCCTAACCCTTTTGAGTTTCTTTGAGTTTCATCTTTTCATTATGTCAAAAATGCAAGCGTTATCCAGAAGACATTATTACACGTCATACTTGGCTTGTAACCCCCAATTTATGACACTAGTATAAAACTGTTCCGATACTACAATATACAAATCAAGCACATGTACAGATAAGGTAAGTAACTCAATACAAGCAATAATGTTAAGAATTAGGGCTGCAACACTCAATTGACTATTCGTAATTACAGACTTTAAAACAACCTTTTTTTAGAACTAAGACAGCTGCATTATCAATGTATTTATTTATGATTTTCATGAATACACTTTATTTTGAGTCTCTGTCTAGAAGAATTCAAATACCATATTTCAACCTTTTTTGGTTGCTCATGTATTTAAAAGCTCTCCATGTACAATAGAAACAACTGTTTGGCAAGTTGAATACTAAAAAAATCTTTAGTGACACCAGATGTGTTTAAGAGAATCCAAAATGTACTTAAATATCCAAGTAATATATTTCATTCGTGGCGAGAAATATATTGACATGAATATGACAACGGTACACTGTTGAACTTATACCAACACAGATTCATCTACATTTAGTAGCATCAATCGCCAAATGATTTAGTGGAGTGGACACGTCTAAATGGCAGCAGAGACATTGACATGTAATGAGACCATGCGCTGATTGAAAATAATGAAATGCCACACTGGCTTAGACTGAGGAACAGAGGATTTCCTCGTCTTCTCAGACGAGGAAATCTCTTTCTGTCTAAGACGTCTCCATGGCCCTGGCTCTGGCTCCTCCATTGTTTTCTCACACACATTTATTCAGCACAAACAGCTCCAGCCTGGCACCTCTCCTGTTTGTCAATCTATTTTCTATTCATAGACCTGTGATCCATGGGCTACACAGCATATGAAAAAAATCCAGTATTCTAGGTGTAAATATATAGAGTATATCAGCATTTCTCTTATATCTTCTCCTATATCAGATATTTACACTTTATGGTGCATCGACTATCAACTTTAACTCTCCAGCATAGGCCAATATGTTTGTGCCACTAACACCAACTGTTTAAAGGAAAGACACAGGCCTTATTTGAACACTTTAGTGTGAACACTTTAGTGTTCAAATAAGTTTGAGTGTTCGAATAAATTCCTTATTACGCTGTATTATTATGCCTAGCAGTGCACTTTAGCAGAGTTTGTAGTCATTTCAAACTATTTTGCAGAACATTTTTACCCAAAAATATCAACAGAGCTTCCTGTGGGCCATTCTGCAACAAATAAGAATCCACATTTCTCTATTTAGGCATTTGTCAAACTTAATTTCTACAAAGATAATACAGGTTACAGATTGCATGACTATGAATAACCAGCCCAGATGTACAATATTGAATGCAGGAGACATGGAATTATGTGTTGGGCTTTTCATTTTATATATAGAACTCTCAATGGACCGTATAGAAAGAGAAAAACAAACAGCACAGTTGGACTCAGAGTTCACATCATTCACCAGTTCTCTTCCACATTCATTTTGTGGGTATCCAATGCATTACTTGTGCATACTAGTTGTACTACATTGTTCATATTTTTGTACCGTATTTTCCGCACTATAAAGCGCACGTAAAAGTCTTTAACGTCCTCAAAAGCCGTCCGTGCGCTTAATAGTCCGGTGCACTTAATATATGGTTTATTTCTGGTTGTGCTTACTGACCGCGAAGATATTTTGTGTGGTACACGGTGTATAAAGAAGATTTGGGACACGCCGATGCGCGACTATATTTACAGTACTCCAGAACCGGAAGTCCCAACAACATGTGTGCAAAGCATTCTGGGAACAGTAGTCTACCTGCATGCGGCACACGCGACATTTTGTCAAAACGTAAACAACATTTTCAGTCAGGCACAACGCAGACACCTACCGGTAAATGAAGGACCTCAAGAAACTTGGCAGGAGCCATCTTGGGCCAAGAGACCATTGGAATTCTTATATTATTAGAAATGCGCTTACGGGCTAAATTATCAGTCGACTGTGGGAATCAAAAGGCCGGAATCATCACTGAACTGCCGCGTGGGTCCAAGATGCGGGATCACATGACCAAAGAGGTTTTAGCACGGAGCACTATCGGCGTTTTGGCTGCTTTTACCATTATGCGCCCCAGCAGACATTAAACCGGGACACACGGGACAAAGTCTGTGCGAAACCAGGACAAATGCACCGGAACACGGGACGTAAACAATCGGGGCTGTCCCAGGTAAATCGGGACGTCTGGTCATAGCTATGCAGGATGTACTTCGGCGCATTTGAAGGATTTGATGACGAGGAATGAACTGAAAAAGTGAGTGTATTGTGATGTATTTTACGTGTTGCAACTGAGCGAGGCTGGGAGATGTTGTGAATACGCTAACGTGTCTTTTAGTGGTAGCAGAGTGTGTTCTGTGTTTGTATTTTACGGGTTTACAAGTGATCTTGACTGAGAATTGATTTGGATATGCTAACATATCTGTTAGCGATAGCAGAGTGTGTTTTGATGTTGAACAATGTTGATCTGAATGAGTTGAACGTGTTTCATAAAGCTCAACTGACTGACTTATCGGTCTGTTTTGTTTATCTTATGCGCTTTATCATCCGGTGCGCTTTATGTATGGACCAGTACACATGGTACACAGATAGCTGATGGTGCGCTTAATAATCCGGTGCGCCTTTTCGTGCGCAAAATACGGTAACTTTAAAATAAAGTATTATAGTTATAATGCATTAATAAATACAAGCTTCTTGTTTATAATCATTGTATGGCATTTAGTATTTATCACTAGCTTATTGCCGCAGTGTTGTGAGTTTGAACACCTTCTCTCTCATTTCCTGTCTAATAAAGCCTACGGGCCCAAGATCTTCAGATCCTTTAATGTATGCATAAAGAAGAAGTCAAAGCTGCTGTGACGTCACTTCCAGGTGAGTGTATTCTGTTTTGAGAGTTGTTTGTTAGCTACTTTTTATCGTTAATCCACAAATTACACACACTATTGTAGCTTCCTATTCACCAGTGAAAGTTTGATCGCTCCATAAACATTCCGGAGCCTCATACAGCTTGCTTTGGTTCAGTATTTTGTGGATCAAAATCCCCTTGTTCTCTACCCTCAGCCTGAGCTAGCCTTGCTGCTAGCTTCATGGCTGAATCTTCCTCCACCTTTATCTGTTCAAGTTGTCATATGTCGAGTCAGAACCCTGGCTCTTTCTCTGACGACAGCTGCGTTAAGTGCAGTGTAGTGGTAGCTTCTGTCACAAATGAAGTGTTCAGATTCAAGGCAGATAGAGACTCCCTCGTGCAAATAATGCCAAAAAGTCAAATCTAAGAAAAACTATCTCAGGCGTCAGACCAAATGATACAAATAAAGAAACAAATAAGCACATAAAATGTGGACTGTTAGGTCAATTTCCTTCAAATTGCTTTTAATTAATGAATTAGTGATTATAAAATAGATCATCTAGCTCTGACTGAAACTTCAACAAGATTATGTAAGAATAAATGAGTCCACCCCAGCCTCGGATAAAGTAGTGATAGCTGAAGATTTTAATGTCCACGTGAACATGAGAGATGACTCTCTCAGTAATTCTGTTAGATAGCATTGGTTTTGCTCAAAATGTAAAAAAACTGACTGGCAAACACACTCTTGGATCTTGTCCTAACGTATGGAATAGAGATCAGTGACCTGATTGTCTTCCCTCAAAACCCAATATTGTCAGATCTTTTCCTAATTACCTTTCAGTTTATTCTTAAAGATCATCCAGCCCCACAGAATAAAGTTAAAATGAAAAGGAAAATATCAGAAAAATCTTTCTCAAAGTTCAAAGAAATATTGGAGCCAATATTCAGTCACATGTCATGTGATCCTACTGAGAATAACTTTAGTCCCAGTGATCAATTTGTCGACTTGACCATGAATTCTCTGAAGTCTGCACTTGATGTTGCAGTTCTGTTAAAACAGAAGGCCTTTAGGCCAAAACGCGCCTCCCCATGGTATAATGAAGAATTGTTGACATAGACAAAGAGTTAGGAAATAAGAAAGACCATTTTGTTGCTCCCACAGAGAAGAATCCCTAAAAGCATGAAAAACTGGCCTACTGTCTTATAAGCAGGCTCTGCGCAAGTCCCATCTTAGATACTATTCCAACTTAATAGAAGAAATAACACTACATTTCTTTTCAGCACTGTAGCCAGGCTAACAAACTGCACCATTCTTATTCAAGAAACCTAGTTTATTTTTCTCCTAGATTTGACAAGGGTGTTGCCGCAGGGATATGATATCCCCAAGTTTTAACAAAAATCCCCATAAGATCCATCAGGTGAAATTTAATATAGATGAGAGGAGCTGGGGTGAAGGAGGAGTCAGAGATTGGGACAGGAGCACAGGAAGTGCATGCTAAAGTGGTTTCAGCACAGTGGGACGTCCAACAAGAACTCATTCGTCTGCAAAAGCCTCCAGACACAGAGATGAGGAAAATCTTTCTTCAGAACAAGATTGATTCATTACATGTGATAGCTCAGCGTATAAAAATACACTTGAACACATCTATAAAGAGTTAGAGGCTTCTGTAATTTGGAGAGCTATTAAAAGAGATTTTAATGGTTTTAAGTAGCACCCACCTGTCACCGCTGACCCTGCAAGGAGCCGGTTTTTGTAGATGATCTTAGTTCATTATGAAGAATGTGTGGTATTGGTCCTTTGTAACAATAAAAGAAACATGAAAAGAGTAACATGCTCAATGACTAAAAAATGGTCCAAGGTAACATCATTAGATATTTAACAATAACAAAATTAACTCAAGAAACGTAAATACACAAGTAAAGACACTTTTTGCAATGCAATGTTTTTCTCCTTGAAGTAACTAATATATCAGAAACTAATATGACAGAAAGAGCTATCAATGTGAAAAATATGTTACACTACAATACTAGTTTAACATGCTCCCAAACAATATGGTCTGGCCCGTGGCCCAGATTACCATAATAATTTACTATTATATATACTATATTTATTTAATTTTTTCCCGCACAATTTTCTGCACTGCTTTCTGACACAAATGTGTCAAGCTGCAGACACTGTAAATAACAGCTTCATTGATGATTTGGTGTAAATGTAACATGCACCAGAACCATGTGCTTGCAAGTCTGCTCGTCAACGAGGAACATTACGTCCAGTGGCACCGGAGGACAATGTGTTTTCCAGGTTTCGTCCGTGGATTAAAAGTCCTGTGCGAGTGCACGAGTACAGCTGTACGTGAAGTGCGGATTGTCCCACGGGTCAGGTTATGACTTGGACCTCGGCCTCGTCCCAGGATGTGTGCACATTTGCTCTAAATTCACACCCTCATAAGCTAATTTTGCTGTGCATATGCATTGGATTGTAATAAAACACACATAAAAGAATGTGACTATGGAGGCAAAGGAAAGAGAAAAATACATAATTTCTCAAGTGAAGATCCGTTTTCACCATTTTAGTGCTTTCAGGAACTTTTTACCATTGTCCAAATGCTTTTTTTTTTAATAAGCATGAAGCGGGTTGAAAAATATGAAATCTGTTGACTGGGGCGACAGCTGCGGGTCGGAGAACGCCAAAAACATGCATGATACTATACATACTATACGTAGCCTAGTGACCAAGCTGTGTTTGTTCTTCTGCACTAAATAGCAAAGTGAGCTTTTTTGGCTTTGGTCCTGCTTTAGTCCTGCTTTAGTCCTGCTTTAGTCCTGCTTTAGTCCTGCTTTAGTCCTGCTTTAGTCCCGATTTAGTCCTGCTTTAGTCCCTTGAGTCCCGCTTTAGTTCCGCTTTAGTCCCGCTTCAGTCCCGATTTAGTCCCGCTTTAGTCCCTTTAGTCCCCCTTTAGTTCCGCTTTAGTCCCGCTTCAGTCCCGCTTTAGTCCCGCTTCAGCCCCGCTTAAGTCCTGTTTTAGTCATGCTTTAGTCTTTAGTCTTTAGGTTTCAATGCTTTTGTACAGTTTTTAGTAAAATTGTTATGATATTTTTACTCCTCTGAAAGTGAAGTAGATTTTTGCCACTGTGAGTTATTTTTGGATCTTAGGGAGATAAAACATAAAATTGAGGGGTGATTTTGTCATCCAGCCCCACAAAAAATCTGTCTCCGTGGAAAATATGATTGTTCACCCCTGTGTTAGTCCTTCTATTTCAATAAATAGTGCATGCTTCAGGGTTTGGTATCGATATCGATTGGGGTGACATAAAAGAGGATTAGTGTTTGGTCCCACTTCACAATGTCTAAAGTCATGCTCTGAAACACAAATGCTAAGATGATGAAGATGTTTTTCTGTCCACTAATGATTTTGAGATGGAGAGAAGAACATCTGTCAAACAGCAAGAGACAAACTACCTGTTCCACATAATGGCTGCTCAAATGGCACCGCATTCATTCTTCATTCACATGCAGCAGAGTCTAATCTTGTTAATCACTGAGTCAATAAAACAGCGGGCGTCAAAAGAGCAATGTGTCTGTGCCACCGCAGAGGAAGCCGAACTCTCTGTTCATAAGGATTTGAGGGGAAATTGATTTGAGGTGCACTATGTAACGTTTCTGGTGGAGGGTCCACCACCTGTGATTCTGTGCACCACTGATGGTATTAGGCTGCCTCTGGTGGTACACAGAGTTCACTGCAGTTTGAGTATATGTTTTATCTTGCAGCAAATCTATTCATGTTTTTAGAGTTAATTATTATTTAGAATGGTTTGGTCTCATTTTAGCTCTGGTTTCTCCCTACTCAAGACCTCATATAGTCCATGTTAGAACTAGTGGTATGCAGAAACCCTGTAGTATCTTGGTACTTTGTGTGAAAACATTGAGAACCACTGACCTAGAATGCTCCACACTGTGGCATTAAATATATCCATCTCATAATTCACAGGTCAAATATGTTGAGAAAAGAGCTGGTTCACAGTAAGAATGCATGTTTTCATTTATTTTTAAGTATTTTGAGACATACAAACACCTGTAAGGACATGAATACTAGATTGAAATCATCACTCTGACAAAGCAATACCATCTTCACAAAGACAAGCGGGTGGCGGACCTTCCACCAAAAATGTTGCACAGTTAAGCTACACAGTCTGAGAATTAAAGTATTTTGAAGTAAGCAAAATGTATTACTTATTTACTACAATATATTACCACTTTCCGAGCATGTTTTTGTCTACACTCTTCTAAAATGCCTGTATACACTCTGGTAACCTCTGAATCCTAATGTGATTAAGAGAAAAAAAAAAACATTATTATTATTATGAGCCTATATAACACAAACCCGTACAGTATCAGTCCCAAACATTCAAGTCGAAAATCCTCTTTCGCCACAATCATCCAGGGGCCTGACATTTCTGCTCTTCCCCAAAACGTCTCAAAAGTCTGGCTGTGACATGACTTTGCCCTTTGGTCTGTCTCCCAGAGCCGCTGCTACTGTCTTGTTTTAAAAAAAGTAAAAGTAAAATAAACCATGGCATTGTCTAAGGTTGTGTTCATTTTCAGAACAATACAAACACAAGATGCACCTTAAACATTGTACTCACAGTTACAAGCAACAACCACACTATTCTAACTGGTAGTAGCCTTATTTGGGCTCTTGTCTGAATGATGCTTAGATGTTGCTGATAGAGAGTTATCTGTGAGTGGCTTTTGTGTGAGCACTAGCGCCTGAGGTCACTATCTGTCAAATCTGAAGTGATCTTCCCAAAAATCTACTACTAACTGACATGACAGGCAATGAAAAAAATATGTGAATTGGCAGATTTTGTTTTCTTTTGTTTTCAGACTGTTTAATATCCCCAACTAACATATTATAAAAGGAGGTAAAAAATATATATATAATAATAATCACTATCCTTATTATTAAAAAATGTATATATTATTACTTTAAAGGTGATCTATGTAACTTTTTTTCATGGAGATGTTATTGTTATGCCTGGACTATTCCACAGTATGGCATTAAACTAATTTATCTCTATAGAGACAAGCAGGTGACGCCACCAGGTCAAGTTACAGGTAAGAACTACAGAGATGTAATACAGCTCAGTAAAAACGCATGTTTTAAAGATATTATTGAGCAATATTATCACTTGTAATTTAAAAAATGAAAATAGATACATTTATTACTTTACTTCATGGAGACAAGCAAATGTTTTCTTTTCAAATATTCTCACTTTTCTTTTTATAGACTTGAAAGGCTTTGACAAACTTTATGGATCCATCTGGGAAATGACTTGCATGCTGTAGCTCAAAATAAAAATATTAAACAATTCTCTTAGCAATAAAGAACAAGTGTAAATGTGTGTTCCATCAAATGGATTTTCATTTACGTTTTTCAATCAGAAAGTTGGGTTTACTGAGGACATAAGAAAAAACAGCCAAGAAGCGAGGCACTGCTTGCTCTGGATTACAAGGCAACAGCTATTATCCCCACAGAACACACAATATCATTCCTTCTTTCTGATTCCTCCTTTTCATGGTGTGAAATGTCAAAAATCCATTTCCATTTAGATTGAACTTTAGCTTTCCCTCCTGAGACAAAGGTGAGAGAAACTCATCAAGCTACAGCGCTGGAGTTCAATTAGCAGCTTTATAGTGAGGTTAACTTTGCATCATTCACTTTATCTGTCTCTATAAGGTGCATCTCCCGAGACGGACAGGGATGACACCACGCTACGCTAAACTGTACTGCACAGGGCAGAAGGGAGGCCTGCTTTTGTAGGAGGTCCACCGAGAGAAAACAAATGTGGTTTGTGTCTGAACTGGAGCAGGGCAGCTGAACAAGTACATGAGCGTGAATGTACTTGGTGCTGTTTTATTTCCCAGGGATACTGACAGATGTTTCTAATCACATACTGGGAAGAAAAGCACTGTTGTTTTTCTTTTCTATAAAACATATAGACATTCTCCACCTGAAGATAGTAACTAATTATTGTAGGTAATTCAATTAAATCTTTCTCTAAATCAGAACAAGATGGGGTTGGGAGGACTTTACGTTCTAACATTTAAAGCTTGATTTTGATATTAAGGAAAAGGATCGACAACCAATGTAGCGACTTTCAGTTGACCACTGAGCTTTGCCATGGTGACAGGAAATGCAGAGCCCAGTGTGTGATCATCTAAACATGTAAGGCGGAACAATATAGTAAGTTCATGAATTGTATAAGTGCTGTTGTGTTTATTCCCCAGCAGATCTTAAATGTAAATGACGAAATGTGTCCTTTTCTTAATAATTTCATATAGTCAGGGAGTTATGGAAAAACAATTACTCACCATTTAAAAATGAATTACCAAACAAAATTACTCATGAACAAAACATGGAACAGAATTATCCAAATATTTGAAAATGTCAGTGGTAATTAGACTGAAATTATTTATTTTCTGTTTAAACAAAAAAGTTAGTAGGTAAAAAACTAACACATCCTTTATTTTGCCCTTGTTGCTGGCATAAAGTTATCAGTGTTTTTTTTAACGAAAGGCTTGTTTAGTTCAAAAGAAAATCCAAGGAAGCTATTTATTCACCTGGCGTTGCCTTATTTCTCCTTGACACCTCGCCCCACACGCTGCCTCCCCTGAGCATCACTGCGAGGCTGAAAACACTGTTCTTTACACCTCAAGAGGAGAGCCCAAAATGTAATCGCTGTTGACCCCAATTATCTACGACTTCACCTGCAAAAAAAAAAAGGTGAAACTAAAACACAGAGCAATGCCCCAAGGAGTAAGGGCCAAAGCATTGAGCAGCAACTTCAATTCAACAATTACCTCTGCCTCCGCCCCTCCTCTATGTCATTGCATCACCTTACAAGACTGTGACTAAAAATCGCCCTGTCTGTTCTGCCATTAATTAACACTAAGTTTGATTTGTATCCACTTGAACATGAAAATAAGAGACTAATTAGGCTGCAGCTATTGTCAGTGTAATATTAAAAAACTGAGGCAAGCACACATTTTCTGACACTGCAAGACTGTAATGATGAGAAGAACAACACTTCTGACTCCTGTCGTTGATATTGCATTGCAAGACACCAAACGAATAACGAATCTGACAATCGTCTAATTTTGGGATGATCCAATCATAGCCGTTTATTTGTAGCGCACATCTCGAAGACTGGAGTCTGAAATGATTTTTGTTACGTTCAGAATGACAAATATAACTTCTTGACCCCAGATTTACAGAGTTAAGTGCTTTGCGACCCAGTTCAAGACTGTGGGGGGTATCACACTTCAGGCTATTATTGTTAATACATAACATAGATCACCATGTTATCTTCTGTTGGTTTGAAAATGCAATATTCACCAAAAACAGCATATTAAAAATGTTCTGTTCCGGTTTTGACGCTCGGATTCTCTTCTCCTCCTCCTGACACCTGCACAAAGTCCCTCCCATTCATGCTGTAGCTTGCCACTGGTGATATGACTCAAAGCCAAATCTGTCAGTCACACAGACTTCTCAATACTATTGGGAGGGAATCTTTCTTTAGAGACCGCGTTTTAGTAAAATAACGTAATAAGTAAAACAATAAAAAACGGTACGAAATAAATAGCTTTATATAGCCTAGTAATAGTTGGACACAAATGTGGACACTGTTGCACAAATCTTCAGCAGGTGAAAGACTCATATTCATGCATCAGCAGCAGGAACAGGAACATGGATTTGATGATTTCTGATATGAAATGTTCAATGCTCAAACGCAAAATGAGCTTACTATTTGTGTATTTTAAGCTTATCTTTGTGGCAAATTATAAATTAATTATTAATTGTATTGAATCAAATGAGTGCATTGTGTTTGTATTCACAGTCACGTTAGTGTGGACACAGTCAGAGCTCACAGCAGCTTTACTCTGTCATGTTCATACTTTATTACACTCTGACCTGTGTTTTACCTGTAGCTCCTGATCTGTCAGGTAGCTAGCATCACAGAAGTTTGTTTTCTTGTTTTTAGCTCCACATTAGCGTTGTTTTTAGCACAGCTCTAACGTCCACAAAACTTTCTTTCTTCCATGTGTTTCCCAAAACCACACAACCACATCTCTTTGCCTGCTCAGACCTCTGCTCAACTTAGTAAAAGTGTACGGAGTCATTTCTCAGCACACATGGCAGCATGAGCAGTGCAGGGGAGGGGCAGCAGCAGCAGCAGCAAAGGACTGCTATCGGAAATTGATAAATATAAATCTTTTTTTTTTTAAAGTTAAACGTCTGAGGCGCTGGATGCGGCCCGCGGGCTGCAAGATTGATACCCCAGGTGTAAACACACAGAGCACACTTTCTCCATTGGGAGCCTGTCACTGAAACAAACTCTAGCTATGTTCCCCCGAGTTGCCTCTCCCTGGGAAGAGTGAAAAAAGTATGTCTTCTGGTTGTCCAAATACACTTTCTGTCTGGGCGCATTTTCAATAAAAAGCCAAAAAGAAAAGTAGCAGAAATAAATAATTAATAATTATGCTGCACCACTGTTGCTATCTGCTGCTCTGTCCTGTGAGGGGAGGGGGAGCAGAATACCTGAAAGGAGGGGCCTAGTGAGAGCTGGACATGGATCAAGAACTTATTATAGTTCTATGGAACTGGAGCTTGAGCTTGTGGGGTGTGACCTGTACAAAAGCCAAACACGGTTCATAAAGAGGATTGGAATACCGGTAGTTTTTCAAATAGTGCCCAGGAGAGATCTAAGATTACTCAATTGTTTAAAAAACCCTTCAGACTTGTTTTTGATGAAAGGATAAAGTTGTAACATGGCAGAAAGCCACCATAAGTTTTGCATAATACCATCTCTTTAAGTAGAGGAAAAGTGTGCACGGTAGTTTGTTTGGCTGTCCAGACAAATTACCTTATAGCACAATATCATACTGTGTTCAGTTTTTGTTTGGATGTTATTAGCTAAACAATATAAGTAATATAGTGATTATTATTTATAAAAATCTCATGTTTGGAAGTAATTCTGTTGGAAAAGTGCACTACCGGCAGCAGCTGAAGAAACTGTGTCCAGGTGGCTCAATCAATCATGTGTTTTGGGACTGAACAGACATATTGAACTGAGATCAATAAAGCACTACAAATGATTTTCTGCAATAACATCTCACTGAACTTTAAAACTATGAATCTGGTACATTAAACTCTGTAGATGGATATGTTTGGTGTCTCCTATTGGCAGCAAAGAAAGCGATTGGATGAGGCTGAATGGACCAACTGTTCAGGAATGGGCTATAATAACGACAAAGAAGAAAATGAAGAAAGTTTTTTGAAGAAACACTTTTGCGGTGAACCAAAAGATGGATACGTTTTTCCAACATTGCTCCAAATGGGACCTTAGAACCTTAGAACATTTACTCATTTATTTTTATACTGTTTTGTTTCCATTTCTGTGTTTTGTTTTGAATACAATCATGGCATATTTGGTTTTGTTTTTATTCTTTTTTTGCAACAAAGACGCAGATATAAGCAGGGTGTTTTCATGTTCTGGGGTAAATACTCTCATCAGCACAAGCCTATGAGAGATGTTGAAGCTTAGGGGTGTTTTGGCTGGTCACCGCTGATGATGATGATGATGATGATGATGATGATGATGATGATGTGTGAAATGTTTGCCTCACGCCTTGGCTCAAAAGCAAAGGTTTCAGCCGTGTTCAGGCGGGCAGAGCATCAAACTGCGCACTGGCCATGACACCTGAGTCCGTGCCTGTTTGATATGTATTAATGATGATGTGAAGAGAAACCTTCTGAGAGAAAAGGACTGACAATTAACCTGCTCCCAACCATTGAAAGAAGGGAATGAGAGCTCTGGGAAAGCAACTTCTTTTGAGCATATCATATGAAAAATAAGCTTGCATGTTTATCGGGCAATAATTTATAAAAAGCCAGAGGTAAAACATCTTCAAAAGGCCAGTTGGCAAGATGTTAGCAACAAGTTAGCACATACAACTTTGGATGTAACACACACTATTAGGTTTTCTGAATAGAGAAATAAAAGCATGCTTTTTTGTTGTCGGATTGTGTGGGTTGTGTTAATACGTTGTTATGCTTTACCAAGTTAATCAAATTGATTAAAAGACTGAAATCTGAACTTCTAATGTGTGAAATGTCTGTGGAGGTTTAAAAGTAAAGTACGGGGTTAGAGTTGTTGAACCCTGAACTTAACCAAGACAAAAGTGGTACGGAACAAGAGCCAAGAGAACCAAACCAGGACTACATCAGAGTTCAGACAAGTGTGAATGCAGCCCTAGATTCTATTTTAATGAATCTTGCAGCCAAATATTTGCAGTACTTTTCTCTCAAACTCCATAATCTGCATCCTCTCCTCACACACCAACTTCATGTCCTCTGTTACAACATTAATACATTGCTTTTCTCCCCATAGGCCTTCTGCAACAGCTTCGGCACCCTTCTATTTTTGGCAACTTGTCCAAAACATCTCCTTCTGGCAACTTTATCTCTATAACCTTTAACAAGCTTCTGCTGACACTCATTCAAAGCTCTTACCATCCTCATAACAACCAAAGAGAACTGCTTTACACTTTCTGTCTGACGTGGCACTTTATTCATGTGTACCTTCTTAAATGAATCTAGGAGAGGCCAATTTCCTCTGCCTGATAAAATCTCAGGTTCGCTTTTCTGGGCTGGAAAGGTTCATTAACAATGTCTGACACGGAGGACAAAGGAGAAACAACTAACTACTGTATGGAACACAGAGCAGAGTATGCAGAAGAGCACTGGTAAAGATACAATGGTGAAGAGACAATCAAGCTCATTAAAAAGAATGCGACAGGATTTGACAAGCCTAAAAAGAGAACAAGCTTTGATGTATTTTTTTTTTTAATCAGTTTTGATTGTGAAGAGCAGCACTTGAAAGAAGCTACAGAAACACAAACTATGAAAAACTAGTGAGGAAGAGAAAATACAAGTCTAAATAAAGCTTGGTGTGGCGTATAATTAGAAGAAATAGTTTTTTTCTTCAAAACATCACTTGACTATAATTTGGGACTTTTTACTCTAATTATCCAACTGCTTGTGTTCTAACTTGAAATTAGACTTTGGTCACACACAATGTTATGCATTGTACTGCAAACATAAGTGAATACTGTGATATTAGTACTTTAAAGCTAACACTCCTTAGTATCAAAACTGTTATGTCTACATGTACAGTACAACTATTTCTAGTCTCTGTAAATAATGAATACGATGCCTCAGTGTACAAAATCACTCTGAAAGCCATGACATATTTCATACATGATTTATTATTTAACAAATATATATTTTTAAATCCTCTTAAGGTTGTTTGTAAAGTTCAGGTACCTGACCTTATTCTTGTGATTTTGTTTTATGTATACACCCTTTGAGTTTATATTGTAAACGCAGCACTTTGTATTTACCATGACAATTGACAGAGGCAGAAACACTCCAATAAAATCATCGAACCGGTCTTCACCATCTATAGTCCGAGCCCCTTCCAGGCAGGGAGCGATTTCAAGGGGGATGTTGCAAAGGTGAGTCATTTCACAAAAGCAAGACCTGGGGGCTCTTTTTCATATGGCACTGAACAGAAAATCAATACATGACACAATAGTGATGCAAACCAGACTTATCTTGTGCAGGACACACACACAATAAATAATTTGTTCGTTGTGTTGAGCTTAACCCGCTTACACTGTGTGAGCAGATTCCCTGAGCTACGTTTAATCACAATCACAATACATTTAAAAGAGGAATTCCCAGAGCAAACCAAGTACACAGAGCTGCAAGGTTAGGGGCTGTGAATGGAATCTGATCCAGGATGCTACTTCTTAACAAAGTGCTCTCTGTGGTCTGGCTAATTCTTGTGTAATTCAGTTTGAATGTTTTCTAATCTATTCCAGGAGTATATGTTTTACGATGGCTTTACAATGGTACATCAACTATTGGAATCAAATTATGGTTACAGTCGGAGCGCGAGAAAAGAATACTGAAATTGTCAATCCATCATATCCTTCTACTGATGAATCCTGAAGAGTGATACACGATTACAATACAATAACCTATACATTAAGTCCCATAGTGAGCCGAAATACAAGGAGCTATGGCGGATGTTCAAACTAAAAGCATGCTAATGTAACAATATCAGGTACTGAATAATAGCTAGTTGGTTGCATTCATGAAATTCTCACATATGATGTCATCATTTCAGATGGAGGGGGCAAATATAACCCATGGAACCCTCAATATTTTTCAGACATGATTCAAAAACTGCCATATTCATCTCAGGGCATAAAGTAATTTCAACTGACAACAATCGATGTATAGAATAACGTCTTCACTTTTTTAAGTTATTGAGAAGAAAATAAATTCACCTTAATACATATGCGCTGACACAGAAGGCACTTTGAACTATAGTTTTTGTTTAGTTTTGTATGGATAATGTATGTAGCGATGTTAACACTAAGGTACAAACATTAGCATTTTAGCAGCAAGTTCTACCATAAAATCCTGCCCGGCAATTTATTTTGAACTATATCACTTTCAAATGCTTTCTGTGTTGGTTTAACGTATTTGAGGAAGTGACCATTACTGAATCTGTTTCCCAAGAGCTTGCAGATCTTTGTATTCTGTCCATGCCGCACTGTAACCATAGTCATAGCCTGGTGTAGCCTTATATTTTTATCCAACTGCACAGTCTGTGTTAAATTTGAGTCAATTTTTACAATTACTTATCTTGATCTTTGAGTCCATGTCTCTATACCCCTTGCTGTTTTTGAACTGTGCATAGCAAAACTGAAATAAAGGTTTTATTATTTAATCTTATCTTTACATTTTATGACATCTTGCTATGTGTGCCTACAACCTGTTTACAAAGTGTGACTGGGCATTTACAGTAGATTACGTTGAGGGGTTTTCCCGTTGTGTGAGCCTAAGCCCTTTAGATCCGCCGCAGGGCTAAACGCTGTGAATTGTGTCTGATCCTGATGCAACCTGTTAGCGCTGTCCGTGGTGCTGAACCGTGCTCACTGAAGCGTATCCTGTTAACGCAGAGCTGTCCTTGGTGCTGAACTGAAGGCGCGTACTGCAACCTGCTCACCTAGCACCACTCCGCGGCAAAAGAGCAACGTGCAGTCACTATAAAACGCGCACATGGCTAAGTAAAGAAGCGAATACATTAAGGGCATTTATTCATGTGTTAAAATAGTCTGAGAAAATTAGGAAGTAAAGTATCTGGACTTACACAAAAACTCCAAACAGCAGAACTCGGATGCCAATCTCCAGAGCGAGTTGCCGCACATTTTTCCTACGATCCGGTGGCGCGTTCATGATTCCCAGATAATCCGTCACAGCAGCGTTTCGGTTGTAAATCACTTCAGACTGTTCACTTTATAATCCACTACAGCAGCGGCAGGAGGAGAGGCTCCTTCATTCACAAAAAGCCGTGCGCCTCCATCGCGTCTCTGTCACCTTAAGCGTCTTCTCGTCTCCGCGGTCAGCTCAACCTCTCCGTCTGATCCGATCCCCGCGGGTTCTTTGCTTTATATTGCAACTCTGTCAGCTGCGGTTCTGCCCCCTGAAAGTCTCCTTCATCCACTTGTCCGATGTCTTTCAGCAAAGTATGGCAAAGAAAGAGAGAGGAAAAGACACACATTCGAGGTCTGAGCAGCGGGAGAAAGTGTGATGCAAAAGAGCAAAGTAAAGGCAAAGACTTCGAGCTTCACCGCGCGCTTATGAAGCCCCCCCTCTCTCTCCCCGCCCCCTCCCTCTCTCTGAGGTTTCACTTTGCACAGTCACGTGACCAACGAGCGCAGGAAATACATTCTATAACGCTAATTGTATTGTTCCTCATTCTCCCGTTCCAAGACAAAAATAAGGATAACGTGTGTTTAAGACTTTGTGGTACAATGCTTGACTAATAAATGTAAAGAATTTGGTATGCACTTTATGATTGACAATCCATCGATTTTGGAAGAGTCATAACTTGTAAAAAAAATAAATCAGTCTTTATTTGATTCGCTCAATGCCATGATTGCCTCTTTAATAATGCCAAAACTAAATTAAAAGGGTGTGGCCCTGATGTGTCTGATGCTAGAACTGCTAATTGTGCAGATTATATGCCTCACCGAGACCGACATTACAACTTTTGTTTGTGACGTGTTTATCAAGTCAGCATCCGGTACGTTGTATGGCTTAATGTGGAATGATATTGTATGCCTTGTCAATGCTGTCAGAAGCAGAAATGGGTTTTAAAGACATTATATTTTTACTAAACAGCTATATTGATACCATAATCAAATAAAACTTGACAACTTTTGCATCAAAACAGAGGTTCTCATTTTTATTTATTTTTTACACCCTGTATCACTAAGACGTCTGAAACAGAACTAATCTAGGACTAAAATATGCTAAAAAAAGAAGAAGTCAAAAACAGTACTATACGCAATAAAAATATATATTGTGTTACTAATAAATTGATGCACGTTACACTCATCTCAATGTGTCTAGGGTGTCTCTGGGAGTTACAACATATTGCATTATTTCCACAGAACAGAGGCAGAGTCAACAGGGAGTGTGCTTGTCTTGTTAGAGTCTGACAGAACCATTGCTCTTGTCACTGCAGAGACTTGTGTCCTGTTTGAGTGCAGATATGTGTCTTCATCAGAGATACCTCGGGCTGCATACCTTCCCCAGTGTTGACAGGACGTCTCAGGGCCGATGTGGCTGTTTGGTGCGGGTTATTAAGCCCTCTGCTGTCAGCGGTGAGAGGCTGCCCCTTCAGCACTCAGGTCTATAGAGGAGGGTCCGAGGAGACATGTCTGACACTGGGTTTTCGTTGTGAAGTACATGACCTTGCTCTGTTTGTGCCGGTGTGAAAAGCCAAGTACCACAGGGAAGCCACTGGAAGCATACAGTATCTGATGAAGACGAGGCGCACACATCAAAACACACGGACACTGGACATTTGATGACCACATTTGTATTCATTTTTAAAATCTGGAAATTTAACCAGATTAAATAAAGCAAATCATTGGCTTATTTGCAAAGCTATCCTTGGATTTCAGTTTCGTGTTGTGTGTTACATTTTTAGGTCTTTATTCTTTTATAATATCTCGTTTTTAAATTGTAATCACTTTGGCACATGTCCTAGTTTATCATCACATTACAACTCATGGATAATATTCTGCTATAAACTTTTTGAAAAGTCTGCTTTCGTGTGGTTTTAGCCAATTACCTTGAAAATATTCCAAACTTAATGGGACTTTCCTGGTTAAATACAAGATAAAAAATCAATCAATCAAATGTACCAATTACCTGTAAATATAGGCAAAAGTAATAGTAAATGTAAATAGACCTGTAATATAGCTAGCAATGGTAGCAGGGTCAATGCTTTTTATGACGTCATTAGTTTGAGGCATTGGAGTATAGCTACAGAGAAACCAGTAACAATAGCAATATTGTAAGATAGTATAACAATATAAATCCATCCATCCATCCATCTTCTGCCGCTTTATCTGGGGCTGGGTCGCGGGGGCAGCAGTCTGAGCAGGGACTCCCAGACTTCCTTCTCCCCAGACACTTCCTCCAACTCCTCCGGGGGGATCCCGAGGCGTTCCCAGGCCAGCCGAGAGACATAGTCCGGAACAGATGCCCGAGCCACCTCAGCTGGCTCCTCTCAACGTGGAGGAGCAGCGGCTCTACTCCGAGCTCCCCCCGTGTGGCCGAGCTCCTCACCTTATCTCTAAGGGAGTGCCCAGCCACACGGCGGAGGAAACTCATTTCGACCGCTTGTATCCGCGATCTTGTTCTTTCGGTCACTACCCAAAGCTCATGACCATAGGTGAGGGTAGGAACGTAGACCGACCGGTAAATCGAGAGCTTTGCCTTTCGGCTCAGCTCCCTCTTTACCACAACGGTCCGATGCAGCGACTGCATCACTGCAGCCGCTGCACCGATCCGCCTGTCGATCTCACGCTCCATCCTTCCCTCACTCGTGAACAAGACCCCGAGATACTTGAACTCCTCCACTTGGGGCAGGACACCCCACCCACCTGGAGAGGGCAAGCCACCTTTTTCCGGTCGAGAACCATGGCCTCGTATTTGGAGGTGCTGATTCTCATCCCAGCTGCTTCACACTCGGCTGTAAACCGTCCCAGTGCATGTTGCAGGTCCGGGTTTGATGGAGCCATAAGGACAACATCGTCTGCAAACAGCAGAGATGAGATCCTGTGGTCCCCAAACCGGACACCCTCCGACCCCTGACTGCGCCTAGAAATTCTGTCCATAAAAATTATGAACAGAACCGGTGACACAGGGCAGCCCTGGCGGAGTCCAACATGCACTGGGAACAGGTCTGACTTACTGCCGGCAATGCGAACACAGCTCCTGCTCCGGTCATACAGGGACCGGACAGCCCTGAGCAAAGGGCCCCGGACCCCGTACTCCCGGAGCACCCCCCAAAGGACACCCCGAGGGATACGGTCGAAAGCCTTCTCCAGATCCACAAAGCACATGTGGAGTGGTTGGGCAAACTCCCATGAACCCTCGAGCACCCGATGGAGGGTATAGAGCTGGTCCAGTGTTCCACGACCGGGATGAAAACCACTCTGCTCCTCCTGAATCCCAGGTTCAACTATCGGTCGGATTCTCCTCTCCAGTACCTTGGAATAGACCTTACCCGGGAGGCTGAGGAGTGTGATCCCTCTGTAGTTGGAACACACCCTCCGGTCCCCCTTCTTGAACAGAGGGACCACCACCCCGGTCTGCCAGTCCAGAGGCACGGTCCCCGAACGCCACGCGATGTTGCAGAGACGTGTCAACCAAGACAGTCCTACAACATCCAGATACTTTAGGTACTCAGGGCGGATCTCATCCACCCCCGGAGCCCTGCCACCGAGGAGTTTGCGAACAACCTCAGTGACTTCAGCTTGGGTGATGGATGAGCCAGCCTCCGAGTCCCCGGTCTCTACTTCCTCTTCGGAAGACGTGACTGAGGGATTAAGGAG
Source organism: Eucyclogobius newberryi (assembly GCF_026437365.1). NCBI lineage: Eukaryota > Metazoa > Chordata > Actinopteri > Gobiiformes > Gobiidae > Eucyclogobius > Eucyclogobius newberryi. The sequence goes on along the minus strand of NW_027316500.1, from coordinate 7,070,473 downwards.
ATCCTCAAAGTATTCCTTCCACCGTCCGACGACATCCCCAGTCGAGGTCAGCAGGCCTCCACCCGCACCGTAAACGGTGTTGGTGAGACACTGCTTCCCCCTCCTGAGGCGCCGGACGGTTTGCCAGAATTTCTTTGGTGCCGACCGATAGTCCTCCTCCATGGCCTCCCCGAACTCCTCCCAGGCCCGGGTTTTTGCCTCTGCGACAGCACGAGCCGCGGCTCGCTTGGCCTGCCGATACCCGTCGATGACCTCCGGAGACCTACAAGCCAGAGTGGCCTGATAGGCCTCCTTCTTCAGTCTGACGGCATCCCTTACTTTCGGTGTCCACCACCGGGTTCGGGGGTTGCCGCCATGACAGGCACCGGAGACCTTGCGACCACAGCTCCGAGCAGCCGCATCAACAATGGAGGCGGAGAACATGGTCCACTCGGACTCAATGTCCCCAGCCTCCCCCGGGACATGGGAGAAGCTCTCCCGGAGGTGCGAGTTGAATACCCTACTGACAGAGGGCTCCACTAGACGTTCCCAACAGACCCTCACAATGCGCTTGGGTCTGCCAAGTCTGTCCGGCTTCCTCCTCCGCCAGCGGATCCAACTCACCACCAGGTGGTGATCGGTTGACAACTCTGCCCCTCTCTTCACCCGAGTGTCCAAGACACGCGGCCGGAGGTCTGATGACACAACAACAAAGTCGATCATTGACTAGGGTGTCCTGGTGCCATGTGCACTGATGGACACCCTTGTGCTTGAACATGGTGTTCGTTATGGACAATCCGTGGCTAGCACAGAAGTCCAATAACTGAACACCGCTCGGGTTCAGATCGGGGAAGCCGTTCTTCCCGATCACCCCTCTCCAGGTGTCACTGTCATTGCCCACGTGGGCGTTGAAGTCCCCCAGTAGAACAACGGAGTCCCCGGTCGGTGCACTGTCCAGTACCCCTCCCAAGGACTCCAAGAAGGCCGGGTACTCTGCACTGCTGTTCGGGCCGTAGGCCGCCACAACAGTGAGAGACCTGTCCCCCACCCGAAGGCGGAGGGACGCGACCCTCTCGTTCACCGGGGTAAACTCCAACACGTGGCGGCTGAGCTGAGGGGCTATCAGCAAGCCCACACCAGCCCGCCGCCTCTCCCCGCGGGCAACACCAGAGAAGTGGAGCGTCCAGCCCCTCTCGAGGAGATGGGTTCCAGAGCCAAAACTGTGCGTGGAGGTGAGGCCGACTATATCTAGTCGGTATCGCTCAACCTCCCGCACAAGCTCAGGCTCTTTCCCCCCCAGCGAGGTGACATTCCATGTCCCCAGAGTTAGTCTCTGTGTCCGGAGATCTGGTCGCCGAGGCCCCTGCCGTCGACTGCCGCCCAGATCTCTCTGCACCGGCCCCTTATGGATCCTCCTGCGGGTGGTGGGCCCACGGGAGGGCGGCCCCACGTCGCTCTTTCGGGCTGTGCCCGGCCGGGCCCTGTGGGGTAAGACCCGGCCACCAGGCGCTCGCCATGGAGCACCCATCCCAGGCCTGGCTCCAGGATGGGGCCCCGGTGACGCCGATCCGGGCGACGTAAACGGCCTTGTTCGTGTCGTCGTCATAAGAGGCTTCTGAACCGATCTTTGTCTGACCCGTCACCTAGGACCTGTTTGCCTTGGGAGACCCTACCAGGAGCATGAAGCCCCCGACAACATAGCTCCCGGGATCATTCGGGCACTCAAACCCCTCCACCACGTTAAGGTGTGGGTTCAAGGAGAGGAACAATATAAATATTATTTGTTAATCCAGCTCTGGAGTTTAATTAATCCATCTAATTTGGTGCTCATGACTTCTGGAGTCACTGGCCTAGGGCTGTAGAAGAAGAAGTTTTGGCCGCCATAACCTCTCTGGCTCACTGTTCTTACGCCAACACACAAACTCTTCCAAACAAGGTCAAATATATAAGCAGAACAATACTTCAGCTCCAAAGTTAGCCAGAGAAGAAAATAATTTTTCTGCTGTAGATTTCCACAAGCATACCATTGCAGTCACTGATTATTACAGAATCAATGTGTTAAGTATGTATGTGATTATATTGCAAAATGCATTGCACTAAAATGCATATATGTATGAGACTAAATGTTCCAGACTGAGTACGTTATCAGAAATAGTAGACTAGTATGAGCTATGAATTACACATTTTTAATCATAATGCCGATCTCAGACACTTTTAAAAAGATTTTAGTGATTCATAAGTTCGTAGGTATGAGGTGAGACATCAGAAAATCTAAATTAAACAGGAAACACGTCTCTATGCTGCATTTTAAGGTATCTTAACTGTATGTGATGCACTTTAGAAACACTTTCAGACCAATATCAACCTATGGAAAGAGGGTTTAAACTTTGTCCTTTTACTGGCCTATACAGACTTCTTCCATGACCGTACATTACAAGCAGTCGATACATACACAAATGTGTCTCTCTTGTTATTCACATTTTGTTGGCGCGTGAATGGTGCATTGTGGTTAGGATTTCCACTATTGTCACTAGAGGGTTGTGGGTTGTGAGGAGGAACTAATCCATCTGTGCTGGCATGTGGCTGAACACTGGTGCTGACACATGATATTACACTTCAGAGAGGCAGACGAGGGCTGGGTCTGGATAGTCCCTGGAGGGCTCAATAATCCAGCCATGGACCTGTCTCCTGTGGGCCCAAAAACAAACAGTAATGGAACAGCAGCAGTGTGGACCTGAGGGTCACAAAGCCATACTTTATAGAGGCGCATGAATATTTGATGATCATTAAAACTGGTTCTCCCTTCAATACCTGCTCTCTAGAAAGGTAGTAGAACTCAAGAGATGGATTAAAACTGCACCAAAGTTCAGTGTTTCCACTGTCCAAAGCGACTCATGGATAGCTTATGGAATTACTAAATACCGTTTTGTTGGTTACTAATATATGGAATACATAACATTAATGCATAATTCAGGAAGATTTTGATTTTATTTAAAAGGGACATATTATGTTTGGCTTAATTAGCCTTTTGGTGACATAATTGTTATTAATGTAGCAGACCCATATCACAAGGACCTGGGCCATCAAAAAGCCTGGATCAAAGGCCCTTACATAACTGCTCTTGTGGAAGGTCCACCACTGCGTGTCTACATGAAGATATTATGTATATTACTGCTTTGCCGTGAATGTTCCAACATATGAGATTACACTTATTCATCTTGCGGTTAATTAGTTACAGTTGTTTCTATTGTTGAATAAATAAAGCATGCATTCTTACTGTGACAAAGATAACCACTCCACAAGCCTGACTTACATAGAGATAAATATATCCGTAGTTATTCCTCAAGTAGGAGAGTCTAAAGGGCTGCTGGGACAGTTATCCGTTTTCTATATTCCTGTGAACATTGTTTACTCTCCTTCTCTATTGATCAATGACTGTTTCATTGTCGCCAGTCGAGGCAAGTGTTGTTGTGATTTTGGGCAATTTCAAACTGAAATTGAATTGCAAATAAAACGGTCATGGACTGGAATAACACCAGGCTTATCTGTGCAAGTACCATTGCTGAGTCAGAGAACTTTCAACCTGGATTAGCGAATACACCTTATCCCACATCTGTGACGCAGTCCTTGAGGAGGTGCCTGACAGAAGGGGGCTTAAGCGTCACCTAATGTCTGAGAAAAATGTCTAATTAGCCTACAAGACGTGATACAATCGTGCTACGCTTCTAACAAAGGCTCCCACAATTTGCCAAAAGATTTCAGAACTTTCCTGTCTCAAAAGCTCTGGAGTTTAAAGTAAAGTTAACTATAGATAGAACAAACATTTCCAAAAACTGTGGAATTTGTTTACAGCAAAAACAGCAACTTTAAAACCTGCAAAAGTTATTCCAGCATGTGGACCTAAAAGTATAACGAAGACTGTATGTAGCTCCTCTCCTCTGCTGCCAACTGTTCAGAATTCATATTATGGAGGTGAGAGAGTATGTGCAAATACAGCACTTTAGAACCTACAAAAGTCACCCAAGCATACAGACCTCAAAGTATAACTAAGTATGTGTGTATGACTAAGTATGTATGTAGCTCCTATGTATGTAGCTCCTCTCCTCTACTACCATCTGTTCAAAATTCATATTATGGAAGTGGAAGTATGTGTGACCACCGCAATGAAATAACAGAAAAATGCATGACCTAAAAAAAACTTTCCACTGAGTTTCTAGGTCACAAGTTTGACGGGCGGGAAGCTGACTCTAGATGGCAATTTAAAAACTTGCGTGCATCCTCACGGCTTGACAAGACGTCCCATTAGCTGGATCTGACTAAGATTAATGAGTAGAGACTATCCATGGAGCCGCAGGTTTGAACATTCCCCGTTTTATCCGGAGGAGTATTTGGTGATATGCCTGCAGTCTGAGCCAGCTCTTCATTAAGAACAATAGCAGAAAAAGAAAGAGCCATGAGACGCGGAGGTGAGCTTACCTTCAAAGCTCTCAGACAGGAATCTGAGCTTTTAGGGACTGTGGTTGGTTTATTATCAGCTATCAACATGGTTTTAGCTGCCTGCATCAGACGGTATCAGATAGTGGGCACTGATGTGTGGCTTTGATGCCTCAGAGCAGAAGAGGGACGTTATTACAGCTCAATTTGTCCTTAAAAATACCAACATAAACCCTACGCCGATGGATTTGAAATGGGCGTCTAATGCACCATAATCAATAACTGCTTAACTTACCATTCAAGACTACATGCTTTTCCTTTACTATACAAGAACATATATAGTTTAGACCCGGTCTTATCCCGGAGTTCTGATGTGCATGTTCTGTTCAACAAAGGTAACGTTTTAATTGTAAAACAGAAGACAAAATAACAGAGAACAATGAGAGACAATGCTCACATCTGCAGGATAAATTAACAAAACACTAAATGCAATTAAAACTGTGATGAGAGAAGTCTAATTTGGTTTTAAATTATAGATGACAGTTCTCCCTTTCCCAGTTTTGGGAAAGTTCACTTTCTACATGTACTAGTTCAGTTCATTGTTCACACATTTTAAAATGAACTAGTTCAGTTCATAATTCAAAATTTTGAACTAAGTTCACAGCTCCAAAAAATGAACTAGTTTTTTTTTTCCAATATTATGCTATAATGTTTCTACATTATTTCCACAGCCCAAATACAACCACAGGCAGCAATTATTTTATTAGTTTAATGCTGAAACTATGTGTCAGATTTCATCTTCATCCAATTTTGAATCCTTACCCAGGATTTACATTCACATTGAAGGGACAGACTTCACTAGAGGCAAAGTTTGCACAGAAATGCAGATTGTTCCCATTCTCACCCACATCAAACTCATGTAACTGGTCGTAGTGAGACTCCTGCTGCTCTGTTTTGATGCGCATGCGCAGTGCGGTGCGACACGCGAAATCTCTGTCTCCGCATCTATCGCCTCTGCAACTCTGGAGCTCTCACACTAAGCTCTGGTTGGACAACATAACGGTGTGTTTCTCACCTGGAAGTCTCTATAAATCTGACACTTTATTGAACGAAATTAAAATGAACGAAAGTGCCGTTCACAGACACCAGAATGAACGCGTTCACATTATCGTTCGTCAGCAGTAATACCGTTAGTTCAGTTCACGTTCACCAAAATTATGAACGCGTTCATGAACTTTCGTTCAATGAACGCGTTCAGGTACAACACTGCCCTTTACAATGCATCACTGAAATAAACAAACCAGATTGCACAACTCTGAGTTGAGGGAGTGATGGTAAGAATAACATCCTCTGTATATAGTTTGAACAAATACAAAATAACATAAATCAACCTTTATGTACAACCAGAGGTTGCACTTGGCCTTATTTATTTCTACATGAATAGAAATGTATCTTCAAATTTCACTTATGTCAACTTGAATACACCTCAAGACTGAGGCAAGACTCTTGATCCACCTCGCCTCGTATAAGTAGCAGGGTTGGCAAAAGTATTAATTAAAATCACATACTTACCGACATGGGCGGAGCCAGGCCCTGGCTATGCGGCTTGAGCCCCGGATATCTGTCCAAAAGCCACAGATTTTTTATCCTTTAAAAAATGCATAATGACGTGACTAAGTGGATAGCGCAACAGGTAGAGTGTTGGGTTAGAACGCAGGTGTCAATTCTCTTTACCCTTTTCATTGGTTACTTTTGTTGAACTGATGTATGATTGGCTGCATGTAGAAAGTGGGCGGGAGCGTAGAAAATGCGCGGTGTTTACAGCATGTCATGCAATCTGACCAATTTGGCCTTTTCTATAATTTAACTCAGGTTTTGCAAAAAGTGTAGGGCATAGATAAGAGCAGATAGACTGGAAAAAAGAGACATTCAGAACATGTGCTGAAAAACAAAGTTTATCTAACGTAGAATAGACAACAACAGCACATGATCGTTCAAACCATGAATTCATTGTGGTTGTCGGTGAAGCAGTGGCTCAGGTTTTATTCATCTACAAAGCTAAAGCAGAGAAACTACAGGACAAACAGCTCACTGAGTAAGGTGTCTGCTAAAGGTAAGACTGACTTTTACTTTCAATAAAGATCAGTCTAATTCTAAAACAGCAATTATTAATATAATGAATGTCTAGACTAGACAGCAGAGCATCAGTCTGTGAGCCTTAGTGTTATGAGTTCGAGTCCTGTCAGGGGTGTGATTTTCATGTTTGTTTTGTCACTGATTGTTTTAAAGAACATCAAGATGTACAATTTCTTGAATAACTAAATGTCACCTCTGCTGTTCTGTTCAAAGTTTTTTGGAGGGAGGAGTTTTCTCAGAAGGCAGAAAGTCTGTCTTTGCCTTTGGAGTGTTACTGTCTGTAACTGCACTAAAACCACATCATATTGGCCAGAATGAACCCCCTCCCTTTCTTTTTGGGCTAAGCCCCGGATGTTTAGAATGTCTGGCTCGGCCTCTGCTTATCGATACTGAAACTAGTATCGAAGCTGGATACTCATTTGAGCGATTATCAGAAAATCATAAACAGGACAAAATTTGACCTTTCCTTGGTTTTAGAATGATCTTGAGCTTCATCTTGAGCGAGTTCAAATTACATTATATTGTCTATGAGGAAAAAATAAAGAAGTATCAATAATGTGTATCGAGTATCAAGCTTTTTTCTTAGTCTCAAAATTGACTTTGAAATGTTAGTATTGTGACAACACTAATAAGCTGTATGGGTGTGTGGTGGTCGTCAGGGCCGTTTGCTTCTGTCTCCAGGGAAGCAACAGAAGTAACTCACCACCATAGAGTGTGGGGAGTGTATGAATAATGCACAACATATTAAAAAAGGTACTTTTCTGGAAAAGAGCTGTATAAGATATGATTGTATTACTTATTTAAATGGTGTCAGCCAAAGATGAGTAAGACTCAAAGTAAGTGGTCCTCTGCAGCAACAACAGCGGTCTGTGTGATTCGTCCTGGACGACCGAGGTCAACTGGACACAGGTTTTTAGAGTGAATAGGCTTCACCAATCAACTAAGTAGCTTCTTTGGTTCTGACAGGGTTCGGGTTTTGGACTGGCTTAACGCAACAGTATGTAAGTTTCTGAAGGTGTCAGGACACCTGTATGATTCCATGGAAATATAAAGTTAAATCCATAAGTTCTCCATGCAGATAGATAAGTTTTATGCCACACTGTGGGATATTATAGCCAAAGGAACAACATTTCCATGGAAACAAGCAAGAGAGGCTCCTCCAGGCCAAGTATGAGTCAGGTTTCTGCTTTTTTATTCGAGTTTTACAGCCTTTGATTGTAACACGTGTACTTATCGAGTCAGGCAGCACATTCCACCGTATTGTGACCTTCACTGAGAAAGATGATTGCCCAAAAGCAGCGTGACAGTCATAAAGCGATGCTATGTGGATCGTTCACAGTTTGCAGTAGTTTTCGACAGTATGGAGTATCTGCTATTAAGTAAATCCTTTGAAATGCCAAAAGATTCAAACTGTGTCACTTGTGTCATGTCGTGCAAAATTGTTCAAGGCCTTAATATGCGTCATACGACAGGAAATAAAGGTTAAATAGTCCAGCACCAATAGAATACTCTGACTAGCCCTACAGTTTTCTTTGTTTCGGCTTGGGTTTAAGGAGAGTTGTGTTTTAGGTTTCAGGGGTTTTAGTCGGTTATCCAGTTCCTTAACCAGAGCCCTGTAAGAATGTAACAGTGGAAGCCAATGCCATCAAACCCCAAGAAAAGAAGGAAGAAGCCCTGTCAGAACTGGAGAAGCTACTCGGATGGGTGGCAAAAGTGACAGAATTCAACATTTTACTACAACAGCAGAACACAAAATGAACAATAAACATGAATGTGATGGTAACGGTGGTGATAAATGTTAAATGCCACTGTATCTGAATCCCTGGCCGACCTGCGGAGGCTCTAAACATTGTTACCCACGCTCCTTTGGGTCGTGCCTTCTCTGTTGTCGGACATAAAGCCCACGACACAGCTCTAATGATCGGCCTCACGACCCCAGCGTTATCTGACTCACGAGCCCCTGTTTTGTTAGTCCTGGTTAGATCCTACACAGAGAAATAACAAGCCGTACTGGGGAGTGTATTCATGTGATGTCTCTTTTTTACAAGGTGACCGTGTGGGTGGCTTTTCTATGCACTTAAAAAAGCACAGAGGGAATTCTTTTGTCTGTAACCAATTGAAAAGTATTTGCGAAGCTATGGAGAGGAATTGCATTAAGGTTAAAAGCCTGTGGTTCTTTCTTATCCTTGAATCCTAGTTCCAAGTGAATTTTGAGCAGAAATGGAAGAAATATACAGAAATAAGCAACACTAAAGAGACAAAAAAGACAGAAAGACACTGAAACAAATAACCTTTAAACATAGGTCGGTTAGATTTATCTAATCTAGTCGAATCAAGATTAAGATTCCAATTACAAATCATTTTATTATTTCATTTATAATTAGTATTTATGCTTAATAGCCTGAAATATAAAACATCTTCAGGAGCATCAAAATGTCCATAGGAGTGGCCGACAATGACAAACGTGAAACTCTTCATTTATATTTTTTAATCCCAGTGGTATAAATGTCGTGGTTGAGGTTCAAGTACAAAAAGTTAATGATCCACCAAAGGTTAAACTTTATACTCTTAGTTGAAAGATTATTTTAAAGGTCTATTTGTATATGAAGATGCTATTGCTTTGCCTGAATGTTTCACAGAATGGGCTATTTTATTGCTCAAAACACTCATAGCACTGTTACTATGAGCGGGCTCCTCTCTCCACAGATCTGCCCTGTAACCTGCTTGTTTTTATGAAGACTGAGATGCGTTCACACTCGTTATTTGGTCCTAAATTGAGCCATTTTAGTCCTGTTATGAACTTAGCGTGGTCCTTTTTCTGGTTCTTGTTTAATCCTGATCTAGTCCAGGTTTAGTTTGGGTTTAGTCCCGTTTTTGACCCAAGTTTGATGATTGTGAAAAGTGTAAACGCGCCATATGAGTTTAAAGTTTAATTCTATACTGTGAAACATTCCAGTTATCCATTATCATCTCCAATAAGAGCTTTGTGGACTCTACATCAGACAAGTGCACCTTTAACTTTTAATCCGCATTATTTGGTACCATTTTTCAAAAGATCGTATTATAGACAACACTTTTCCTTTTCCATTTTTTCAAAACAGCAGTACATTTCACCATGATTCACCTCTATCACGCTGTATCCTCACTAAACCTGGCATATTTGCAGGTTTTATGATGAAGAAATAGTCATGGTTATACTTATGTTGGTTCGGCAGGAACAAAGTTTAACATATAGCTTTTTAAAACAATAGAAAACATAAAAGCGTCCAACAAAATGTAATTATAGAGATGCAATAATTATAGTAAATAATTAAATAAGGTTTTTGGTCCAGTATTACGCAGCCCATCTGTTCAGCGTTCCCCAAAGTGGTGAAACACATAATTTTCTTTTTCTGGCATCTTTTGTTTCTACTTTCTCTCTTTCATGAAAAAAGACAAAGCATTCCAAGGTAGGCTCAGATTATATTGTTCTTCCTGTTCCTCGAGGCGGCTGCATTTCATATTTGTAGCTTAAACCACCACATGCTTTAAATGAAAGTATAGAATAAAGAGAGAAATTACAGTCACTATTTTAGGTTGAGTGTGTTATTGAAAATTGTGTAAATGTTATCGAAAATTGATAATATAAAATTATATTAAGTATAATGTCTCGTTTATGGACTGTGCATTAATTGGATTCATTGGATGTCTTCTGTTTTTCACTTTTGTCTTGAACCTCAATCCAGACGTTAACACGCACGTTTTAGCACATGTTTTAAGCATTAAAACTATTTTTGTCAATATTGCCTACCCCATGAATCCATCCAACATACGGAACAGCTGACAAAAGGGTCACAAAAGTCATGCCAGAAAAGAATGGAAAAATACAAAATCCTCTTACCTTTGCATTACCTGTGGGAGTATTAGATTGGGTAAGGTCCTCACTGTGAAAACGTAAAAAGCTTGTTCTTAATTTACAATTCACAGCATTTTACTGCAATACTTGATGGTTTTAGTTTGAATATACATATTTGAAAAGACATGATGCACAAAAAAATAACCGTATAAAAAGAAAACGCCAGGTTTTAGCAAAAAAGGCTTGTTTGTATGTGATGTAACCTTTCTGCTGGAGGGCCTACCACCTAATTGTCTCCATGGCGATGTTGTTGCTTTGTCTGAAATGTTCCATAGAATGGCATTAAACTTATTTATCTTGGGTTTATTCATAATGGATGTTTTCCTCCTTGATGATCTTTAACTTTGACGTTCAAAGCAGATCATTTACATGAGTAATACATTGTTATATATCTTTGTGTAATCTGGGCCATCAACAATAATGTGCAGAAGTGGAAAAAAGTTAAGCAATTCTTTAGCTTTGTCTCCTAATACTTGCTGCTGGAGAAGGTCTTTTAAAAAGATAATGCATCTTGACTAATCTGATCATCTTCTCATCTCAGCTAAAGTCTTCAGAGGAATTAGTAATTAATGTCGGCAATTAGTTCAGCCTTTGAAAACGACGCACTGAAGTGAAATATTAACCCGCCAAAAGACATTTTATGCCGCTCTTTTACGAGACTGCGACCCAAAAGACTGTAATTTGATTTGTAACTTTGACACAACACATTTGTCTTTTTCTCCCGCAGCTGCTCGGGAATCTTAGACGATTCAAAGTAAATGGCAAAGATGGGAAAAAAGACTTTAAAGAAGACTATCATTTAGCTGCATGTAATTTCACATTTTGATCCTATTTGAGATGCACAGTACAATCGTATTCCAAAGGCATAATTTAATATTTAGTGATTCCTGTCAGAAATTGCTTGTAATAAGATTTTTTTCACAAATTGATCTCCAGCCCTGAAATTCAGCCCATAAAAGTGCATATGGCAATGGGATAATGCAAAATATGAACATTTATCATAGTTTTACACCAGTCAAAAGGCAGTTTGTGAAGAAAGAAAAAGTAAAACATTTGAAACATTTGAATTTAGTTGTAATAAGGACTTCGTGTCATCAATACAGAAAATGCAGGGACATTTTACACAACAGTGTCCTGAAGTTTCTGAACTAAAGTTTTTAGTCATTGAATTAAACAGGCTTTGGCCCTTGTTTACAGAATGGTAACAGATATAGAATTACCTCTGCACATGTCACATTTACTGTCCTGTCCATGTTCAACCAAAGCGTAAAATGATAAACTTCAGCATGGATCATTATCAAATTGAGAGAAAACTAGATACACTTTAAGCAAAACTAAAATATAATCGTGTAAGCCAAGTTGTAATAATACACATTTCATTCCTTTTTGGATGGAAAGTTGGATAATCTTATTCTTCTTGTCAATCTAGGAAAACTAGGTAAATGCTTCAGCAAAACCTAAAATATAATTACAAATAATAACTTGAATACAATACGTTAGCAACATGTTAGAGGTTCATTCAACTGATAATATAGATTTGAATCCTGGACTTTTGTCTCAGAATGAAAATATGCGTTAATAGCAGGTACGTTCACATTTGACCTAACTGTGGTCAGGAAGAAGACACTCAGGAGCCTGACCGTGGGTGGAGATTCCAACAGTCCAAGACAACCACAGCCGCTGAAGAAAAAAAGGTCAAACAGAACAAAAGGAAAGTTTAGATGAAGTGACTCTACTCTATGAAAAGGACTCAACACACACAAAAACCCGAAATAATATCAAACTTACATTAAAGCAGAGTTTGGAAAATAACAGAAAAGAACAACAAGGAAGATTAGAGATTATATTGTTCCTCTTATACAGTTTCTATTCTTATCCTTGTGCAATTACATATTCATTTAGTCAGTCCTCGAGCGTACAGTGTATTGTTTAAACTGTGTAATGGAATAAAAACAAGCCAACAGCAAACACTGCATTGCAAAGTAAAGATATTGCCCTATTCCCAAGTAAGATGGATATAAACATATAACACAAAGAATTTTAGTTGTTTTTGTTTTGTTGTAGAGCTATTTAACAATATATTTTCAACATATTATGGCCTTTATTGGAAGACATCTGTTTTTAGAAATAAATATTTTGGTCATTTATGGGTGGTGGGTTTCTGCTCCAGTTCACAAAAAATACACGAAGCACAAATTGTCAGACTTCAAATTACTTTATGTGCATTTTTGAATCATATTTTATGGTCATTATGCAAACAGGTCTTTCACCTTGCTTTGTTATTACAATATAATAGATTTTTCTTGATTTAAAGAGTTGTAAAGACCATGTTGTAATTAATAAACATTTAATATTGTGGAACTTGAGGGACAGGCGTGTTTTAATCTGTTAATTTTGTAATTGTAGGGATTAAATTCTTTTGATTTAAACGACCATATCCTGTCTTGTTTTTTCTCACTTAGATTAAAAATCTAACAACCACAAGAAGCAAAAATATTTTATCTAGCTACTTCAAATTTTTGTGTTATGGTCGAATCAGTAGTGGATTCAAATAATGTCAAGGTTTTTTCTTTGACTGTGAGGATCAGTATATTGCTCTGTATTTTTGACGTACTTCAAACAAATTCCTCAAGACTGAACGAGTGAGGCTAATCTGACTTCCCACCTTCAGCTAAATGCTATTATTGAATATTTGATTGATATTGATTCATAAATTCATGGAATGGTTCACTGTGAAACACATTTTGATCACTCTAAATCTTTGAGCTTGTTTATCTGCATTGTTCTTTTATGTGGTTGTTAATGTTTTACTGTGCACTCTGAGCTTATTGCACACATATTCTAATGGGCTTTTCAAACTATAAATGGCAACTAAACTAAATTAAGTGCAATCATTATGGGTGTTAATGTGCTCAGTCATTAGGAAAACACAAAAAGAACTCGCATCTGTCACTGTGGCAGGGGCAAAAGAGCTGAGAGGAGCAAGGAAATCTAAAAAATGTTATGATGTCTGTCTCTTTCAGCCGACAACAACTGTGAAACAATAAAAAATAGATCAATACATTTCATTAACAACACCCAATTGTGTTAAGTGGCTTGGGATCAGGAATTAAAATCAGATAAGTAGAAAACTCAGATAACCCAATAATTATATCTGATTATTTGGGTGTGTTTAAATGCAGTCTGATATCGCAAACACCTCAATTATTTAGTGTAATTTTAGACGTATTTGGAAAACAATATGCAATTCATTTTATAATGTGTTTCAATCTTTAATATGTCTCTAATTGTTGTCTTTGCCACATTGGTTTGCATCTTTTTGTGTCCCTTTCAGTGTCAAAAGCTGCACAGGTCAAAATGAAATCAGATCAATCGGGTGAAACTGTTGCTATGACATTTCTGATCACTTACTCAGCGTTAACATAGCCACTGTATTTCATTGTTTTAGGGGGGTCGGCTGTGTGTCCAGAATATGTTTTTGTTCAGTGTTTTTTTTGCCATAGTTATTAATAGACTTTTAGAAGCAGTGCTGGAAAGTAACGATGTACAAAAGCAAAAATAACTGTATTTAAGTGCCATTTTTAGGCACTACATTTTTTACTTGACAACATTTGAGATAAGTATCAGTACTTTCTCCACTCCACTATATTTCTTAACTGGACTGACATTCAAAAGTACTTTTCTGTAGGTTTTTAGACGTTTTGACAAAATTAATGACTCAATTAATGACGTTATCAATTCAGTTGCTTCTTTGACCAACAATCAGCACAATTCTTTATCAAGAGCTCATCATTTTTTCTCAAAATCTGTGTTAATTACAGATTTTTAACTCTAAAAAGTACATTCCAAGCCCACATTCAGAGGGATTTTTCCTCTTTGTTCATAGTTTTATGTTGCACCATATCACCAAAGCAAGTTCCGATGTGAATTCTGTTCATTGACATTGATGAATATTTTCTGATTCAGATTTTGACCATTTGTCTTGTTTTTTGTTTCACTATAGACAGATGCAATTGCAATCTTGATTAGCTCAGTTTGCCTAGACACTGGTGTTAAATGCACTCTTTAAATGTATTTCAATGTATTTCAAATTAAAACACCGTTGTTACTTTTGGCACTACTTTTATTTCTTGACGTAGTTTGGCTAAATGGACACTAGAGGTCAGCAAAGGCATACTATGTCATTTCACCGTGTTGCTCAAAAAGTATTGATGAAGCTTAATGGAACAGCGCAGCTAAATACCTTTGTATTAGGCAGTATTGCATCATAGTTAGATACAATTCATTTCAAATATATTTCTATTGTTACATGTGCTGTTTTTCCCAGGCTTTGGTGTAAAAATGGTGTGGAATAGAGGCAAGCAAGGCACCAGCGCTGAAGTGCTGCTGGAGGTGAGTAAATGCACTTTCGACATTTAAATTAATAAAACAAAAACAAAACAAAAAACGTAAAGATTGGCTCTGCAGCTTCAATGTATCAATCAGCGACGTAATGCTCGGACTTTGGAATAAAATTCTGAACTTAAAAGAGTTGAAGTTGGCTACTAAGAAACAAATAGCGTTATGCTAATCTCGGGGTCGAACATCCGGATATCAGAATTTGGAGAAAGGCACTTTGAACCCATTTAAAGTTCTATTTTTAGTCAATGCGTGACAAAAGAGCCACAAAAGTGATGGAACGGCTCTTTAGCATCCAATTTAAGACTAACTGCCACTGTATAATCCCACAGAAAGTCACGGAAATCACGTTTTACCTGCCATTCTCCACTAGATGTCGCTATTGGCCCGCTCCTGAAGCCCGCGCATGACCTCTGCCGTCCATAAAGGATTTCCGACGTAATCTGTCTAATTTGCGGGATCAGGGTCGTACTTTGGTGGCTTTGGGACTCAGATATATTTAATCTCAACAAATCCCAACGTTTAGGCTGCGCAGACGTTGATTATCGCACCTAAGCCGAAAACTACACGTAAGACAGTAACTCAAGCGCAATAGTCAAAAGTTATTCGCTTTGTATATATATAAAAAAAAAAAAAAAAAAAAACAAGCATTGCATTGTAGTTTATTGCGGTTCTCCATCACAGTGTCTCAAATGACTACAATCTGCACGTGTTATTACGAGACTTACTATAACACATTAGAGGAAACGTGCGCTTGGGGGACATTGGGCATTTCGTTTTTTCTTTTTCTTTTTTTCTTCGTCTTTCTTTTTTTTCCTGAACATTGAAATCCCCGGCAGCCACAGCCTCAGTCTCGGAGAGTGATCCGGGGCTGTGGTGAGAGAGGGTGAGGAGTCGAGCGCGGGAGGGAGTGAAGGGAGTGAAGGGAGAGAAGGGGGCTGAGACTTGGTAACGCAGCTGCGGGACAA